>NC_134365.1:105156337-105459790 GCF_035582795.1 Mycteria americana | reverse complement strand
TGGCTGCAGCCCAACAGTTGTCAACGCAGGGGAAAAGATCTCTGCCCTCATACCCCCACAGCAGCTCTCTCTTGTGCCACACGCTTGCCTGGACCTGCTATGATGTGACACAGCTGGAGGAAGGAAGGCCACAAGCAATTCCTAGGCACTGACCATGCCACAGCTGGCCTGGATGCCCCACTGCATGGGGCTGTCACTTCTCATGTGTCCAGTACCTAAAGGAGATAGCTGCCTCCCCATGTGGGAGCTCAGAGGGGATGGACTTGCTGCATGGCCTCCACACACAGCCCCGTGTCTAGTGTGTGAGCCTCTTCACGACATCTCAGGCCCCAGCCTTCTAGTTCGTTGGGACATCTCATTAACTATCAGATACACACATTTGTATCCAATTGAGCAAATCACACACGCAGATTGGGCAAAAATACAATAGCTTTGACTTCGTTACTTTCCCCCTCCCTGGGAACTGTGCTTCCCCCACACAAAGGAGACTTCCTCGGAGATCCTCTCCGTGTGCCTGGGACCTGCCAAGGGGAAGAGGTGAGCCCAGCGAGGGAGAGCAGAAACAATGTCATAATCAGGCTCTCCACTTTATTTTAGAAACATGGCAACCTCCTGTCACCTTCCTTGTGGGAAAAGTTAGCATGAAGTGTCAAGCTCAGCTATTTATATCGCTGCTGATAGTCTTGTCTGTTTTCTAAAGAGGGGAAAACTTTCTTCCTAACAATTCCAGGGCAAATAAATTCATATAAAGAAGAGGATTGCGCAGGAACGGTCCTCCTGCCTCTTTGGTGTGAATTTCCTAGCTCTTCCCCAAAGCCCTGGCTGGTCCATCCAGAACAAGCGTGCTGGCCGGAGCAAGTGGCAGTGATGCAAAATGCTCGCCTGTCATTCATAGTGTGCAGCACCACGAAGAGGATGGGCAAAACTGCTTCGAGAGCTACAGCCACTTCCCCTCCTGCAGACAAAGGTAGCACAAAAAAAGGATGTTGGAGAGCAGCCCATTGCTGGCGAGCCAGCCTGGTGTACTGGCAGGTGCCGTCCCCACTGGGGTATTTTTATTGTGGAATTTAGCAGTCACAAGGCAGCCCGGAGCTGGGTGGACTCCACGCCTGGCCTGTGGTGTGATACAGAGTTTTCCCCAGCTTTAATAGCGTTCCAGGTGATAATTAAGCCGGGACAGCCACGTCACTGGGTTTGTGCCAGGCTGCGCTGGTCTTTGTCACATACGCGTTTCCTGGTGCCAAGATCCCACGACTGTGCACAGGTCCTTTGTTGATCCAGCAGAAAGCTGACAGCCAAAAGCACGGCTGGGCAGTGGCGCAGCCCACAACTCTGCATGAATATGCATGACTCCGCTGTCAAGACAGTCTGCTATCAGGTGCTGAGACCCCATGAAAATACCCAGAGGTGTCTTTCGCTGAGTCATGCCAGAGTGAGATGAGATTTGTCCAACTGAGTCCAAACTAGGAACATAAAAGGCCGCAGATGCTCACACGCTGAGAGGTCAAAGCATGCAGGGACAACAGTAGTCTGGGAATGAGGAAAGGGAACTATATGGAAAATTCCCAAGAATAGTAAAGCCCTGAGGAGAAAGGCTAGGTTAGAGGCAGTCCTGCCTAGCCAGGAAAAGCTGTCAGGAGGTGACAACAATCCTTTGCTTGCTGGCAGCAAAGAGGTAGATTTTCCGTTGCTTTTCTGTTGCTCTAGGAGGCCCTTGGTATGGCATTGCAAGACTAGCTCACTAATAACTAAAAAACATCTAAGCCAAAAACACTGCTCTAGGAGGGAAACTCCTCTTGGTTTCCAAAACCTGCTCTCCCGCAGACACCTACCCCCTTGCAGCAGCCATCTCAGCTCTCTGTGGGGCTGTCGCAAGATCATCAGGATTAAACCCACCATTCGTTTTTTATCCAGGGCGTTAAATGACTTGTCCAGAAACAGCCTGTCAGAGTCAGAAACAAAACTGAAGCAGGCTCTCCTACATCCTCACATTGCAATCATACTACCAGCCCACCAAACCCTTCCTCCCATCAGACCACCTGCCAAACAGCAGTTCCCAGGAGCTGCTGGTCCTTGGGAGGCATTTCAAAGGAGGCTTTTTTCTTTGCCTGTGTCATTTGAACTGTGAATTTTGTCTCAGAGCTTAAGAAAAGTAGAGGGAGCAAGATCCACCATTCAGATTTTGCAGCAGTTCCCTCTCAGACACGCATGACAGGGTGGCAGCAGATTAGATTTGCAGGACTGGTGCAGCTCACCAATCTTTACACTCCCCAAAATATTTGCAGCTTGTAAAGGAAACACTTGCAACTGGCGACACCGCAAAACCAAAGCAAAACCTATGGGCAAGAGGCAGGTGGGCAACAGGAAGGTTTTCTCTGCATTTCGTTCAGTGGTGGCATCGAGCTCAGAAATGAAGCCCAGAGCTGCGAGCCCTTCACGTTCCAGGTGTCGGTGCAGGTGTTACACAAAGGCGACACATGAAAGTGCCAAGGCACTGCTTAGACCAAGGTGTAGACTCCAGTCTTATCTCCCAGGGGATCAGCCCATTAAGGATTCCCCAGAGTGCAGTCTGCAGACAGATGAATACTGCTTTAACTACACAGTCCACAGAGGATGCAATACGCAGACCGCAGTGAAAGGACTTTCTGAACCAAGAAAAAATCTAGCTCACCCTCAAAGTTTTGGCAGCCTGTTTAACAGGTTTAGTTGGATTATGCAAAAAAGATGACTTTTTGTTTCAGTAGCTGAATCAAAAAAAACCCCAACACATTATTTTCAGTGGATGCGAAAAAGTTTTCAGCAAGCCAGATCTCATTAATTTCAGGTCAAATTAAAACATTTCCTTTGACACAAAACAAATCATTTCACTCCATGCACTCCCAGTTGGGCGTTTCCTAACCCTCCTTAGAACCACTCTCTTCTATTTTCTCCCACAGAGGCTGCGTCCAGTTCTCCCTTCGAGACTTCTCACCCCTCCTGGTGAGCAGAAATGGGAGACTGGAGTTTCCTGGGAGAGTTCCTCGAGGAGGTTCACAAACACTCCACCGTGGTGGGGAAAGTCTGGTTGACCGTGTTGTTCATCTTCCGGATGCTGGTGCTGGGTACAGCAGCTGAGTCCTCCTGGGGGGACGAGCAGTCTGACTTCATGTGCGACACCCAGCAGCCTGGTTGCGAGAACGTCTGCTATGACAAGGCTTTCCCCATCTCCCATGTCCGGTTTTGGGTCCTCCAGATCATCTTTGTCTCCACCCCATCTCTAGTGTATATGGGCCACGCGATGCACACAGTGCGCATGGAGGAGAAGAGGAAGATGAAGGAGGCAGAAATAGAGGCCCAGGAGATGAAAAACAACGGTGACACATACTACCAGCAGAAATGCCCCGTGGCAGAGAAGGCTGAGCTGTCTTGCTGGGATGAATCGGGAGGCAAAATCATACTCAGGGGCAGCCTGCTGAACACCTACGTCTACAGCATTTTGATTCGCACTGCCATGGAAGTGGCCTTCATTGTGGGCCAGTATGTCTTGTACGGGATCTTCCTGGAGACCTTGTATATCTGCCAGCGGGCACCTTGCCCCCACCCCGTCAACTGCTACGTTTCCCGTCCCACAGAGAAGAACGTGTTCATCGTCTTCATGCTGGCCGTAGCAGTGCTCTCTCTATTCCTCAGTCTGGCCGAGTTGTACCACTTGGGCTGGAAAAAAGCCAAAGAGAAGTGCTCCCGGTCTTACAAACCCAGCCCCAGCACGGCCCCTGGCAGACTGGAGTCTGCCCCGCAAGTAGAGAGGGCCCAGATGTACACTCCTCCACCAGATTTTAACCAGTGCTTGTCAAGTCCCAATGGGAAGTTCATCAGCCCCTTCAGCAACAAGATGGCCTCCCAGCAGAACACCGCAAACTTCGCCACCGAGAGGGTCCATGGCCAGGAGGATGCTGCTAGTGAAGGGCCCTTCATTAAGTCCACCTACACGGAGAGTCCAGAGGTGGCCAACGAATGTGCAGCACCCGCCTTCCCAGAGAACTACTTCAATGAGAAACGCCGGTTCAGCAAGACCAGCCGTGCCAGCAGCAAGGCGAGGTCGGATGATCTGTCTGTGTGACCTGTCTCCAGGAGGGATGAGGAGGAGCAGCAGTCTCAGCGCTTAGTAAAACTTCTGCAAAGTGGACTCCAGACTCTTGCCACTAACCTCCCTCTGTTTTAACACCCTCTTGTTCCTTTTCAGTGAACATCATTGTTATATTGCAGACAGCACCTCTCACAGCTTAAGGCAGGGGCAGCCACTGGGAGACACACATTGAAGAGAGGCACCAATCTTGAGATGTGAAGCTCTCGGCCATATTTTCATCATGGGACCCACAGGGATTGGAGACTCACCATCCTTAGCTTGGTAGAGCACAGGCCAGCAGACTCCTGAGGCTGCCCAGCAGGTATTCACTGCGACACTGTATTCAACAGACTGACTGGACCTCAACCCCCTTGCACCTTCTTTGGTGTCTTTTCAGCATTTGCTACATCAGCTTGGCAATTATACTGAGCTGAAGCTTCTCTCACCTGCAGGGAGCAGAAACACACCGTAGGCTTTCTGAAAGAAAGACTCTCATCTGCTTTGTTCTCACTCTTTCTAACCCTCCCTTTCTCTACCTGAGCCCAGATATTTTATACCAGTTTACCTATACAATAAATCCTACTTGAATTTTTTGACACTGTGTATATAACTCTTCCCCATAGATAAGGACGTCCGTGGTCCCCCACGCACATCTGCCTCATGTCTAACATTGGAACCCCTTCCACATTCCTAAGTCAGCACAGCAGACTGGCCTTGGGGCCCAGGGATATCGCTTAGATGACCAGTTGATGAAGACTAGGAAATTTTCTCAAGATACTCAAGTCATCAATTCTAAACAAGACATTCACTAACAGAAATAGAGACTCTCCTGTGAGAACAAATATCCTACTAGTAAAAAAGGAGGAATTACCATGTGGAATCAAAGTGATCTTCCCCCTTTTTAAACTCATCTTTCAAGGAACATGAATGCTGCTGAAAGGGTGCTGCCAGCTGCAAACTTGAGAGAAAAAACATCCTCTGATTATCTGCAGAAGAGGTACGGCCTGTGTCTTCTCTCACTAACCTACCAAAACACTTCAGCATCTTTTGCTAGGAGCAAGAGTCCTCTCCAGGTCCTGCACATCATTCAGCTCTTGGCTGCTCTCTCAAGCCTTCCAGCCAGTGCAAGCCAAGATATTTGTCCTCACAGCAAGTCCCTGTTCTGCCATCAAGTCATCTTCATCTCCACTCCATCCCTAGCACATATGGCATAAGAAACCACTCATGGACCAGCTCTTTCCACCACTGTAGCCTCTCAGAGCAGCCACTGGGGCCCAACACTGCACAGTGAGCCTGGTGGGTGAGGTCTGTAGGCAGCTCCCACTCCAGATACATTTTCTCACTGCAGAGCTGACATCCCTCTTTTAAAGAGAATTGCTAAACAGAGCTAAGCTGCTCCCTGGTGTTTACCCTGTGCTGCCCTTTCAGACATGGACCACAGCTTCCCAACGTTGGACTGCATGAGCGAATGGCCCAGGACCAGCTTATGAGGGGACTGAGCCATTCCCTCTCTTAGGGGCTGCTGAAGGGGATTGTGAATCCTTGCTCCCGATACATAGTTAGCTTTGGTACAGTTCCCTGTACATATACATACATACTCACACACAGGGGGGGAAACCATTTTTTTGTTTGTAAGGTGTTTTATATATGTGTATTTTTTAATCTTGAAAAGACCTGCGTGCTCTCCTTAACATGAGATTTTAGTCAATCGTGCCTAGGTTTCTCCTAATAAAGTTCTAACTCCATCTTTCCTTGTTGATGTTTCTCCTCTCACGTGGCTGAGAATGAGCTGCTAGCATCAATCAGGCTGCCTGCCAGCCTCTGCTGCTCAGGGATCACAAAAATTCCCATCGCCCAGAGTGGCAGGGATGAGGGGAGGGTTTGGCCGGGGGGATAAATAATAAACATAGGGAAATGATTGATTGACTGGCTAACAGAAACCCCCTCCAGCTCCCCTGCCTGCCTCTGCATTACCAAGGAAGACTGGGAAGAGCTGGCCAGAGAGTAGAGCTTCCATCCTCTTGCAATGGAAACGCTCTCTCCTTGCATCCCCTAGCACACCTCTCCACCCAGAGAGACCACCTGCGACGTGAGGCCAGCTCAGCAGGAAAAGGGTAGCAAAACCTGTCCCCTGAGCATCTGATTGCTTGTCCGTGCAGTAACAGAGCCTGAAAGGGCTTTTTAAGAGGCAAGTTCTTGAGAGACATTGAGAATCCACTGCTACCCATCTCTGCAAAGAGTTCCTGTGGGTACTCAGCTCTCTTTCTTAAGATGTAGTTGTCCAGTCCAAAGAATAACCTTTCTTCCCCCAGCTAGCTGATGCCTCTCCTCTGAACTTCATCCCTTGCTCCCACTTTCCAACTTTCACAGGCTCCCTCCTTCTGACCTTGGATACCCCTGTCCACCCAAAGGAAGTGCCCTTCCTTCCTCTCTGCACACAATCTCCTACCCCATGGGACTCTGCAGGCTGGGAAGCTGGAGGCCTGTAAAGTACTGGGTCCCAGCAAGAGGCTGAGAGGAGGCATAAAGAATGAAACCTGAATTTGATGAGGACACAGAGACAAGGATCTTCAACTGTGTTAGAAACTGCACGGACCATTTAAGATCAAGGAAGCCTTGGTTTAGGGGTTTTCAGCCCAGAAAGGAGGATGCCACCTGAGCACCCACAGCCACACAATGCAGCAAGGAGGCAGGATTAGTCCTAGCAGGCCTGGGGTTTTTAACTGGCACGTGCGCAGCCCTGAGTATGCCTGTCCCTTCGGGTGCCACCTTGATGGGAGAGAAACGCAGTGAGTAAGTCAGGAGCTTATTAAAACATATTCACAGCAGATCACTCCCCTTGGAAAACTTGGCTATCAAGTGATATTGCTGCTTCACAGGGCCACTCAAGCACTAACCCAGGCCTTGTTTAATAAACTGTTCTTGGTTTACAATAAGCAATAGCCCAAACTTTAAAAACCTCTGTGCTGCAGGCACTCAGAAGGGTAGCGTCTCTGCTGGAGGGCAAGGTATAGCCAAAAAATGAGGATAAGGGTCTCCTTTATGCCATTTCAGACCTCTACGATCCAAGCATGTTCACAGGTGGGGTTCTGGTGATCTTTGAGACCACAGGAGTACAACCATCCCAGCTCTCTGTCTCCCAGCCTAGAGAATACAGGCATCAAAGCAGATAATCTCCCTGGTTAATGCCTTAATGCCTCCCTGGTTCTGTCTTCTAGGTATAACAAGTGGGGAATATTTGATGGATGGATGTTTGCACTGGCTGACAGACCATAAACTTGCGATTCTTGGAATCCACTGTCAAGGCCAGTCAGGCTATCACACCATGATAGGAGCGCATTTACTTCAGCCAGCGAGCAGAGAGGCTGGCCTGTCATTTCAGACAGATTTTGTATTTATTGCTTTGTACCAGATGGATGGATGGACAATCTTATAGTTGTGACCTAAATCAACGTTATATATTAAATTCAACCCTTGGATAGGCACTCAATCTTTAAATGGCAGCATTACAAAGACAATGCTCTGAGGGAGGAAAAAGAAAAGGTGAGAGCTTTTCATTCTGCACTTAATCCTTCTTTTCTCCAGAGTCTTACCTGCTGGGGTCCAGTCAGCCTCTAAAAACTGTGAATTCTCCAGCGAGAGCTGGAACCAACAATTAACAGAAATACCGTCCCCAGTCATCTCCTTCATCAGAACACCTCAAACCATTTCAGCATTGCCTCCTCTAACTGGTGTCTGAAGGAGCTAGAAGTTAGTTCTGATCTACAGCCTTGTGCTGATCAGCTGCCGAGCCCAAGATAGGAGAACAGGGAAGAGTGTGTTTCAACCGAGCTCTTAAAACAGAAATACTTAATTCTATAAAAGGAAAAGCTATA
The DNA here is from genome assembly GCF_035582795.1 of Mycteria americana. Lineage (NCBI taxonomy): Eukaryota > Metazoa > Chordata > Aves > Ciconiiformes > Ciconiidae > Mycteria > Mycteria americana. The sequence continues at coordinate 105,451,810 of NC_134365.1, read as the reverse complement.
TATAAAAATACATAGAATGCCAAAACTAACAAAGCAATGAATTGAGACAAGGTCATGCCTGTAGTCTCTCTCCTCTCTCCAAACAGCACAGTGGGACAGTTGAGCGAGCGGAGACAAATGAGGGAGAAATTGAGAGAAATACTTAAAAGTAATGGCTGATCTAGAGCACATGGGTGGAACAAGTTGTTTCCTCTTTCAGAATATGTGAGAAAGGCAATACTGAAGCAAAGTCAAAGCTGATAACGTTTAAGACTTAAAAGGGAACAGAGAAAAAGATGCCAGACTACACAATCTCCCCTCAAACGCTTTTCCACAAAATATCACTGAGGCCGAGGGATTAGGAAGATCCAAAAACCAAAGAATAAAAGCACTGTGTGTTCATAGGAACGAGAACATGCTTGACTGGACTGCAAATGGCCAAAGTATGAAGAATGCAGAAATTCACAATTCAGAGTAACGTAGCAGAGAGCCCGACCTGCAGCAATGGCAAGCACTCCGGACCACCAGCATCAGCAGGAGCCGTGGAGCGGCAGCTCTCCTGCCAGTGCTGCTGCTGCCTCCCGGGAAGCCTAAGGCGGGCACGAGTGGAACTGCTGTCCCCAGGGAAGCCTGCTCTGCCACTGCTGCTCCCTTGGGAGGCTCTCAGTCTGGCCAAAAGGATGCCCAGGGTCTTTACAAGACTGGGCTCTGCAGGAGAATCGAGGTACAGACAGCACACTATCTCTCTCATTCTGGGCCTAAGAGTAGCTGGCACCCAATTTTCTACTCATCCAAGCAAGGAAGAATGACTTTAAGAACTGGCTTGAAGCTGAGAGGCAGTTGAAGGGATATAGTGTCACTGTTTCAATCATATCCCACTACTGGTTTTCTCTGCTCAGTAAAGCTCCCAAGGAAGTCTGATGCTTTTCTTCCAACCTGGGGAACTATCACCAGGTGCACAAAAATCAGAAGTTTCCCAGTGGCAAAAACGATGACAGAAAAGGGCAGCAGTGTCTTTACAAATGGTATTTAAATAAATAAATAAATAATGCAACCAAACAACAAAAGCAGGCAGCCCTTTTCAAGGCCATAATATCAACTGTGAAGTTGTTAAAGAGGAAAAAAAAAAAAAAAAGAGGAGGGGAACCAATACCTGAGCAACATAGGGTGGGAAGCTCCATACTGAGTTCACATCACATCCAGCTCTCAGAAAGTGCTGGTCAGCCTATGAGGAGCTCCCAGCTGTGATTAAGACTGGTTTGCAGTAAGAAACACCAGGATAGGGACCGGTCAACTTTTACCTTTAGCAGTCAGGTGAGAACTCAGCCTCTTCCCTCTTTCCCCAATAAGACCTCTAACTGCCCCAAGGAATTCTGGCACCTCCTCCCAGCAGGGATTACAGGAGGGATCCTGTACAGGGCTGACGCCAGATTTTGCACCCATTTGTGAACAAAGCGCAACATTTCAGTGATTAGGTTACCAGCTGCAGCAGAGGTGCAGATGGACTGAGAATGAGGATGGAGAGTGGCAGCTTCTTAAGATACACTTTTTAGGGGGACAAACTGTGACTGAAGTGCAAAATTAATAGCTTTGCTTTTGCCATAAGTGTTCGTTGCTTACATGGTCTAGATGATTAAAGATCTTTCTGGGGACCGCAGGAATTGTAATTATATATATATATATGTATATATAAAACTTTGTCATGAAAATTTGATGACAGGAAAAGAAAAAGGATCAAATGAGTTTATAACACTCACTCTAGCCAAATAATGCAGAAATGCTTCATTTTTCCTCCACTGAACATTGGTTTACATTTTTTAAAATGAATTTGCTGAGACCACATTCACATACCACCATTGGTTTCCCACAGACATTTCAGCAATTGAGTTTGACGGGCAACAGAGTTCTCAGAAAACGAATGTCAGTCATGGAAACTAAATTTTACATTCATATGGGCCAATATCCACCCCAGAGGCAGCTGTGTGTTCCTCCAGCCATCGGGAAGCACAAACAATATTGCATAACCAATCCTGCCAATCACAAACCAAACAACGCACCTCCACCAGAGAGTACGTGCAATTAATACACACCAAAATAGGTTTTAAAGACAGTTATGCATTAGATCAGTAATATAAAACATCTGAGAACCGTGATGTACTGGCATTCTGCTGGTGGAAGTGGTGGTTGCTTCAAACACATTTTTAGCTCCCTTCCACTAGCCCCTAGGAATTGCCCAAGACATAGCTGGGAGTCCTTGATGCCCATGCAGGAACCCCACAGCAGGATGTATGTGGATAAGGGGCGCAGAAGACCCCACTTTCCTGGCTGCTCACAAAGTTCCCACGGGAAGGTTCGAGTCCTTCAGCAGCTTCTCCATGTGAATGCCTTTCACCATTTTGCGCTCCCGCACACAGGGTTTTGTCACCCCCTTGCAAGCCCTTACACTTCCCAAGCACAAAAGTAGCAAAAGCACCATGAAAAAAGCACTGTGGTGCCAGCGTAAAACATGCTCCCCTGTCCTCTAATGCAATTTGCTGTGCAGGGCTTCATAGCCTACCTACTCACACAAAAACACCAGTCTCTGGATGAATAAAAGCAATCGTACCACATTTGCTAGCAAAAAAAGTATTCCCCCAGAGCAAGCCAGGAAGCAAAATTCAGAAAAGTTGTGATATTTATGTATTCCTTTAAAATTATTTCTGGACCAAGGCCTGTAGGAGTGCTACATTAAGCCACTTTCCTCCCTCAAGGTGGCTACATCTTATTAGCGGATTAGGCACTTTTTTTCTTTTTTCATTTCTGTATTACAAACTCCATTTGTCTGGCCCATGACAAGCTCCTGGGAGGCAGTGGCCCCACTGCAGCATTTGCAGAAGCAGGGCCAAACCCCCTGCAGACCACTGTTATTTTTCAAGAGGACATCTCCATCTCTCAGGGCTGGACCACAGCAGGAAAGTGTTCAGGGATTGCTCTGAGCTTGGTTTTGTGACTCGCTATTCATATGCAGGAGCTCCTTTTTATCGTAAGGTTAATTTAGACAGGAAGGGTCAGGACAGATGGGGCCAAGCTAGAGATCAAAATGAACTGTTAGGGACCCACAAGAGAGTTAAATTTTCTTGTTCTCGTTGGACATGAACCTAACCTTAAAAAGGCATGTCAGCGATGGTTAGCTACATGACAATGTAAAGAAAGCAAAAGACACATCAAGCGATTTTTCTAGAAACTGGATATGGGCTGCTGGGACATGACATTTTTAACAGCAGCCCCAGCAAAACCCGGCATGCTCATATTCAGCTACACACAGGGTTTCACTAGAAATCACGTTAGCCACCAGCTCCTACCCTTAAAAGGAATCAGATTAGCAGGGAGAGGCAAGCCTGAGGTCAGAAACTTGCTGCTATTTGTTTGGGTTTGTTTTTTAAGTAAATGCCGTGCCAGCTTTTCAGCCTGGGAACAAAGTTTGAGGTTGAAAAGTGCTCCTAACAGAACCAGTTTGATGGGTGCCAGGCTACGGGCAAGACGTTTCAGAAACAAGTGTCTAAAATTAGCCATTGCTAAATCACGTAGCCCAGTGAAGCCGTGTTTGGTTCCCACCTTGCTTTTCTTACACTTCAGCCCAGATTCAAGAAAGCACTTAGGTACACCTGTATAGCAGAAATTACCATCACCTTCGCTGCATAACATGAACTGGTCGACACAAAAGCATATGTGGTAGCTGGTATTTCACTGAAAAATTGGCTTTTTTTTTTTCAATTTATCTTCCCCTTACAGATCATGAGAACTCTTTTCTCACCTATTTTGCCTCTGAAATTAGGCTTTGGATTATTTTTCCCCTGTGCGGTCTTGTATTTTCTTAGGATACAGTTACACTTTCCTCTCCATATTTCTAGTTTCTCCAGATTCCTTTCGTCTCTGGCATTTCCAGAGAAATGCCAAATTTGAGGACATTCTGAAAAGTTCATTAAAGTACCCAGTCCTAAATCAACAATAAAGACATCCATAAAATGGAAGAGAACTTGGAATAATCCTCACTGATTCCTGATGGATATCTCTGACCACACAAGCACATCACAGCTCCCAACGCAGTGAGGTACCTGAGGGTCTGAGGAGACCCTCAGCAGCACACACGCTGAGGTACCTTAGCCTTTTTCCTCTCCTAGTGCATACCTGTGGGTAAGGTGAACAGCCCGCTTCCTATGGTGCAAACAGGCTATAGCTTTCCAAAGCGCTCCTCACTACAACTCGAATCAGGACTGCCACTGCCTCGTGTATTTCTAAGCAAGCAGCAAGGCTGCAGTGCACACACATACATGCATCGCATCACAGCATCACACATCCATGCCGTCTCAGACCCAGAAACACAAATACAGCCAGGTCCGGCTGCACTATACTTGCACACAATGCCAGCTCCAGCATTACCCCCAGCATCTCTGCACCATAGACTGGCCTGCAATGGGAGTCCACAGCTTGCTCTAGTTCGCTTACCAAGACAAAGTTAAGATGCATTTTAATCCTGATATGCAAGGACTTACAATGGGAACAACATCTCTGGCAACCAATTGCTCTCCTAACAGAAGCACTCTTATAATGAGAACTATTACTTTAATTAACAATTGGAAAGCACAGTCTAGGGATGAGGTAATTTCTAATTATTGCAATGGGGTTTAAAAAGGTATGCACTGGTACTAATAGAAGTTACTGACCCCACTGGAAATTACTGGTTAAGCTCCTCTCCCCTACACTAAGCAGACAGTCAGACTAGTCATCGCAGCATTAAAACCTACAAATCTGTGAAAAATTCGCTGAGGTCAATACACTGAAGTTTGTAATGATTATTTTTTGACCACACTGCTGCTGTTTGTTTCAATCCATTTAGCAATATTCATTAGCTCCCCACTTCAAATTAGGGTAATTGAGGGTAAGAGAACATGTAATAAAGTTTTTTACTGTGGGAAACGTGCCCCATTCCCTTCTCTGATTCATTTGTTGACTCTGTTGACTTGCAGTCATGATTTACCAGGAATCTTTCTTCAGAAACGCCAAATGCGTTATGAAAAATGTTGTGCTGTCCCTTTCTTACGATCTTACTATCACTGAAGATTTTAAATCATATGTTCCTCTTCCCGTTTATTCTATTATTTTACAAGGGAAGGATATTAAACTCCGATGCCAAGACTGTTTTGCCTCTGACCCTTTTTCATGGCTGCAACCACAGACACTAAAGCCCTAGAAAAACTCATGTGTGTCAACAATCCTTAAAATAAATACTAAAAAACAGTCTTACAACAAAACCGATGTTAACCATACCATTGTCTGGGATACTTCAAATTCTTCCTCTCGAGGAATCTCAGTCACTCACATTAAATGACTCCCAATTGAGACATGAGAACTGGCAGCAATGTAAATACCCACGGAGCACTGGCTGGTGCAGCTGACAGCCAGATGGGATCAGAATGGCAACAAAAGATAACACTGAGTCCGGACAAGCAGCTCTGGCACCGGCCTAAAGCTTTGGAGAGTGCCCTCAGGTTCCTACTCCAGCAAGTTTTGTGTCTGACAACAGGCAAGTCACCTGAGCCTTTCTTTGCCTGAAATTCCCATCTGGAAAATTAATATAGCGGCCCTCACCTATGGCTAAGGAGGTGCTGAGATCCTACAGGAATGCAATATCCTGAGATAGACAAGACACGGACAGGGGAACCAGAACAAAAAAACTTTATGTCCAAAGGAAAATCAGTTGCAGAGGAAGAAAAAGCACGATAAAAAAGTTTAAATTCTGTGTCTGTGGAGCTACAGTAGAACACAGATATGGCACCGTGTGTGTACCCATGCAACATGCACAAAAGTAACACAGGACTATTTCCATTTTGTAATAGCAGTATTTTTGTAACCATGAGGGTCCAGGGCTGTCAGGCAAGACCTGAAGGAAAGGTCGTATCCCTCATTCAAACAGCTACTAATATAGCTTGAAAAACAGCTGAGCTCTTGCATATACAAAGCCTTCTGCGTGTACTTTACTACCTTCACAGCCTTCCTGGTGAGGCAGGGAATAAGTGTTATTCCCATCTGCCAAAAGATAATCTGAGTTTGAATGGCCTACTGAATGCTGCATGTGAAATTACACTGACTTTGATTCAGCTCAAGTTCCCAGTGCTCCCTCCAAAATTCTCATTGTGTGTCAGGACCCAGTTTCAAGTTCATTACCTTCATGTTTTGAATTAGCACCTACCATCTGCATGCAAATGTACTATTTGCAGCTAACATTTCAACAGCTTTCAAAAACTGTGAAAACTCTCAGAAGAGATGCAGCTCGGTCCTTCCAGCACTGTTGCATGACTCGGGCTCCCGTGTGTTGTTCTGTGTTTTGCCATGGATTCACAGCATCACCAGGGCACAGCATTAAATCTCCTCACAACACTGTCTCTCCTGGGTGTGCACTAGAAATCACAATGATGTGTGTATGACTTCACTGGGGAATGGTACAGATTAACCACTGTGAGCTGCTTCGCGCTGCATGGATGGAAGACACTACGGACATATGAACCATAAAGTTAAAAAGGGATAACTATATATTTCTTCATTAAAAGCATCAGCTCCCAATTTGTATTGGATTTCTCTTGCTGATTGCACATAATAAGCACATATAAAATGTGATTGCACATATACACGTCCTTTGGTTATGAATGCAAAAACCCCATAGTATGTCTCATCTCTCTGCTAGTTCTTGATACGAGGAGCATTCACCCTATAATTCTGCAAGTGGTATCACACCAGATCTGGAGACTGCCCAGCCTCTGCCATAGTTCAGCTGGTTTTGTGCTTCCTGGTGGTGGGGACCTAACTACTGTTGGCTCCCTACTCATTTACACCATCCAGTATCTGTGTCAGTCCGATATGCAAAATAGTTTTTTTCCATTTGACCGTATGAACCATATTAAAGAGACCAGCCATACATTTGCAATTAGACAGTGAAAAATAAAGTGACAAGACTCAACGTCTGCTTTGAAAAAGCTCTGTTTTAGGACAAAACTGATTTTCACAAACCTGTGGGGAAAATGCAGTTTAAAAAAAAAACAAACGGGGTTTCTTCCCAGGATATGAGTGCTGCAGGACCAAGAATAGAAGGATGAGTTATAAGCCTTTCAAAGCAGAGATTTATCATGGAAATTCTGACAACCGTCAATGTGAGCAATGCCGCCAGGCACCACTCACAATCCACAGCATCTTTCAAACCTGTCGGGGGTTTTTAGAAAGGGCTAAAAATAAATGCAGAAATGCAGCAATATACATATACACGCACACATATATACATTATTGTTCAAAAAAGAACAGGTGGTCCTGCCAGCAGTGTAAACACAGATGACTCCTGAAAACGGCTAACAAACGCCCAGCTAAGCAGTCCTTTCTAGCCATACAAGCAGCACATTCAAAGCTCTCCTTGAGTTCTCCCAGTCTGCAAGCCATAATCATCTGGGATCCTGACTCTCTGTCATGACGAGGCCTGAGGACTTCCAAGCGTCTTGATCTCCTTCACCCAGCATATTCACACAATTCCACCCTCCTGACCTCCCGCGGATTATTGCCCTTCTGAAAATAACACATATGGAACAGCTGGTGGGGCCAGAAATGTCTTGAATGTAAATAGCACGGGTCCCTGAGACAAGGTTTATGTCCCCTCTTCTAGCTCCCCACCACTTGATCTGACCCCCATCCTCATATAACAAAGAGGAGTATATACTGATGGGGAAAAAGGATCAGGGTGCTATGGACATCCCATAAGGACTCAAACAGCCAGTCTGGGTGACTGCACATTGAAACCCATCAGGTCCACCACCTGCAGCGAAGGCAAAGAAGAAAACAGGAAGCAGCCTTGGAGTCTCAAAACATAACCTAAGCCTGCAGCAAAATAAAAGGATAACATTTTACCCCAGGTTCCAGTTATGTCTCCCCAGCCCATGACAGGAAGAAGACAGAGTTCACGGGTTGTGTCACACACACACAAATCCTACTGTTTGTTCACTTCTGTGTGAGTATGAAAGCATAACGAAACAACTCACTTTGCTAGGAACCCACTGTAAGGCTCAAAATGATCCCTCTGTAGCCCTTCTCCCCTGGGTGCTTAGAAAAAAGCAACTGTAATCATTTACACTTGCACCATCTCCTTTTAATTTCATATCATTCCAAACCACTTGGTGTAATATATATTCACAAGAAGCAAAGGAGGTGGTAAAGATTAAAAGTGCCAAATGCTTAAATGCTGCCACAGGGGAGCACATCTGCCACCGCATCAGAGCACCGAGCCCCAGGATGCAGCGTCTCAGCCGCAGTGAAAGACTGGCAGCTCTCCCACCGCACCCAGACAGCTCCACCACGCAGACATGAAGAGTCCACCTGACATGGCTGGGAACAGCTTATCCAGCTTGCTTCTGGAGGCTCCTACTTATCTGAGCCTTCATTTGCAGGGGAAAAACACTCTTTCAAAGTTGAAGAGAAAACTGGCCTGCTGTTATCCCAGAGAGGTGCATAATTGAGTCGGCATGATGCCGCAGACTACCAAATGCAGCAGATGGCTGTAGGCATCATCCAGTTTAGGATGACAAAGTTCAAACAAAAGAAAAACAGAAGGCAGGGAGCGCATCTTCTGCGCTAGGTTACAGGGCAGGGGATGAACCTTCACACAATCAGTACGTCGCCCAGCACACAGCCAGCTTCCAGCTCTCCCACGGCCACACCGGCAATGACCAAATGCCTAAGCCCATAATTCAAAAGGAAAAGAGAGGGAAAATCATGTTTTCTGTCCCTTTTGCCTGGGACCACAACTGACTGTCTGATACCCTGTTTCTAAAATCCACAGAAGAAAATCTCCAAAAATGTCCTCATGATACTAACCCTAAATGCCACGACTCTGACTTCCAGGACTGCCCCACATAACCTGCAGGAATTCAGAAATAAAATTATGACCTGCAAGTGTCGACACACACCATTTCACTGCTGGAAGGTAAACCCCTGATGTGAAAGCATGCAGAAAAGGAACCAAGATGCATAGATCCGTACACTGTACCATGCATGGTGCCTTGCAGGGAGGGTTTGGTCTGCAGTGGCATTTAGGAGTTTATTTTTACCAATTCCACCCCAAAGGATCACAGAAATTAGGAGTGGAAACATTCCTTCCATTTTCCCAGGCGCCTTGCTCACAAAGCAGCTGGCTATAAGGTTCACAATGACAGACAGACTGGAGTAGACAAGAGTGATACAGCTCCACAGGAAGCAATACAGCACACTTGAACAATTTATAAATAAATCTCTGCTCTTTGCGAACGCAATACAGCTTACGTGCCCAGACTGACTAGTTTATAATAGCCACTGTGGTCACCGATCCTTGCAGGACACAGAGACATCATCAGTAGCTCTACAGTTGGGAATGGTGAAAGCTCTTTTGGCCACAGGGTAAAGCAGTCTGTCATTCTGAACATGAATACTTCATGTATTCTTGCCCATGTTGCAAGAGTGAAGACCTGCCAGTTACAACACCCAAGATTTCAGTAGCCATAGTCACTTCAAGGGACCAGAGCAAAAGCACCGTAATTGCACTCAGAGAGCCAGTCATGGGAACATTTTGGGGTGGAAGGGGTACTTGGAAGGGTAGGAAAACACTGTGCTGGAGCAGAGCAGTAGATACTCCACCCAGAAGTGGCTCTGGCAAGCAAAGTACCTGGCCATTAAGACATATTGCATGCACTCCATGCAGTTCACAGAGCTGCCCCAAAACAGGCACGTGCCCCACAAGACTGGGACAAGGAGACGTCATGCTTGGCATAAGCTGCTCATGGCTCACTTTGGGCGGTCACACCAGCCTGGTTATGCCACCCTCCCCTCCAGCAGCCAGCATCACTGCCAGGTTCCCAGCGCACCTGCAGCCTGTGTTGCGTAGAGCTGCGGGATAATGTTTCCAGCCTGCTCCCCTTGCTGAGCAAAAAGCACTGGGGAAGGAACCAAAGAAGCCAAGGCAATATAAGTCTATTTTCTGACCCCTACCATTCAGGGGGAAAAAAGCCCACCTACCTAAGCAGTGCCCAAATTCTATTTGTCTCTCTACCGCACAGTCATTTTACAGTAAATCTCTGATTTTCAGACAGCTATAGCCCTTTGTTCAGGGAGAAGGTGTTTGCCTAATCCAAGAAACAATAAAACACTGGAACTCATCAGGCTAAACTGTTTCTTTGGTGGGTACTTTTTAAATGTTATTTAATTTCAATCCATGTCATGGAACAAAAATCTAATCATGATAGTTGGTCGCATACCTTATCAATGTATCAGCCACACGACGACTGCGTGGTTTGGTTGAATTATGAAACTTGCTATGACTCAGTTTCCTCTTCAAGAAAATGAGGATGTAAATGCAAACTTATCATATAGGAGTGTTCTGAGGTGTGATACATTTGTGAAACACTATAAAAAGGTAAATGATAGCAACGGTAATACTTTGCAAAGGTAGCAATCATTGTAATTTGGTTAAATTCCATCTAGGAGGAAATTTGCACTCTGCTTGCAGAGAGAAAGGTTTCCCGAAACTTGTGTGTTCGTTATAGTTCATTAACTTCCCCCAGTGAAACAAAGCTCACCCACAGTGGCCATTGGAATAGCCTTCTGCTCCTCGTCTGGTCACAAAAAGCAACAGAAGGGTAAAAATAACAGGTCCTTTGAAAATGTTTCTGTAAAGATGATGCATCTTAGAATAAATTTCTACACAGTTGGACAAAGAAAAAAAAAAGGGCAACACCATTTGCTAAAAAAATTGACAGCCGCCTGCTATTTTGGAGAGCTCTCCTCTAATTGCACGCACCTGCTGTGGCACAGTATATTCTAAAATATATCTCAACAGTAATGCTGCTTGGCAGCAGCCAAGTCCCCCCAGGAGGGTCCCTGCAGTCCCAGTCTTCGCAACTTCACAGGAATTGGGGTTTTCTTCCAGAATAACATTCGAATGGTAATTCAGTAGATTCAGTGTGAGCCTCTTTCCTTGTTCCACCTCTGCTCATTTCTATCACATCACCTCTCGCTCTCTTCCTCCTCCTGTCCCTCCCCTTAACTACATTTTCCTATTCCTTCTCCCCCCAGCCTCCTTGCCCCCCTCACCCTCCCACAACACAAGATTTAGGCTCGATTCCTCCATTTGTTATTTTCTTGGCTTCTGAATTATTTTTTCCTTTTCTCTCTGCTCTGGTCGTGCCTTTGTGTTTCACATGCTCTAATCATAGAAAACCGAGGTAACCCTTTCAGAACAGCACTGCTTTGACAGACAAGAGGAGATCACCAAATCCCCCCATCTGCACATCCCGGCGGCTGTGCCAACCTCTCACCACCTGCAGCAGCTCCTCCCTCTGGCCTTTGTGCAGGTCACCATCCTCTCCCTCCTACTGCTCCTTCACCCTTGTCCTGCCCCCTGCACACACCAGCTGCCTGTGACTCCTCTGGTGCCTCCTGCCACCACCCCTCCAACCAGAGGTCCTGTGAGCTCTGCTTGAACCAATGCTAGGCACCGCTCCTAAGAGACAGATAAAGGCATCCTCAGAATTGACGCTCAAGGGACTTGGTTTCTATGCTCAGGTCTTCTTCCCAACACAAGGCACATTATTCAGCTGTCTTTGCCACAGATTTCTATCTGTAATGTGGTATTTGTACTCCTAAGTGGTTTGAGGATACTTGCCTGTAAAGTCTGGCAAGCAATGAGCCACTCTGGTGACCGGGGTCATAGATGAGTTTCCAGCGGGTCCCCCTGGGAGCAGGAGATCCTGAGTCTGCCAAGTGGACATTTACAGGCACGTGCATTCAGCCTGCATTGAGCTTCTTTCCCAGCCTGGTATCAGCTTGGCGCCCATGCCACGTGTACCCACACAGGGCTCCTCTTTCTTTCAGGGGCAACCTCACGGGAAACAATCTTGTCTCTCTTTTCAGGATTTCTTTAATTGCCTGCAGCAGAAAAAATGGAAAGCAGGACAGCTGGGAACCAGGGAGAGGTAGATGGAATAGGAGGGTACACTGGGGATAGGGACACTGTGTCCTCTCATCCTCACTGTCCTAGCTGGCCCCAGACAGCACAGGCAGCCTACAGGCTGCCAGCACTCACTGTAGGTGCCGAGCTTGTGAATGCAGTGGGACCAAGCAAAGGGTCTCTGCTGGCGTACAGGGCTGCTGATGCCAGGCCAGCAACCGTGACATCAGCCCTAGTGTTAAGTGTCAGGTATGGCTTTCTGACATTCACCCTCTGTGTCACCCAGGGCATGCCACTGGCAACACACCAAAGGAAAAGCGGCAGGCAGCATAAAGATTACCAGAAAGCTCAGAGTCCAGGCAGGCAACAGACGTGCACATTTCAGACCAAGCAGAAAATCAAAATCTTAGAAACAGAGGCAAGCCCCTCCCCAGAGGAAGGGATGCTCTGGACTAGGGCAGCAACAAAGTACAGAAGGGACTCCTTTACCCTTGTAACAAACCGTAGGCGCTTTATGAGGCTCCAGAGACACCAACACCTTGCTGCAGCAATCTCCACTCGGTAGCTTTCCTGAAGACCTCATTTACCATAGACACCCTCTTTGGCCCCGTCTCCACAGCATGTTTCTGGTGGGCTACCTTTCAAAGACCACTTTCCACCAGTTCCAGCATTTCAGGAAGTGCTCCAGCTTCCAACAGACAGCGCCTGCTTTCAAACGGGAAAATCAGAAAGAGGAAGATAGAGAGTGCAGTGTAGTCAGGTCTGCAGTTGTCTATGGACACGCTAAAGAACTGATCTTTACAGACAGTAAAATAACTGTTTGATAGCTGCCATCAAAATCCCGATTTTTTGTAAAACTTCCCCTGATCTCCTTAGAGAGTTTTAAAATGTTGGCACCCTGAAAGAGTAAAGAGAAACAGGGGGGTGAGACAGAGAGGACAAGGGTAACCAGGAAAAGGAGAGCACCAAGAACCATCAGCACAAGTAGGAAGAAAGCGGGGGGGAGGATAAAAGAGGTCCTGGGTAAAGCAGAGATCCAGACCTACAGGAAAAGGAGTACTGGAGCCTATAACATGCATAAGGAGGCAGGATGGTAGACAAGGGGGAACACAGGAATCCCTAATAAATCTACGTCAAGCAGATGTGGTCTAAGGAACAAGCAAACTGCTTATTCCCTGATAAAAATACTACTTATGCAAGACTGATGTCACCCACCAAGTCTTGAACCAGAAGGTTCACAGGAACCAAGGAGACGGGAACCTGTCAATTGCTTTATCGTGTCCAAGAAAGGCTTTATGAATGCACAGCTCTCTAGCTTTCACATCTACCAAAGTTATTAGCTACTATGCTAAAAAGATGCTAAACGGCATTGAAGAGTTAATTTGTGCAGACTCACTGGTCCTGCACATTACTGCCAGGAAAGGAAAAGCAACAGTTTGAAGAAACGAGGGGTGGAACGTGCACCTCCAGGCACTGGGTTCACATTCACCCTGGGAACTCAGCTTCGCCGAGTGCTGCCGGGGGATGCCAAGAGGCAGCTCCAATGTTACAAGCAACGCCGAACCCCTCCAGGTAACATCAGGTTACCTACACGGTGGGGCCATGCCTTCACCCACCTCACTGCTGCAGCTCATCTCTGGGCCTGGTAATGGCAGCACTGGGTTGGCTCCCAAAGCCATGGTGGGAGCGAGAGGCCAGGCAAGACTAGGTCAAGGCCCACTGCTCCCCTCCCAGGGTATCCAAACTGAAAAAGACCTTGTTTGGCATACTCACAGTAGAAAAGGCCCTCATTTAAACAAGAACACCAAACAAATTGCCATTGCCACATTTAGCAGGAACCGCAAACCTTTGCTGGTGAGGTTAATGGGGTGACCCAGTACAGGTGGGGAGAGAAACAAGTTACAGAGGTAACGAGCCATTCCCTCCCTTGGCGAAACACTGCCGTTAACACGTGAACTGGAGGGAACTGCGAGAGGGAAACGTCTCCCACCGCTCATGCGACGTCCACGAGTGAAGGGCCGACGGAAGGCCAAAGTGCTGGTACAGGTGAGCGGCCCCTATGAGATGCGAGCCAAACGCAACACCCTCCCCTCCCAGCCAGCGGCTGTCAGCGGGAGGGCGCAGGCAGCCAGGTGGGGAGGCACCCAGGGACCCCTCTCCCTCCTCGCAGGCTCTTCCCTCTGAACCAAATTCAAGGCACCGGTAAGCACCAGCCTGAGCTCTTCCACCTGAACACGCCACTCCCGTGGCCAAACGCGCCTTCAGAGGGAAAAGTTGGAAGGGGAAGAAAAACCGGAACCCAGAAGGATTTCTCCCTCCCGGGAAGCCGCACACCCGCACCCAGTGAGCCAGCCCGCAGGGAGCGCCCGTCCGGCCGCTTCCTCACGGAAAACTGAAGTAAAAAAGAGGGAGAGAAGGGGCAGCAGCATGCAGGAAGGCTGCAGGGCGACAGCGCTGCCTCCCCTGAGGAGAAGACGGCGGCGAAGCCCCGCTGCTGCTGCTGCACCCGAACCCGCGGCTGCCGCTACCGGGCGGCCCCGGGGCGGAGCAGCCGCAGACCCCACCTGTCCCCCCCGACCGCGCCCAGCCCTGTGCGCCTGCGCACGGCGGCTTCCCCGGCAAGCCCGCCCCCGCGGCGCGATGCCCGCTGGGAGCTGTAGTCCGCCGCCGTGCCCGCGCCGCTACCCGGAGCCAGTCAGGGGACTCCGCTTCCCGTCGGCCCCCGCGCCCCCGGCCGGCGCAGCGCGGCGCGTCCGTGCCGCCGGGCGCCGGCAGTAGCAGCGCCGCCGCCATGGGCTGGGGGACCCGCCTGGGCCTCCTGGGCGGCCTGGCCCTGTGGGCGCAGCGGCGGCGGGCAGCGGCGGCCGCCGCCCAGGATGGCGGCGTCGGCAGGGAGCGGCGGGAGCTGGAGCTGAAGCTGGTGCAGGTGGTCTTCCGGCACGGGGCGCGCACCCCGCTGCGGCCGCTCCCGGGGGCAGCGCCGGTGAGGACGGGACGGGACGGGGCGGGCGCGGGGCCGGAGCGGTGCGGGGGCGGGCGGCCGGGGCTGGGGAGCGGTGGTGGCTGCCGCCCTCACCCCCATCCGCTGCCTTGCTTCCATCCGCCTGTAAATGGGGTTTTTCCCTTCCCAAGGCAGCACCGGGAGTAAACTTGGGGAAGAGGTGGGAACGTGGAAGTTAAAAGCGGAACGGCGGTAGCTCGGTCCCACTGCCGGTTAGTGGGGCGGGTGGTGGCAGGGGGAACAAGCTCCGCGGCGGCTGCAGGGAGCCCTCGGAGGAAGGAGGCGGGGACGGGCGAGCCGGGCTGCAGCTGCCGTAACACAAGTTATTGGGGCTCCCAGGGACAGCAGTACGAGCTGTTCCCCGCAGCGCTACACGTTACAACAGGTACTCGGCAAACGTGTGCTTACTGGCCTCGGTGTCATTGCGATTGAGCCGTCTTCCCCACAGCCTCCAACGAGGCAGCCTCTTGACCTGGCAGGTATTAGTTCCGGTAGTTTGCTAAAGAAGCTTTTCAGTGCGTAACAAATAGCAGCAGTAACGATTTCCTACAGGTTCTTCTCCTGCAAGGGGAGGGAAGCAAGTACTGCATTTCCTGCACATCATCTGTGCATCGTGCACAGCAGATCAGCAAATCCAGGATACAGCACTGCTGTCGCTTCTGTATGGGCTGTATGAAGAGATCGGTTCTTTTTGGCTCTGTGTTGTGTTATCGGCAAGGCAGCACAGAATAACAGTTCAGCATTGGTTTAGTGCTCTTGAAAGTCCTTGTTTTTCACTGAAGCACTGTTTGTTTGTTTGTTTTGAAACAGGTGGAATGGCATCCCACTCTTTTAGATGTACCTGCTCAGACTAAGTTTGATTATGTGGTGACTGACCTAAATGGAGGACCTCAACCTCCCTCAAGCTATGAGGAGAGATACAAAAAGACCACATTCAAGGTGAGGCTGTCTTTCACAGTGGTTCCTGCTGTAGACTTGTTTATTTCCATATTCCACTGGAGACCCTTCTTTTCCTTTGCATTTAGGGTGGTGCAATTGCAGGACAGCTGACAACAGTAGGGATGCAGCAGATGTTTGCCCTGGGGGAGAGGCTGAGGAGAAGCTATGTGGAAGAAGCTAACTTTCTCTCACCAACATTTAAGCCTGCTGAGGTTTTGTGAGTGTCTCAGTTTCCTCCTGGACCTTCCCTTGCTTCCTCCCTCCTAATGAGTAGCCCTGTGCTAGGGAAACTTTCTGACCAACATACCCTTCTCCACCCTATAGCAGACTGGCTGGCCCCTGGGCCTTCATCTGTGCTCAGCCTACAGAGCCCAGTACTAGGACTCACTCCTGACACAAAGCATCCAATTCCCCGGCAGTCCTGAGAATGATGCCAGGGACAGATTCATCTCACCTAGGTTTAGCCATTGACAGTGGTATTATGCACCTTTATGGTAAGTGAAGAGAAACAGGCATTTCTGGAGCACAGTTTAACTCACCGTAGATTAAATAGCTAAAGTTCAGTGAGATGAAGGACACCCTTGTTGCTTATATCAATAGTGCTGGGAATGTCTGGTTTAGGATGAGATAAAAATTACACCAGAGAAGTCCCAATTTTTTATCTCCACTGTCTCTGAAGGGAAGTTAAAGGGCAGTTCAGATATAGGTGTCTATTTAAGGTGTCTATAGGGAGGCAAGATGAATCCCACCGCAGGTTTCCAAAGCCACAGTGAAAGCAGAACCCTCAGTTCCAGCAAGTCCTCCCCAGCAGCAGCCACGTCCACATGAAGGAGAAAGTGCTACCTCACAAACTGCTTTCTCTCTTTCAGCATCCGTTCCACTAATATTTTCCGGAATCTGGAGTCCACACGGTGCCTGCTAGCTGGGCTGTACCAACAGCAGAAAGAAGGTTGGGGAGAATTCTGACCAGTGCCTTTCCTTTCTCAGTCTTCCCTAGATGCGCACACCTCGCACATCCTAACTCTCTGGCTCCTGCTTGTTACTTCTTCCCCAGTTCTTCATGCCTGGCCCTCTTCCCTACACTCTCCTGATTCCGTATGTTCTTTATCAACTTGTCACTTGCTCCCTCTCTTTGTGTAGCTTTCTGCTGGTGCTCAGCTTGGATCTGTTGCCATGAATGCTGCCATTTCAGACCTACTGAGGAGGTTAGCATTAACCCACTTCAGAATCAGGAGGGCAAAAGTTCCAGGTCTGATGTTGATCTGAAAAAAGTTTCTCAGAGAAACCCAAGTATCTCAGCCATAGGAGTACCAAGATCCTTTACAAGTTTGGTATCTGGAGTAACTTGAGCTGTATCCTACAGCTGACAACTACGTGTATGTCCTAGAAACATGCTCTGGGTTTTGAAGATCTCGCCTCTGCTCTCTCTGTATTCAGTTCCAGGAACAAATAGCAGAAGTGACTTGCCGGAGTTCCTTACACCTCATGACAGAGAAACTAATTTTTGTCACATACAAACACTAGAAAAAACAAACACACAACTAGAAAGCTTTACAAGGTGCACAGCAGACATCCCTGTGGAATTAAATGCTGCGTGCACAGAAACAAGCACAGTGGCTTGTGTTGCAGGTGATAGCTCAGGGGGAATTGCTAGTTGACAACAACGGACTTGAACACAAAGACTGTGGGAGTGATTAAAGCAGTCTAAAGACACACAGATGCACTAGTGATCACAGAAACTTCCTTCTCGTTCCACAGGATCTGTTGTCATTGTCACTGATGAAGCAAGCTCTGAAATCCTCTACCCCAATTACTACAACTGCCAGCGCCTGAAATGCTTGAGCAGGTAATTGCCAGCCATGCCTCCCCATATGATTTCACTGCTGTTTCATTTCAGCAGTAGTAATTTAAAACAGCACGTTTTCTTCCCATTTCCCAATTTCTTCCCCTGCCACTTACTGTTCTTTGGGAATGGTTAGCTAGTTGTATAAAATACTTGGTGAGCGGAGTTATATACCAAGCAGTGGCACCAGAAGAAAAAAAAAAAAAAGAATATAGAGACTTTTTCTTGAAAGACCAATTTAATTTAGTCTGTGTCTAGCAAACACTTATTACTAGCTAATGTACAGCTATTCTGCGGCATTGCTGCAGGGCAGAATTAGTGTCATCTACGTCCCTTAACAAGCCTTTCAAGCATGAACATATTGGGCCTCCTTTTTATATTCAGCTTCTGGTTTGGGGGTTATTACAACATTCCTGTCACATTCATACCTTGAAGAAACTGAAATATACTCAGCATTGACACATTCAACAAAGACTAATGAAGTAAAATAAGGAACATCCTACACAGAAAGAACACTCGTGTTTGCAGAGTCGAGTACTCTAAATGCCTGTGCCAGGTTGGGCACGGGGTGGAAACTGAACAAGAGAGGCAAATGTATTACAGTTTGGTTGGATTATACATTAGCATATTTTTGTCCAAAATTCAAGAGTTCTCAGAATTCACTTGCAAAAGCTCATTATATAATGCTTGACTCTGCAGGCAAAGGCGTTCTTGACGGTGGTGAGGTGATGGCCCATAGGAGCAGTACACTCAGCCTCCTCTAGTAACATCAGCTGTCCAGAAAGGGAGTAAAGTGCAAGCTCTTTCACTCCCGCCCACCAACTGAGCACATTTTGTGACCATATCAAGGTGGATTTTTTTAAGCTGCAGTAAGAAGCACTGCCTCAGCTTACAGGCTACCTATACCAGAACTTCTAGCACATCTGATTTCAAACAGAAACTAGAACTGTTCCTAAAAAAATAAAAAGCAAACTTCAAAAACTTTTCCCACCTCCTCCCCAACAGATCAGGGTCAGAGAAAGCCAAATCTATGCAACATATTTTGCTTGAAGTACATGGCCAGCATTGATATTCTCAGCCAAACTTTTTAAAATAAAATTTAAAACAGTGTAGAGAGGCAAATGGCTTCTAATAAAGCAAGAGGTGAATTTAAGCTACAAGTGAGTATCTAGGTGTTTCCCTTTTCCCACACCATACAGCAATCAGTTCAAAGCTTCTACCCTTTCATGAGGCAGTTAAAGGCTACTCCCTGAAGACACAGACTTGTACTGTTCCAGTATGACCAGATCTGTTAACTGATACACAGCCCTTGCTTATGGGAACTACTTCTGAGGTGTTCACATCTCATCTTAATTTTTTCCCCCACCTCTGGGAGAGCAGATAGCCAGCTCCCATCCTTGATACCTAGAAACAGTGTCTGTCTGCTCTGCAACTTAGACTCCCAACATCAGGAATCCCTCAGTATCCCGTGATGCTTCTCTTCTACCCCTCACTGGTGTGAGACAAGTCCACTGGGCTGGGGTCACAAAAAAAACCCAAAAGGTAGTATGATGTGGGAAAAGTTTGTTTTGTTTTCTTAATTCCCTGACAGGTATAAGTTGAAGAATGCTCTGCAGCAGCCAGGTATCTCTGATGACTTGAAAACAATTAAGGAGAAAATGGGTATTGATGGTGATAAGTCTGTGGATTTTTTTCTCCTCCTCGATAACATTCTTGCTGAGCAGGTGAGCTGAGCAGTTCTGTTGCACTGTCACAGAAACAAACATCCCTTTACCATGCACATGGAGGAAACCACAGAGTACCAACACCCACTGATACCAGTGGGTACCCCAGTACCTTTCTATACAATCCAGAAAGTTTATAGAAATAGCATGGCCTTTTTAAAAAGCAAGATGTGGAGTCAGCCTTGCTCTAGGATGGATGAAGATTCATCTCCAGTATTTATGTTCTTACCTTGAAATCCAGTATCTCTTTCAAGTGTGATGAAGTAGAGCTAAGAGAGCACTTGGGCCTTGCTTACCCCATTACAAAGTGCTTTCCCTTTTTTGGCAGTCAGCACCTAACAGAGTCATCTTAATCCTGGTTCCAGCATACTACCCATAAGCCAGATTGCTCCTGCTACTGGAAGGGAGCTGGGCATATTTGTACCTCCCTTAGTACCTCTTTTTTGCTGGAGCTACTGGTAATTGGTCTGGCTGTCAGTTGAACAGCTCAAGGCATTACACTCCCTTCACATAGAAATGTATCCTTAAGAACAAACATCCATCCTTTCAGTACACAGAGCAAGTCTCTACATTTAAAACCATCCTAGAACTCCTCACATGAATACCATAGTACAATATTGTAGTACGAATGCTGTGACATGAACAGCTGTTTTCTGTGGGCAGTCATCCATGTGTCTTCAGGCTGGGTTCAGAAGGGGTCAAACCCTACTGTTATGCTACATCTTCTCCTTCCAGGTGCACAATTTGCCAAGCTCCCCTGTGCTGAAGAACTTTCAGCAGACAGTTGAGCGTCGATCTGTTGATTCACTGCTTTTCCTTCTGGAAGACGGTTCAAGGTGATTGCCTGTATCCATGCCTCCAGCCTTAGGGGTTGTCTTAGGGTTACCCAGGGTGGATGAGCTACACCAGCTTACTGCAGCAGATAGAAGTCCTTTCTGATCTGCTGCATTCCCCCACCAGAGGCTACTGCCCTCTCATGAGGTTTGTGCCTCAGCCATCTCAGCGTAAAGTCCAGTGCCTTGAGTCAGGAACACGAGCTAGCAAAAAGGAGTCTGCACCGAGGAGGCCAAGATGTGGGCTTACATCCTATTTTGCTGACAGTCATGGAGAGAGTAGTCTCCGAGGGACAGTAGTAAGCCACTGAGGTAGGCAGTGAACGCCTCAGTTGCCACGGCTGTTTAAGTCAACCTGTGTCTAAGGCAAAAGCAGAAGAGAACAGGAGATGCTTCCAGCCTGAGCGCTGAGGCTGCACAGGCGAGGCTGCCCTTGCAGATGCACAACTACAGTCTGAATTCCAACCTGGGAAGTTTATCCCAGGGATGGCACCTGCACAGCTGGGCTGAGAAGTGTTGGTGCTAGTGGAAAAGGTGATGCCAGGCCCTGCACACATGTAACTACTTGCAAAAGAGTCTGCTGCTACATGCAGTTAATTACCTCCTCCACAGTTGTTTGTAAAGGTGGCTGAGTTGCTAGCCTAGCAGCCATTTTCCTTTCAGATTCATTCACAGCTGCCATATTCACCAGCTCTTCTCAGGTGGTGGTATAGGACTGCCTTTTCTGTTAGGGCAGTTGCCCCTAGCCTTGTCTTTAACTTGTGTTAGAGATCTCGGGTACTGAAAGACTGATTTCCCCCACTACCACAACACCCGGGAGAGCCACAGTCACTCATCCTCCATGTCCACCGATGCACTCATTAGGTAGAGGGAGTTTCTTCACACCAGAAGTTGTCTAAAGATCTCCTTGTTCAATACAGGGATAAAAACTAATTTTTAAATATAGCTGCCACCTTCTGAATCCTGCCCCTCCCCTTCCTGCCAAAGACCCCAACCACTTCAGTTGCTGTTTTGCAGTCAACTACAGTCATCTTCCCTAGCTGAAAACGATGCATCCAAAAATCACAACTAGAGAAACAACATAGCATAGAGAACATCAAGGAGTTTTTAGATTTCCCTTTATGTGGGCCAAGCCTCATGAGGCTGCTTGTTAACACCTCTCCCCTCCCAGTCTGCAATCACATTAGAATCTGTGGTGACTATGCAACTGCTGAAATAAAAAGTAACCATAGGAATTGCATTTAATAGTTCCTAGCTACACTCAATACATGTTATCATTTGTAAGAGAAAAGCAGGTTCCCAGGGGTTCATTTGAAATCATTTAATTTGAAAGTTTAAAAACTAGTAGATTTATTTCTACTTCTTTCAGAGAAGTTCTTCAGATGAGTGTTGGTCTCCTTTTCTATACCTTACAGAAGAACATTACAGAAGCAGTAGATCCCTCATCTCCAGCTGAAAAGGCCAGGTACAGGGCAGATCTCTTCCTCTAATCATTACAAATTCTGACTTGCTGTCAGTGTGAAAAGCTGGTTCAGAAAGATGTTGAATGTGTGGGGTAAAGAGAATGAGTGCTCATCTGCTAGAAAAAGCATGAGTGCCACTGGCTATCCATGGAGGAACACAGCTAACATTTTAGGTTTGGGTTTTTTTTTTCCTTCCCTTTTTATCAGAAAGCTCATTCTCTATGCTTCTCATGACATTACCCTTATTCCTCTCCTGGTGGCACTGGGCACCTTTGATCGCAAGTGGCCACCTTATGCTGCAGATGTGACCCTGGAACTGTATCAGCACCGGCAGTCTAAAGAGTGGTTTGTTCGCTTGTCTTACCATGGAGAGGTAAGATCCCAGGGGAAGTCCCTTGTACAAATCTTGGGCTTTTGGTTTTGCATTGCATGCGTGTAAAGCTGTGAAACAAGACTTGTTCCGAGCATGCCGTCAAGTCAGGTAAGAGAGTAAGACACCTATAGCACATCCACAGTAGCCAAGGTATCTTTTCTGTTGAGCTGGCTATTGATCTAGTGTGAGCTTAGGCAAAGACTTTGAACCTCTGCATCTCTGTCTTTGCCTCAACTAGCACATTTCCCCACCACAGAATGCATCAGTATCAGCAAAAAAGGGCTTTGGCAATGCATGAGATCTGTGATTTTGTCTCTTTGCCTTTGCAGGAGCAAGTGGTGAAAGGATGTAGAGCAGGTCTCTGCCCACTCGAAGAATTTCTAGAAGTTCTTTCACAGTACTCTGTCAGTCCAGAGGAGTACAATAACCTGTGCTCCCAAATGGAAGGGAATCAGCAAACTGACTCATGATTAAGTTGTCTCAAATTAAAATTAGTTTATTGTTACAATCTTTGACTATTTTTTCTTTATATTCCTACCAGCCTTCCCTATTCTAAAGATATTTTAGATGAGGGGACTTCTTCCTACTAGACACGGGGTGGCACAGTGTCACTTTTCACTGTTAGCAGCAAGATGAAAGAAGCTGTGTAACAGAATGGCTTGAGTTCACTTCTGAGGGAGCCAAACAGAAGCACGGAGAGGCTGAAAACAGCAAGGGAGAGAACAAACCTTTTTAAATTGCCCTGCTGCTTCAGGAATACGATAGAAAAACATACCTGTTCCTCATATGCTGGGACTGTGGGATGAAGCCCAGCTTGCTCTGTGCTACCAGACTTGAGAGTTTTGACATAATGATTGCTTTTATATATGGCGAACTGCAGAAACCACTGTGCCTTTCCCTTTCTTTTGTCATGTTGGAGGTTTGCTCTGCAGACAGATGAACCTCCCAAATTGCAGCGCATTTAGCTACCCCATCTTCTTGAGGGCATTTTTGTGCACACAAAACCTCTCCAAAGGGACAGAAAGCCTCAAAACCTCTTCCCTGCACTCCTGCGATTACAGAAATTCTGCTGTGAACATGCAAAACAACCACAGTGGGCCAAGTACAAGAACATGCACTCTTGGTGAACTCTGCTTAATGTGCTTTAAACAAGGAAGTCCGGGGAGCTACTGTTGACTTCAGCTTTGAGCAGCTTTGCATCTATTTTGCATTTGCTGAAACAGGAGCTGAAACAACCAGCATAGCCAACAGAAGTACTTCTAGCTGAGATGATGACACTTTTTCCCTGTAAGACAGTACTAAGGATCACTATGTTGCCAAAATCCCCATTTTTCAATTGGTAAATAAAACTTGGATCCTGACCTACTTTCTTTGGGATATGTAAAGGCTAAAATAGAGGGACCACTTATTAAAATGGCCCTGCAGTTTTGGTTCTGCGTTACCCCTTCTCACTTAGCGAAAACAGACTGCAGTGATGTTAATGTAAGTCATTGACAGATATGTGACTGGAGGCTCTATAGTACCTTCTCCCTGACAAGCGTGGGCTGGATTTACCTCTACTCTTTCATTAGCCTGCCCCCACCACAATTACATGTTGACACCACGCACAACGAAAAAAATAATTTGAATACTAAATACATTGCTGGAGGTCTCACTGAACTGCTATTAGAAGCTGTCAAAAAAGCAAACAAAACATTGTTATTTTCCACCAAGTTTTTATAGAGCCTAAAACCATAAGCCATTATATAAAAATCAATGGCCTACCCTTGCTTAAGAACAGTATGTTCTGCTCTAATCAAGCTCTCTCTCTTATGCACAGTATAAAGTATTTGGAGAATGGCAATGGAAGCATTAGGCATACGATTGCAAGTTATTTGTGAGGCACGGACCGCTTGGGAAAGGAGTATCAGGGAACAGCATGAGAAGCTTTGGCCATACCAGTAGACAAAGGGGTAATTTACATACCTTCTCCTAAACGAGAGATAGGAGCATCTCCCAGCAAAACTGACCAGCAACCAAGTTAAAAACTGCAATACGGTCAAGACCCACAGAACTCAGCAGTGCAAGCTTTCCTGGTGCACGTAGGATTGTTAAAGGGCACTGCATTCACACCGTTAAAATAATCATATCACTCTAGGCAGGGTAACATACATTTCAGTAACAGCAGAAGACCTCAGAAAAACAGGCCAGCTTCTTGGCAGTGGCTAGGAAGAAGCCTCTGCTGGGAACAGGTTACTTCATCATTGTCTCTTGCAGGGTTTCTGCAGTGCCCTCTGTGCCCCACTCCAGCCCTACCCTTCCCCTCGGTGTGGAAGTGGTTGGGCCATGCATTGGTCTCATCCCACTGAGCAACTCCATGGTAGTCATGGCCCACAGCATGAAGGAGGAGTTACTTCTGACCACAACTAGCATAAATAATGATTTCAGAAGAGGATTGGTGGGACAGTGGAAGAGTTTTAAGACCAAAGAACACAGGTAAGTGGGAAGTGCTGAACTGCAAACACAGCATGGAAAAGCTGAGGCATTTCTGAGAACGTGGAATAAAAATTTCCAGAAATCAATGATTTCCCCAGGAACCAGTGCATTTACATCAACAGGCCAACTCTTTGCAAGAACTGGGAAAGACACAAATCCTAGGGGACAGAAAAAGAAATCCAAAACTTTCTTAC
The DNA here is from genome assembly GCF_035582795.1 of Mycteria americana. Taxonomy (NCBI): domain Eukaryota; kingdom Metazoa; phylum Chordata; class Aves; order Ciconiiformes; family Ciconiidae; genus Mycteria; species Mycteria americana. The sequence continues at coordinate 105,426,994 of NC_134365.1, read as the reverse complement.
CCTCGGCTGTTAATATGAGAACAGCTGACATGAGCAGCTAACATGTTCAACCTCAGGTTCCCTCAAACTTGAGCTGTAGCTGTTAACCCAAGTTAGTCTCCCTCCCTCCCTCGCTATTTTAGTCCAATGCAGCTAATGCAGGTTGGTCAACTTAAACCTAAAAGACTTGTCTTTTTTTTTTTTTTTCATTTTGCATTGCAAACCTATCCTCATATAGTATCTTTCATTTAAGGCAATGTTAGTATAGTAGGTAATTGGCAGGAAAGATGTCAACTTAAATTTAGGGGTTTGTTTTCTCCTCATGTAAAACATCCTCTTTTAAAGTTTCCAGTATCTCAGACAAACAGCATCACTTTTCTTTCCTGCCTCATGCTCTGACTCAAACAAAAACAATCATAAGCTTAAAACCTGAGCGTGTAATGAGTCATGAGGACCTACATCTCTCTGCACGAAAGGTTTGCTGTTGAAAGTCAAAAGGAGATCAAGAGGACAGTGAGCTTGGTGTACTTGTCAATAAACCCAACATAATAAAGCTAACAGTTCGGGTCTTTTTAAGGCCTGAAGAACACTGCTGATAATGCACTTTAGCCTTAAGCAGAAAGAGCATCATAAAGCTAGGTGTTGCACATCTACCACAACAAACAGCATTAACAGAAATGATGGGAAACTAATGTGGACTGGCTAAAAACTGAAAAACCTTTCAATTAGAGGTCACCTCACCAGAAAGATGACACAGCATATATGCAAGACAACTTACCTTTTTTAGGTTAAGAATTACTACCAATCAATACAGTGAAGTGCGCTCTGCTAAATACAGGCCTATATCAAACATGGATCATTTCTCCTCAAGAAGTATCAAAACAGGAAACAGGTTTCAGCCAACAGCCTGCCAAGGCTGCACGAGGAAAGCATTCACCATCACGAGTGCAGAAGAGCACCACCAATGAAACGTAGTCTTTTCTGCCACCAGAATCAGAACCAGCATAGTAGATGGTCAGCACACCAAGCACCACAAAATTAAGCCCTGTGTATACGATATTTGTAATGGCCCCAACACTCTGGCACAACAAATGCTGCGTTCCAACAGTCTAAGAAGTGTGCTTAGGATTCACACTTGCCCTCACGAAGAGTCAGGCACCCACATCTACTCCAAGTCAGGATACATGTATTGTACCAGAAGCACCACCAGCATTCAAATCCCAGCCAAGACTGATGCAGACTAGATCTCCACATACTGGTCTGTCTTCTGAAACGTTACCCATTAGATACCACTAGGAGGTCAGGACTAAACTCGTAAGGCTGGCTACTTGTTTGTCATGTTCTTTGGTAGATTAGCTAGCCCATGATACAGGTACAAAGCTCGAGTTTATTTGGACGGTGCTTAAAACTGCCAGTGTACTTCACAGATGACCTGTTTGCAACAGTCTACTACTTTAAAACAAACAGATTTCAAATATTTTAAACTTTTGATTTAGCAGGCACATTACTTTGTGTTTCAGAAGTTCACCATCTGCTGGGTTTACCTTTTAAGTCTCTCCGCACTCCGGCTGCGCAGCCATCTGGGATGAGATAATTTGAACAGCAGACTGTTTCCTCCCATGTTACTAGAGAGGAAGAGCAGCCAAGCATGTATGAATAAAGTCTATTTCATTCTTTCAAACAAAGGTGGAGGAGGATGATTTGAAAGTTAAAAAAAAAAAAAAAGGAGGGGGAGGGGAAGAAAACTAAAAATGGCAACCCCACTTTCCGTCTTCAACTGCACCATGACTACCAGAGCTGAGTCACAGTTACTATTGATTATAAATAAGCAGGAGAGAACAGAGCCTGACTTACAGATCCCAAGGTGAATTTGCAAGGCTGGCAGCTAGAAAGCTTTTTCATTTGTGAAGCAAAAAGGGGAGAAGTAGAATCAGAGCAAAACAAAGAAGTTCAGTCTACATCTACTGAGTTGGTTTCCCGACCAGAGCCAGCTAAGGCATTAGCATCTCTTGTCTGTCAGCTGGTGCAAACTGGGCAACGTCACTGAGATTAAGTGCACAAGAATCCACATCATCTGCATTTTCTGTAGGAAAAAATCTTGTTAAGATACCAAATGCCAGCATCTTAAGTCAGACGGACACAGAAGGAACTTTAATTATCCAGCATCTTTAAAATTTATCCTTTCACTATCAAGTGGCTTTAAACAGTGAATCCCCTATGCTAATTTTTCTAGAATAAGTCGCAGTCACCTCAAATCCTTTGCTATTCAAAATACCTCAACAGGCATAGGAGGCATGAGAAAGACTGTTTAAAAAACCCCAAACCCTCCAGGTTATTTATACATTGATCAAGAAGTTTGCTTTGTTCAACATGGTAAAAACAGTCGTGGCAGAAGTGGCAACACTTAAAAAGGTTGCACTGTGACAATTCCCGTGCAAGGTCCGCAAAAGGGAGCCATGCAACCATTTAAAGAAGAGGTAACTCTGCTCTACAGAAATAACAGTTACTGTGTCATTGTCAGCTCTTTCTAAAATCTTGACAAGCCCGTGCTTCAGGCACGCTGCTTGTCTTGTTAGAGGGAAGCACCACAACATACATCCTACACTTTGTCAAAAGAGTAATTCTCACCCAAAATCATTGTAAATTTGCATGACAGCACAAAGGTGAATTTGGAAGCAGGCAACAGAAGGCTCTGAGGCTTGCATGCCTCCAACAGTGCATGGCTTCACTCATTTTGTAACACTAGCAACGAAACTTTGGTAAGCCGGCCACCAACAGCAATTCTTTTTCCACCTGTTAAGGATCAGTTAACTCTGAAAAACTCTCACGCACAAGCATATTGAAGATACTCATTCTCTGTATGAAGTTTCACACTAATAGCTAGCCCTTTGAGGAAACTACTCATTGAAATAATTCCAAGTAACAGTAAGTGGAAGGAAGAACAGAGATTACACACTCCATGTACAGTGCTGTGGGCCTAGAGAGCAGACAGCCATAGAGCCCACACCCTGCCCTGCAGATCCACATCTGGCTCATCCCAGTCTTCTCCAGGAGCAGGGCTCAACTCCCAATCCATGTTTCAGCATCCAGTCTTTCAATCCTCACAGACAAAGCCATAAAACCTTCTTGCTGAAATTCTCTCAAAAGGCAAGTTTGAAAAGACAGGGGATTAGGAAGCAATCGATGAGAACTGCGGCAAAGCAACAATTTACCCAGCAGGGTTGTCTTGATAAAAATCTGCTCACTGATGATTTCTCTCTCACCTTTGTTATTTAAGTTCATCCGTTCCCCACTATCTCAGCCTCTGAGCACTGGCAGTCAGAGACCCTACCCCATCCAAAGGCCCCAGGGGGACACACAGCCCCAGTACCCCGCACAGCGTTGGACTCCGGCGCTCAGGCAGACAGACACCGCTGCTTAGGGAAAGCTCAAAACCACGTACCTTGTAGTGCTGCAAACACTCACCAGGACGAAGCGATGGAGACAAGTTTCATCTATTCCTTGAGCCTCAACAAATTAAGGAAGGAAGACTGTAACTATCATCCCTGGGGCGTTCTGAAATAAGACCTCACTCCGAGGAAAAACAAGCTCAGTTCAGGATTAAGTGAACAGAAGTGCCTTGCAAGGAGCATGCAGCTGCCTACAGACTAGACTTTTAGGAGCTGCCAAAGCTTACCCCACCTGGCCTCTAGGCTGGCTGTGATCATAAGGAAGAGCAGTCATCTGGCCAGCCATCTGACATACCCAGAAACAACTGGACTGGATAAAGACAACAGTTCATTTTTGTAAGAAACAATATATTTTATTTTTCTGACACCACAGCCCTGGCGAGTGGTTTTGTACCAAATTTAATGGAGGTTACACAGAACGTTTTACGCTGGGGAGGAAAAAAAAAAATAACCACAAAAAAAATCCTGGATAACTTTTAGTGTCTGTTCCACTCCCACATTAATAAAATCACTTGGGGTTTCTAAGAAAAGGAGAATAGGAAACAGTGAGAGAGACTACTGTAGGATGTAACAGTGTCCAAGTCCAGCCCCTTCCTAAAAGTGGGAAGAGTCCCCACGTGAGGAGAGGCTCTCCTAGATTTACTCCCCAAAATAACACAATGTATTGCAGCTGCCATAGGAGGAGACAGAAGGGGGACGGAGAGAGAGAGAAGCCTATTTAATAAAGAGTGGGAGGGAGAGACAGAAGGTGCTGGACAGCACGCCATAATTTGAAAAATATGTCCTTAACTTATTATTTATTTCTTTTAAAAGATTCCCCTCACTGAACTTAAGTTCCTTTTTGTGCTTTTCATTAATACTCTGCTCTGAGGTCGTAGTTTGGTTTTTCTATACATTGGAGTTGAAGGAAAATAGTCCGAAGTTCTGAAGATGGATTCTCCACCTAAAGTAAACACCCTAGAATCCCATTCTCCTCTCACCCCAAAGACTAAAGTCTCTGCTAAAATCCCTTTTACAATATAGTACAGTACACAAAAAACCCCAAAAATAACCGAGAGTCCTGGGAGAAGCCAGTCCGAAGGACGTAAACATACAGAGAATGGTGCAACTTGTGACAAATGGCAATTCTCAAAATACAGCTACAGATTCTCAAAGCAGGTGCCGTCACGGGATACCCAAGTCCACAAAAATAATTTTTAAAAAATAAATCTTAAAAAAAAAACAACCTGTTAAAATGAATAATTTTTTTTCAGGTAATTCCATACATTCGAGATTTCCCAAAGCGTCCTCTGGTCTCTTTTCACCTATTGCATGGCCAAACTGTACTCCTGAAGCTCCCAAAAAAGCGCTCAGGACTTGGAATCTCATCTTGACAAGGATCAGAACATCCAGTCTTATGGTAGCAGCTTAAAACATCATGTTCCCTGGGTTTCCAGGGCCTTGGCTAAATCCTCCCATGCCAACGTCAGCAGCCATACCTCGGGGCCTCATCTGGGGGGGAATCATGATGTTTTGTTGGGGTCCCATCATGCCCTGCATTGACATCATCATACCAGGTGACCCTACAGGGCCCGGGTGGCTGTACAGCCCCGCGGGGGCTCGGTCCTTGCCTGGGATCATGCCCACGGCGGCCACGGGGTTACTCATTAGCGCGGGCTGGCCAGGCATCGCTGTTTGTGCTGGTGACATCATGCGGTGGTGCGGCCCCATCATGCCTTGCTGCAGGAAGGCAGGCGGTCTCATCGGGTTATGACCTGGCATGGACGGAGCCGTCCCGAGAGGGATATCCGGAGTTCCCACTGGCCCGGGGCCTCCCATGCCAGGCAACGTTAGTCCCATCCTCGGGGTCTGCTCTGCTATCATCCCCTGCATGTGGGAGAACCCCGGCCCAGGACCCTGCGGCTGCTTGCGGCCTGGCACCTCCCCACGAGGGAAATACTGTAGTGTCTGGCTAGGCTTCTCCGACGGGATAATCCTGGACAGGTCAAACTCGGGTATTCCTGTGGCTCCAGGACGGATCACCTCCTGCAGCTCTGGATCAGTGAAAACCGAAGGCATATTGTTTCCAAGAACAGTGAAGGAGTCTGGACCGCCAGGGCCTCCAGTCTTGCAAAGTGCTGGATCTGTTGAACTTTGGGGCAGGTTGGTAGAACGCCCCAGAGGTCCTTCTCCGTGGAAGCCCATTCCCGCTGGGAAGTTGCCTTGTCCACCACTGGGCCCGTTGTGTGGAAATGGCACCTGCTGTGGAGGGGACTGTACGGGAGGGAACCCCTGTGGGAAGCCCAGGCGTCCTTGAGGTACCATTGGAGACTCCTGGGAACCGTGCCCCATCATCGGGTTGTGTGACATCAGGCCGGGTCCCACAGGGACCCCATGAGGAGGTATATTGGGTCCCATAGCATTTGGAGAGGGCATCTGGTTGTTATGGGAAAGAGGCTGGGTCATTCCCATTGGGCTAAGGGTTGGCATTGGACCCACTGGGTTTGGACCTGAAATTCGAGGATTCTGAGAATTAATGCCCATTCCTAGGGAAGAAATAAGGAATCACATTTAGGTAACAGCCAGTAACAATCAATAAAGCTATCAGAGAGCTTTCTGCAAGGTTACCAAGTCTGCATACACACACAAAAATTAGTGCTAGTAAAAAAAATATCAGTAGTGGCTCTGGAAAACATTATTTTAACCAGAAAATTGATGCCACCTGCACAGCTGCCTCCCTAAGTTTGTCACTGCCCTATCAAAAAGTGACTAAAGCCTACTCTGTAAGTAGGATCTCAATCCAACCCATACCTTTATTATTTCCCGGCAGTCTAGACGATGCAGGCAGTAACAAACATGTCTATGACAGATTATCACCATATGGACACTTGTCCACTGGGAGGTGACTTAATCTCCTTTCAAAACTCAAGAAGTTATAAATCAGGCAACCCTCGTAAGAGTAGGAGGCAGCGATCAATGAGGTTAATGAGCTATCATCATGAACTTATTCAATTAGCCAGCTTCCCCAGGTATATTCAGCCACTCTGATCATTACTGCGTGAAACAGACAGCAAAGCTACAGGTAAACTCATTAAGAATTCATTACCAGTTGCCGCTCTCATGAAACATCCACTCATCCCCTCTTTCAACTATGTTAATTCAATTGGGTGGAGGGACTACAGCCTACTTTTGTATTAAATACGTACCCATGAACATTAAGCTATCAGCAGGTATTAGATTTCTCATATAAACATGCTCACCCACAAGACAGCCCAAAAGGGCAATGTTTTATTTTACTTTCCCTTTAACTTTCTCAGGTAGGGACCAGGACAGTTTCCCTCAGTCCTGGCTGAGGTCACCTGCCATTACACATTCCCTATATGAAAAGATGTATGCTTTGAGAAAGCGCTCTAACGCTCTCTTCTGTAACAAAAGCAATCCACAAAACCCGGGAAAAGACCAGATGATTCAGTGTCAAAAAAAGGAAAAAAAAAATCCCCCAAAACCAAAAAAACAAACTGTGAAGCTTCTATGACACTGCCTTAAGACAGGGGAGGAATGGTTTCCTCTGCATAACACGTTGTAGGTCTGACCCTTATTTCCCATGAGCAGCCTTCACCCGCACAAGTAATTCCAGTCTGCCTGAGTGGAAATCTCTCCCACACATAAGGGTTTTCAAGATTAGACACTTTCTGAAGAACAGACACTTTCTGGACAGAAAAAACTGGTTGCAAGGAGAACTTCTGTCTCCCCATTTCAGAGAATTGCAACTGCCTTCCTTAAAAACAACCCATGGCTATATATTCTTCAAGGTTTTTCCCTCTCACCGTCTTCATCTGATGAAGCTTCCATAAAAACCACCCTCACTGTACTGCCTGATAGCTTGGACTTACGTTTCTTTGAGTTTCTTACCTGGTACGCTGTTCATAGGTGGCAAGTTTGGGGAGCGTGCTGGAGGGGAGTCATCATCCGAGCTGGCCACAGTTTTGATGGCATCATGATAGAGCGGTGTAGAGCTGGGCATGGCAAATTTGGACATCCTGGACATCATAATGGAGAGGGGATTCTGGGAGAGGGTCGGCTCTGGAGGCATTGTGTAAGGACTGCTAGAAGGAAGATTTCCAGGGAGAGTCACAGGAGCAGACTGGCTGACTGTAGAAGGAGGTGGACCACCTGGGGGAGGGGAGAGGAGGAAAAAAAAAAAAAATAAACAACACAACTTTTTTTTTCCTTCTTATTTCTTTCTGAAATCCTACCCTTTTCTCCTAGAAATCTCAAAAACTAGAAATCCCTTTTATTGCAAGAGACCACCTGACTAATGCAGTCAATGCCTGTGAAAGGTAACCAGAAAAATAAGCCGATTGGTCAAGACGGTTAACATTTGTTATCCTGGATTCTGCACTTCTACTGGAACTATCTTGAGCCCCTACAAATCCACACGAAGAATTATCAGGAACGTCTGAAAATCCTACTATTCAACTTCCATGCACTGAAGAAGACAGACTTACATACCAGGTCTAGCCATAAAAATCCAAATCCATAGTCAATTAATTGTTCCTGCACCCACCACATGTCAACTGTAACTCCTTTCCCTTTTTCTTTAGGAGGTATCAAACAAGCACAAAAGACATCGGCAGCACAATGAAAGCTGTAGCAGATATTAAGCTGAGACATGCAGGCAGGTTTCTGACAAGCTGCACGAGCAGCTACAAGTAAAACTCCTTGTTTATATTTCATTTCAGGTTTTATATACACATATTTACTGCTCATTCCAGTTAAAGAAACGTTCTCTGCACCTATTAGCTTATCATCCTCTGCTCTCCCAAAACTAGAAATAACTTAATTGCACTTCCAATCTCCTTTGTTCTTCACCGATGAATTTCACACCACCCAAACCACATGTGAAAGAAAGATGCTAAACCAAAGTTCTATCACTGAAAATTCACCACACGTTCCTCGGCTCACCCCAGAAAAAGGAAAGGAGAATAGAGAATACAAAAATCCTGCAATGCCAAAACATTTATGCTTTGGAAGGGCTGCATGTAAAAGCATTCGTTAAGCACAAGGTTAGGCGCGGACCAAAGCATTCGGTTCTCACTTGTAGGCGCTTGGGCTCATGCCGGGCACGGCCTCAGCAGCCAGAACGTACGCTAACATCCAGGCTCCCCTCCCGAGCACAGAGACCCGGCCAGCGATAATCCTGCCGGCTGGTGCGAGGGGTTAACCCTCACTGCCACCGCCGGTCCCCTGGCCCCGGCAGGCACGTCCCAGCCGCCGCCGCCGCGCTGTTACCCGCAGCAGCACTAGAGGGCAACGTGGGCAAGCCTCCGCTCCCGGCCTCTCCCAGCCGGGCCCTCCCGGGCAGGGAGGCCGCCCCGGGCTGCGGCGCTGGGAGCCGGGACCGAGGGGGGAACGTGCTCCGGGGCAGGCTGCGGGAGGATTTGGGAGCGGGGAGGAGAGGGCAGAGCTGTGCCGCCAACAGCCCGGAGACGTTCAGGGGCAGGTAGGGCAGTGCCAGCACCTGCGCCCCGAGGTCCCGGGCGCGGCACGGCTCCGGCGCGCTACCGAATGCTACACAGGGTGGTGTTCAGCTCTCTCCGAAACGGTTGAAGCCTGAACAAATGTTAGCACACCTCCCTCTCTGCGGTGGTTAACCTAGAAAGCCATAACCGTACCGGAACCATATCTAGATACACGAGTGGCTAACTACGCTCAGCATCAATTTGTAGGAGCCTTTATTTCAAAGCCTTTTCATAACATCAGCAGGAACTTCACAAAGCTACAGCCACCAGGAGCTGTGGCAGAACAGCCACAAACCCCTCCGAGGAGAGATTTCCCCCATCAACACCCCACATCTTTTCACACCTCTTGACCCCACCCTTTCACTTTCGTGTCCTCCGAGTGACCAACCCTCACCCCGACACACGGGAAGCGCGGTGCAAACCCACAAACGCAACAACAGGAGGAAAAGCGCTTGCGCTCAGCTCACGTAGCCACCAACCAGACCCTCGGGCCAAGCACCGCCTAGCCTCGCAGCACTGCCACCCTGCCAGAACCCTCCTCCCTCTCCCCTTGCTGCACACCTCGGGGTAACCCGACGCAAACCGAAGAGCCAAGGCTGGCTGGCAGAGGCGGCACTCACCCGACTCCACGTTCCCCAGCATGGCTGGAGAAGACATAGTGAGAGATGCCTTGTGGTTCGGGGGAATCCCAGGGCTCTGCAAAGGAGGCTTTGGAGACGAAGTCCATCCGGGAGAAGGTGCGGGGAGAGACGGAGACTTGAGGTGGACAGGAGAAGCAGCAGCAGACCCCAAGACAGGGGGGGACTTAATGGAGGCAGCGGCAGCTGCGGCAGTGGGGCCCGCAAGCATTCCTGCCAGCTGGGAGGGCGTCTGAGGGGACTTGAGGTTCCCCGAGGGAGACCCCATCATGGGAGACTGGACCTGGCGCATCGTGGGGGATTTCAGGGGGTTGATTCCTGGCGAATGCACCTGACCAGCTGCGGAGATATCCAAGGGCTTGCGGCCAAGGCTGCGCTGCGCAGGGGGAGCAGTGTTGAGGCTATTAGGGTTACTGGCGGGATTGAGAGGTAGTGGCGGCATGTGGCTGAGCCGGTTGTTAGTCCTTTGGTCAGGCCCGATCTGTTCTCTGAGATTTCGGAGACCAACTCCTGGGCCCTGAGACATGGGAAGGAAAGGCCTGGGACCCATGCCATACTCCTGCTGCGGGTGCTCCCCAAACGGCAGCGGCACCATTTTCTGCTGAGAGGAGAGCATCTCCGAGACACCGGGGCGCAGTTTCATCATCTCTTCCGGCCCAACTCCTGCCTCCCTCAGCTTCTGAGGGACCAGGGGTGGGTTGGAGCCCATGCTGACATTCATGCCCATGTCCCCCTTCATGCTGCCAGGGCCCATCCCGAACTCCAGCTCCCTGCTAGAGGCCATTTGTGGGGGTATCCCTTTTGGGAAGTCCCCCCTGGAGGGGCTCATCGGCCCTTCCACCGGCATGCGAGGAAAGATGGGGTTGTTCCCAGGCTCCATGTGTCTCTGGGAGGGCATCATTCTGTTTATCTCCATGCCGGGCCTGATGCCTTCCATGTTCAGGCCAGGAGGGAGGCCCATCTGTTTCTCAGCCAGCTGCTGCTGATAGAGCTCTTCGGGCAGGCCCTGCGGATTGGGGAACCGCTCCCCTCGGCCAGGGCCACTGAAGACACCCTGGCCCGGAGGGAAGTTTCGGCCATCTGGGATTTTTGGCACGTCGTCTGGCCAACTAACTCCCGAAAGCCCAGGCCGGGAGGCAGGATTCGGGACACTGGGGCCCTCCATGTCAGGGTTCATCATTCCTGCAAAACCAGGCAGGCGCATCTGGCTCCCAGGCATGTTGGGATGAGGGGCCATGCCCCTGGGGGGCAGAGAGTGTGACATGTTCATGCCTTCAGGGAAGGGCTCTGGACCCCCAGGTCCCCAGCCCTCCCCAGGGGTCATCTGGTAGGGAGGAGGAGGACCTCGGACCACCCCACGAGGCCCATGCTGATGGACCATCATGTCCTGCAGGGAACACTGCTGCACAACCACCTGCTCTTGCTTTCTTCTCTTCTCCTCGTAAAACTCCTGCTGCAGCTTGAGCCAAGCCACCTGCTCAGGAGTCATGTGGTCCAGGTGGTCTGGGCCTATGGGTCCTGACTGGGAGTTCATTGGTGGTGGCCCCATTTCATCTGGGGAAAAGGGCATGTCCCTGTGTCCTTGAGGGCCAAACGGAGCCCCTCCATCTGTCCGAGACCCTGACCCTTTGCCTAAACTTTGGGATTGAGCCATCATGGCCTGTATCGGCCCTTCAGGTTTCTTTTGGGGACCATCCAGCACCCCAGCATTTGGGGGCGGCCCCCCGCTTTGCCCTCCCGCAAACTCCTTCTCATCAGGGAAGAGCATGCGCTGTATGTCTCTCAGGGTCTGCAATGAGCGCTCTCGGTGCTCCAGCTGCTCCTGTGACAGTCCATCTGGATTCTCGCCCAAACTGGATGGGTCCCCACCAGACACCTGCTGGGGAGGACCTTTGGGGTCTGCAGCGGAGCTATTGCTACCTTGGGAAACTGGGCTAACTGCTCGATTATTGGGGGTCGAACTCTGCCCAAATCCTTCTGTCTGCAACGGGGTAGAGTTGGCAGGGCTGCCCACAGACATCCCTTTGCTTTCCACGCTGGGACTGTCCTGATCTATGGGGCACGGGGGGCCAGTGGATTTGGATACCGGTGCTGACACGGGTGGAGTCGGCTGCATTTTGGCGTTCTGGGGAGGGTTCTGGTCCTGGGCGGTGGGGGGCTGCGGCTGCGGCAGGGGCTTGGGTTCAGTCCGAAGTGCAGTGATCTGGGGGTTCTGCAAGAGAAAGCCACACGTTGCCACTCATTCATCTTACAGCCGTGTCACATAAGCAGAGGTGCAAACAAAATGCCCTGTCTCAACACCACCAGCCCACACTTTGCAAGGAAAGGTAGCCTTCCTACAGTGATTACAGAGCAGCATCTTGGCCACGCAGAAACGTATTTTGCTCAAGTATTACAGCAGGTACCCCTTGCTTCTGTGCTAGCTCTGCATAAGCAACGGGTCAGAAATATAGTATCCAAATATTGCAAGACTCAAGCTCTTCTTTGGATGATCCAAGACATTTATTTGCAGAAAGCTAGGACAACAACTGTCTCTTTTCCACCCTAAAACTTATTTCAGTGTGTAAATAATCACCCATCTCTCTGAATCACACACACACAAGTACATTTACCATTTCCTTTCCCACCCACATGCAGGTATTCCCTACCAAGGGTACAGTGTTTCGTTCCGCCTTGCTGTTTGAGATGTTCTGGATATGAAAGGACACGATGGTCTCCACCTGTCCCTTCAGCACAGCTTCTGCAGCTCTGCAAAGACAGACAGATGCACATATCCAGTTGAAGCTAAGAATCAATTTTTCTTAACCACCCTCCCTTCTATCCTTCAGCCGGCAGAAGGGAGAGACTTAACCACACATTTCAGTCTAGATGAGTAGCAAAATAAAAATGCTTACATCTACAAACTCATCAGCATTCAGGGCTCCTGTCTCAGTTTAAGCCATCCTGGCTGCTACTCACTGCATGAATTGCAAAACAATATCTACCAGCATTTGCCAAAAAAAACCCAAACAAACAAAAAAACCCCAACATACCTCAGAAAAATAAAGAATCACTTCTCAGAGGGCAAAAGGTAGTGACATTCTCCACTCCAGCCCCTTCAGCATCCCCAAAACGAGTAATGACTTTTTGCTACAAGAGCACACTTGATGGAGAAAGTGCACTTGAGAATCTCTTAAAAAGGGAGCACAAATATAAGCTCTGCTCCCGGAAGACATTCAAGCATCTACCTACTTACTTGTTGGCCATCTCAGTAGAAAAAACATAAACCACTTTGGATGGAGTCTTCTGCCCACTTGCTGGCTCCAAAGCAGCAGTCAGGCCATGGGAAGGTGTGGAAGACCTTGGGGCTGAAGCATTTGAAGGAGTCATGGAGTGTGGTGTGTGCTGAGAATCCTGGGACTTCACATGATCAGCAGAATTGCAGTCTGGAAGGGGAGAAAGAGGAAAAGAGGGGAATCACTACCTTGGGAGCTCTTTGGAAACCATTTCTGGAAACCGACCAGAGCCTTTCCTCCTCTGAAATTTCCCACTTCTCCCCCAAGCACTACTAAAGGCAATTCTTCTATTACACCATGCATCTTCCCTCTAATGCCATGCTGCCCCTCAGGCACCACTGGAAGAAAGCTCATCTCATCCTTTTCCAAGGCAAGTGGCAGTTCCCAGAGCTGATCACTTTGAATTCTCTAATGGCCACACAGAATAGCAGGAAAACACACTAAAATGAAAAAATATAAATATGTCTGCACCCAAGGAGAACACTCTGTGCAAAACTTTACATTTTTTTCCCCTTTAGCCACCTTAGCCAGGTGACCTAGAAAATGGACAACAAAGGAAAGATGGACAACTGCACATCCTAGTCTGGTTTTGCACTGCCTCACAGAGGCAACGTTGGAGCCAGGAACAGAACACAGAAATCCCAACTCTCTGGCTTGTGTTACCAGTCAGGGTGCTAGGGGTTATGTATCTGTGTTGACAAAACAGGCTTGCATATTGTTCAAAACCCCAGTTACAACAGAGCAGTTCCTGAAAGGCCAAAGGCCAGAAGGAAACCAACAGGTTGCATTTGTACTTTCAAATCCTCTGGGGGAGTTTCAGAGTTACAAAGGAACTTTCCCACCAGAGTCAGGTCTGCACTTTAAATGAGCGTGAACAGGACGTTTACTGATGCCAGCTATGACAACCTCTCCTCTTTGCCTGCTCTCAAGACCTTTAGACTTCATTGGCTGGAACTTACAGAACCCCAGGCAAATAAATGTTTCGCTAACACTTGCATAGTGATTCTCCATCTCACAGAGGACTCAGACTAATTGTCTGCACTTGCGCACGAATCCTAGCAAACATACCTTTGATTTCAGGGTCATCATTAGGAGTCCCAGCTTCCCTCTGTTCAAAGGAGTCTGCCGAAATGCTCCTCTCTCTCTTCCCCTTCCCCTTGGCACCGTTTCCAGCCCCATTCTTCAGCCCCATGCTCCCACCTGGGCCAGGGAGCACTTTGGGGGGGTGACCTCCACCTTTGGGGTCACAGGGAGAGGGCTGGGATTGGCTGGTGGAGCCCCCTTGTTTGCCCTGGTTGGAAAATTTGGAATCCAGCTGGGGGTTGCCAGACGGGGACATCACTGTAGGGGGACGGACCATCACCTCCTGCTTTGATTTGGGGCTACTAGGGACAGAGCAAAAAAAAGGAAAAGAAAAAAAGTGACAAATCACACCACGGATTCATTCAACCCTGTAGGAATAGATTAGAGAGAAGCAGAAATGACGACTGCCACCTTTGCAAGCTAAGACAATTGCTGACAAATAAAAAAATGCCTGCAAGCTTAGAGTCACGCAGGTGCTTTTTTTGAACATGCCCTGAAAGCGTTATTATCCAAGATGGGATCTCATTGCTCAAGAAGGCACTAGGGCAAGCTACAGACCTGCCAGATCCCAGGAACTGCTGTCACATGAGGACCTACCTCTGGGGCTTCTGTCAATAAAGACAACGGTTTCTATGTGCACAGAGAAGCGCCTCACACCAAGACCAGCTCAGAGTAAACAAACAAGGAACAATAAAGTTCACCTCGCTGCTCTCCTGGACCCCAACTATATGCTGCAGCTCTGATCAGAGTAGACCCCCCCCCGCCCCCTCCCTTGCACCCCCCTATCCTGTTCTACAGGGAGCACAAGGAAAACCCAGCATTACTGCAGCATTCATCATACATTGGGGCGAGCTGCCAGGAAAACACAAACCTCTGACCGTGAAAACAATTAAACCAGCTACAACCTGCCTCTGAATAAGGAAAGAGAAGGATACCATCTCCCTGCACACTCCTGCAAAATGGGGCAGATGAAGCTGCTTTAAATTTGCCAAAGGAAATTCAGAGTCTTTCCTTCCCTCTTCCATTCAGCAAATTGCATCCTATAAATATTTCGTTCCTCTGGGTTTTACACACATATTGGTCACCCCTTCCTCCTCAGCCTCCAGTTACTCCATTGCTATCAGATCATCTGCATTGTGTTTTCCCATCATCACTACCACTTCCAACAGGCAGCACTTGCTAGCATCCTCACTGTGGGACTCACACAAGCCGTTTCCTCCTTTGGACAGACATCTGACTCACAGGCATTCCCTCTGAATTACTCTTAAGCTCCAGATGACCTCTAGGAGTAAATAATCAAACTCGAGAATGCTGTCAATCAGACCATTGTAAGTCCCTGGACAGTGCTTCGCTTCCGTATCTTTCCCCTTCCAAATTAGCAGAGGAGAGATGTTGACCTGCTGCACTGGCAGGTGAATGATGCAGAGGATCTCAGTGCACAGCTGATCAGTTCTCCAGGCTGTTCAGGCCAATAATACGGAGGAGGCATTTTGTGTGAAAGTACAGAGAGACCTTCTGCTGCCCAACTACCCCTCGGGGAAACAGATAATTAGAAGAGGGGGAAGAAAAAAAACCCAGATAGAAACAGCATGTTTACTCTCCTACAGCCTATTCAGACACCTGATGGGAGGGAGGAGGGCACGAGGAATGTAGAATCCGCACCTCATGGGTTTACAGCTTTCAGCTCATCCTGAGCCTAGCAAACGTGGAGGCTTGTCAGCACTGTGCAGCCAGTGCTCAGCGGGGTCCAACGGGAGCACAAAGGAGGACCAATAAGTCACATGCACCAGTCCTTGGCTAATCCTGCAGCAGAGCAGGGACAGCATCATGCACCAATCCAGAGCAGCTGACTGCAGGCTCTTTTCCTTACCTCTGTGTGTTGCCTGACGGGGAGTTCCTCACTTTGGGGTTACTGGAATGCATTGACAGAAATCCTGAGCTCACAGTCTCACACGCACGCAGATGGGCTCTCGTCAAGTTCCTCTGGGGAGTGTGCTGCCAGAGGCAGCGTCGAAGCACTTTCTGCCACCCGCTTCTCTCAATGCTGACTGTCTGCTTGCCTTTTTTCTCTTTGCTCCTCTCTGGTTTTGCACTGGGCGCTCCCCTCCTGCAGCTCCAGCATTCTCTAGACGCGTGCCTCCTGCTGCCCAGGGGAAGTCTCGCATCTCCAGGGCACACTGTTAAAACCATGCCACAAGAAGAGAACAGAAAACCAGTGAGGAACTTTCCAAGCAGATGTGTCTGGTGTGAAGCAGTAAATGGCAATTCTTCCCCCATTACTGAGCAGACACTGGAGAAGAGCTTTCAGATGGCTCAGTACAGCTGTGTATTTCAAACCGGAGGCAGCCTGGCTGACCATTCAGTTTACAGGCAGTGAGGCCACCTTCCCTTCATCCAAAGCAAATCACTCTGGAGTCAACAAAACAGGGAAGCGCCTCATATCTGGACACTTTGATTCTGCACCTGTGCTCAGCTTGAAGACACCTCACAGCAAGTCAGTAGGAAGCCAGAATTACAAATCCCCAACATGACTTAGCTATCCAGAATTCCCCTGTGAATGGCTGTAATCTGATATTTCTTAAGAACATAAACTCTGCTCAAATCTTTTCTGTCTCCTTGGTCCAATATAACTAGACATATGTTCAATGATGTGTGCTAAGGGTTGCACAAAGGGAGGAAAATAAAATAAAATGCCTTCCTGACCACCTGTAAGCAACCAGCTATGCTGTGATTACTCTGAAAATACCAGAGGTTAGTCACTCATTATATCCATTAGAAAGGCCAAAAGATCACTAGAGAACTACCCCTCTAAATTTGCTCAGCAACACTATACAGACTATTGAGACTTAAAAAAAAAAAAACACAACCAAAAATATGCACTTTTTCAGCTTCTTTCTAAGAAACAATATGCATGACGCAGGCAATAAGGCACATAAAACTGTTTCTGGAGGAGGAAACTATTGAACATTACTGTTCACGTCCTTTGGGCTAAATTATTTTGGAACAAATTTCTGTCTTGTTTATGTTTCAACAAAATCTCTCCTGTTCATCTCACCTACTCAGATGCAAATCCACTTAATTTAGAATCTAACCAAGATTTATTGTTAATGTATTAAGCATTGCTAGTTAAATATTATTCAAATGCAAATATTCCCAGTATTCCTTCTCAGCACCAAAGAAGCAGTTTCTCCCTGTGTATATCGAATGAAACAAAATAAATGTCACCAGACTGGGAGTGTCTTGAATTTTATGAAGAAACTACTGTTCAAATTGCATTTAGAAAACAAGAATTGGTTTGCTTACATGCTGACACCAGAGGATTAAGAAACACAGGCATTATATGACCACCTCTGGCCAAGGAGAATTATTAGTAACTTGTAGTACTGAGCACCATGGTTTTCCGGTTCCCCAAATTTATCTTGTTGTAAGGTTGTGCCACTACACTTTTTAGTGACTTTGCACTGCTGTACTTTAACATGATAGTGCTCCACACTACAGTCGTTCCATGAAGCTCTGCATCATCTCCAAAAATTCTCTTCTCTACCACATGCCTCCTTCATGACCCAGAGAAATCATCCTGCTCCCTATTCTCACCGTGCTGCACAGGCCCATTAATGTGGGGGAATGTTTCTGCAATAAAGGTCTCATTTTTAATGCCTCCTATTAGGCACAATCAGATGAACTCCAGTCTGAGCCACACACTCCACAGGATCCACATCCTCTCTGTGGCTATCAGCTGGTTTTGAGAACAATGTTGGAGTTAATCTATTACTATTGTTAGTACTATCATACTGTAATTTGAGCTGGTACTATAAAGGTACATTAAAGACAAGAGAGAACACCTTCACAAGTATCTAAATCGTACCATCTTTGCACGCAAATTTGGCTCCTATGTCTGTTTTGACAACAAAACCATAACATTATCAACAGCACCCAACTCCACTTTTCAAAAGAGATTTATGCATCTGTAAAAGTCAGTGGAATTCAGCGATACTTCAGGGTCCTCACTTAAGGTGAAGGTGTGACTGAAAACACAGTGAATTTCAGGTAAAAAAGAAAAAAGGAACAATAGCATTAAAGTGAGCAGAGCTTAATGCTAAAAGCAGGATGCAGATGCCTGTGGGATGAAAAGTATTCTAGTTGTTTCATCCTCTGCTTTTCCACTTTTGATATTTATGGATTATCATGTTACTTTTTATTATAAGATGAGAATTTTCTCAGAATCCCAGTCTTGCACAGTGCAATGAGAAAACATGAAGAACAGAATCAGAATCACACTGGCTGCACAATGTTTCTGACATCACCAAACTTTCAAGTACTTCACAGGGGAAAAAAAACCCTCCAGTTTTTTAACCCTACTTTTTTATTATCCTATATACATGTATCTTCCATCTATTAGAATTGATACGCTCTGCAAGGGAACTGTATTTTCCAATCTCAGTTTAAATTTCTTCTTACCAGAGAGAGCCATAAAGGATACATCAATATATTCATTGGTGGAACAACAGCAACTCAACTTCCTCCGCTTCTCATTTCTGCACATTGGGAATGTACCATCTTTTATAATGTGAAATGGAATGCCTCATGATTTTTCTAAATGCACTTCTAACATATGTATGTCTGGGAATCTAGGGCTCAATAATGGAAAAGCTCTAGAGAAATGTATTTTTGCAGCTGGAGTCTGCCTGCCATAGCAAAGCCTTTATCATTGCTCTAAAATTAGAGGTAGGGTCACTGTCAGTGAATGGTCAAGCCACTTTTCAAGACATTTTGGCAAGCTACATCCAAGGCTATATTTTCAGGATTGCTTTAAGGTATGCCAGGCAATGGCTGCAGGGAAAAGGGATGGTTCAACTGTCTACTCATTCTCACCACCTCTCTCCTGACCAGATAGGGGAAAGATTTGAATGGGAACTAACCCAAGGGAAACAGCAGAAATCTCTATTCAGCTGGATCAGTCCCCTGATCTGGTTGATCATGTAACCACATCAGTGCCACTGCAAGCTCAAAGGAGGAGGTGAGAACAGGTGAAAAGTAGCCTCACCCCACTTGGTTGCAGCTTACAATTTAGATGGCTTAAAATGACTTCAAACCTCAATTACAGAGACAAAAGAGATGGACCCGCATTTCTGGAGATAGGATAGGTCCTCGCATTTCTGGAGATAGGATAGGTCCTCGCCTTTCCAACAAGTAGCTTACCAAGACCCCTGGTGTCACGACACAGCAGTACTCATTGTGGAGGCCATGAGTTGCAAACCACTCGTCTCACAAGAAAAGATCACCTGTAAAAAGAAGAGAAAGGAAGAGTTTCACCAACAAGAATACAAAGCCAAGCTGTGCGTCCCTCCCATGCATCCAGCCACAGAAGCAGAGGAATCAAAACTTGCTCTGAACCACTGACAAGGACAAGCCTCTGCTCAGACTAGCAAGATTTGTCAGCACCAAAAAAGCCACCATCAGACTGGAAGAAACTGAAGATGCGTGCTGCACACGGAGGGGAAATAGGTCAGACCTGCTTTAGCACTCCCACATTTGAGCTAGCTGGATTCCCATTAGTTCATCTGTGCTTAGAGAAGCTGGCACAAAGCTCGGACATGTAACCTCCCCTTCTCTGCACCCATCTCTCTTCAAAGGCTCACCTTCCTCTCACTATGAGCCCAGCAACTTCTGCCAAACCCCTGTGTTTCGTATACACAACCTCCTCCACAGCCAGACAACGTATAAATAAAAACATCAAGCATCAGGTAAAGCCAGGCAATCGCTCAATCACATCTAGGGGAAAACCAGGCAGGTTTTAGAAGGAAGAAGCACTATCTACTGTTCTGGCAGCTCCTACTTCGCATCATATTGCTACACTACAGGGAGAAGGGAATCCAACTGCAAACCTTCCCAAGTAAGACATACCGCAAGTTTGCTCAAGACAGAGGATTTAGCCCCACCTTGCACTACAGTTATGTCCTATAAGGCCAAAACAGTTCATGGCCCAAGAACTGACCAGCCACACTTTCAGTAACAACCCAGAGACAACCCTGCGTCAATTAATGTTCACTCACTTGTTAAAGCGAGTTTAAGTGCCTGAAAGTTCCGTAATACAAGGAAACATGGGCTCTGAGGCATGGCTCAATGGTAAATTTGAGGTCAGTAAAGAAAGACAGAGCAGCTACCTGCCAGCTTCTCCCTCACCCACTGTGAAAACTGGAGAGGCTGCAAGAACAGTATGAATCCAGACAACATTCATACTGTCAGGACCAGCATGGTCTCTCAGAGCACTCTCAGCTATTCACACAGCACAGACAGCCTTGCAGTTAAAGTACGACTGCAAACTGAAATCACTACCAGAGGTTTTCTGTGTAATCCCAATGCATTCTGCTGACCAGATCTCCCAACAGGAACACAGGAGCTGTTGCGAGGCTCAATTAGTTACGCATTGTGAAACCCTGTGCATATTCTCTTCCCTCCAACATTCTCCAACTATTATCTACTGCAGCTTCACCTTAATAATGTAGCAATGTGCTGCCATGTAATCCACTTCAACAAAACCAAACTACAAAGCTAGTCCCAAACAATGCAGCTACATTCTCCACCCAGTCCAGCCAAATCAAACAATGAAATCATCAACATGATAGACCATCCTTATCTAGCCAAGTCATACCTGCAGACAGAAGCTTAAACAAACACCTATCGCAACAAGCTGCTTCATCCAGTAAAACCTACCACAGCAGCACAATCATCCCTGAATCCAATTACCCAGTTATATCTCCTCTCCCCTTTCCCCCACCCCACCCAACAAAACAATACAAGCCAGTAAGCCATGCCAGTGCCAATACTGACACACCTCTATCAAAGCAGCAACAAAAAATCACCTTTTGCCTTGAAAGGGAAAACGTGTGAACACCAGCACGCATCAGGATGGAGAGAATCTATCACAGCAAATGGTCGGGGCTGTATTGCTTGAAACATTCAAGTTCAACTTGGCAAAGCACCGGAGCAGGGCAGCCTTACAGACCATAGCTCAGGACTGCAAGAGGCACACAGATGATCAGACACAGTCCATCTTTAAGGCTACCCAGCCAAGTTATTGCAATGTAATTCTGTCCCCTAGTTTCCCATCTCTGCTGCTCACCTGCATGGTCCTAGCCCACAGTCGGCACAAGACAGCTTGCTTCACAGTGAATTTAAGAGCAAAAGGGTGAGAGCATATACACAAGCAGCTACCACAGAGTAACTAACAAGACACAAATGCACACCTTAGCTTACATTTTGGTAACTTGTTCATGAACCATCCCTGTACTTCTGTGAACTAGCCACCATATTGTTGTACTGCAAACAGAAGGGTAAAACACATCCAAACTAGCTTATTCCTCCTTTATGCCCTTAAACTGCAGAAGCTTGATAGAGACAAGTGGTCAGGTACTTGGAGGCATACAGCATTATGGTTGCTTCAGCAGGAACAGCTGCAGTTATCACTGATTCACTTCAGTCTTTTCTCCCTCTTTGAGAAGGAGAATGTGGAGAGATGAAATAAAGGCATACCAAGCAGATAAAAGTATCAAACTTGTGGCCTTACTGTGACACGAAGCATTAAAGGCAAGAAATCTCTTTCTCTGTGTACAAGAGAGAGCACACTTCTTTTTTCCCCGCGGCCTTTCTGAGACTGTCAGTCTGTGCTGGACTGAGGGTGGCAAGAGCCCAAAGTCAGCATGGAAAAAGAAGAAAGGCTAGAGACCTGCTGCTACAGAAAACAAATGATGACTTTGAACGCAAGCTGAGCCAGCACCCTGAGTTGTAGCTGTGGTAGTAGAGTGGGAGAGAAAGAAGAGAGACAGTGGAGTAAGAGACTGCTCCGGCAGCTTCAGGAGGGACGAAGAACAGCAGCAGCAGCAGGAGCTGTTTGAGCAACTGCTCATCCTGACAGCCACCAGGAAGCAAACCTCTGCATGTGCATCCACCAGTGGATTCCCCGTGCGACTGGAGAGGTGGGGTAAGGCAATGAATCAACCGACGCGCTCTTTCAGCGCAATTTTACTGGGAAGGGCACATCCTATTTCTCCGACCCTCATTCAACCACATAAGACAGAGAACAGCTGCCCTGGCAAAAGGTGACTCCGCGACACTCAAGACACCCCAAGAGCTACCACTGGTTTTCACCACGTGCTGCGCTTACTATTTTTGTTAAGCATTTGCTTATTTTGCACACTTGCGGCTGAACTGCACATGTTACTTTTTAATAAAGTACTTGATTACACACCTCATTGATAAAGAGTGCAACTGGGAAACAAGGAAGACGCCGGAAGTGTTACTCAATGCTTTTATTGAACCGTCAGACTCCCTTAACATCATATAAAAGCAAAAGCAAAGAGATAAATTGACACGAGTATTCTACACCCCACACATCTCCCCATGACACTTGAGCATAAAGGGACACAGGACACTTCAATCCCTTGAAGCGGGCCCAATTTCTAGATATGGCTCCTACTAAGGGCTTTTAACTAAACCTTTAAATCTGCCCCTACCTCTTAGCAAAAGCTGTCCTCCTCATCCTTTCCCATGAATGCATAAAGCACGTGCTTGTAATACAACTAGTACTGGACCCACCAGTATTCAAATAGGTTTGTCAAAAATGCCTTCTGTACACCAAATGTGTGCTGGACCCAGGAAAGCAACTTCAACCAGCCTAAGTCTATCCAACTCTATCCCTTCCAGCCACTGCTAGCACTTGTTACCCAGGTGAAAACTAACTCTAGATAAGATATGATTAATTCTCAGGAGACAAGGTTCCCATTTCAGCTAACCAGGTGGCCACATGCTCACTGGCGCTGGCACAAAGGAGGCAGCAGTGACTGATGGCACAAGCATGGATAGGCTTAAGCTGGTTGTTCAAACACACTTGCCTCCTTCTCCTGCCAGGTCCCTCTGCTCTTTTTCTTAAACAAGGGCAGAAAATACATGGGGTACCTAAAGAACTGCTGGGGCTAAAGACACAGTATCAATACGCATGTCATCTGGACACAATACAACTCTGCTTGTCCAAGCAAGTCATCAGTAGATGGCCTGACTACCTACTGTCCCGGTTCTTCCCATTGCAGGGTTTGCAGATCTCATCCTTTAATCAAACTACACAGTTATCACACAGTAGACTTCCAGCTGATTTGCTCATGTGCTCCCTCTGCCAGAAAGGCAGTGGCCACTTGCACCATGGGCACCTCATCTACCCAAAACAGCTGCTGCTTTGGGGAAAATACCATGTTCTGTCATTCCCTAGTAAGCCACAAATCCCATTTAGTTACAAATCATTTTCTCAAGAGCTATCTTGTTAATACTAAGCTGATTAGATAGCAACTCACAGTCGGTCACCAATTTCTGTAAGGTCCTAACTTTTCCTGAAACAGTATAGACTTTTCTATGTTTATGCCTCAGCAGTAAAAAAACGATGACATACGTAAAGTCCTCACAGTTTCCCAAAGCCAAGAATTCCTCCTTATGCACATCAGAGAAATCACTGCTAATCCCAAGTCTGCACAGCATTACCTCTTTGCTCATGGTCTTGGACTAGAAGTAACTCTCAATCAAAAGAAGAATTGAGAACTTGTCACCTAAACTCATTTTGCTACATGAACATGGAGACTACACGATCTTCACCAGGCTCATTACAACATCCACAGAGAAAATAACTCCTCTTGCACACATGCTGTGTATGCATCCCTCTGTTAACCTCTAAAACACGGGCAGGTTATTGCCCACAACTACCTCCATTCTTTGAAGCACAGAGAAAGGGGCTGAGCAAAGATAAGCTCACTTAAAATTAACACCTTGATGACCTACAAGCACATTGACAGGCAAAGAGCAGGCGAGACTCTATGCCATTACAAGGAAGAGAAGTTACTTCGAGTAGCTCAGATTAAGAATTTAGGACCACAGGATAAACCTCCCAGAAACTATAATAATATACTTAATCACCCCCATGCAAATTCGGTATGCGTGGTCATATAAATGTAGTTCTGCTGAGCCTACCTGCACCTGCCCATCCACAAATCTTGAGTAAGACTGTGTAGATACGCTTCCTCCCATGCTTTTTCTCCCCAGCTCCTATCACCACACACATGGACATTTCCCAAAGACCCAGTCTCTCCTGAAGTCCATTCAAAACAGAAAGTCCAACTTTTTGCTCGCCATCCTTAAAAAGCGTAGTCAAGACAATCACTGACAAAGCACAACGCAAACCCGAAGGCTCAGAGAACAAAGTGTTTTATGACATTTCTCATGTAACCATCCCCTGCTCTCAGACAATGGTACCTCCACCAACTATTCTCTTCCTTCCTCCTTCTGACAAGCACATGGGTAACCAACAGTAGCCATGATGTAAAGGCTGTTTAAGTAATTATTCTTTTTCGTTATTTACAGAAATAATTCTAAAATAATCTTTAGCAACAGGCACATTGCTCACTACACTCATAACCATCACTTTTAAGATCTGTGAGTAACACTAACTTTTTGTCAAAAAGACAACTACATGTCTGTTAAACTTTCTTTTTAGTGCATCTAACAACACTTCAGTGTGTTTTTAATACAATAGGGATGAACAGCTGTCCTAGACAGTTTCTGATTTTGTACAACTCTTTCACAACTCCTTCCCCAAAGTAATGGAGGAGACAGACACTTATGGACACTGGTGAGCAGATTAAAGGTGTACACAGCCAGACACTTGAAGTCCCTTTCAATTTCCTAGATGTTATTATGTAAAAAAAAAAACAAACCAAAACAAAACAAAAAACAACCAACAAACCAACTTGAACTACTTGGTCCACCTGGGACTAGGACAACCTCTTGGCAAATTCTGACACAGTTCCAGAAATCAGTTTGGGAAAAAAAAGCCAAAAGAAAAAACCCTACAAAAACCCCCAAAGCCTAAGCTACAACTATCCGCTTCTGTACAGGAATGCTATGAACGCTTCCCCTTGCTACTCACACCATTTCAGCTTTGCCAGCATTAGTGGCATTTGCAGGTGTAGGTCAGCCAGACTGCTGCCAAGGCGTTAGGCATGCTGTCGCATAACCCATAACGTGCCATGACGTCACACTGACCTCAGCTCAGCCTTGGCGTACTCCAGCGCAGCTGCCAACATCAGTTCAGCTCCACCTATGTTAGCAATGCTGGGAGCAGTCTATGTACATTGTGACTGGAGTTTTAAGCACTTTACGTGGAGCGTCACTTACCTTAGCAGCAGCCTGTCTGCTCTAGAGTTCCTACTATTGTTAAGACTGATCAAGATCAAAAGCTCTAGCAGTAAGGGATTTTTCAAGAAATGTTTTAACAGTATTTCCCTAATATATGACAGGCTTCTGCAGCTTACTACATCATGTTAGCAGTTAACAGTCCCAGCATCAGTCAGCATTACATGCAGGAGTCCGGTGAATAACGCTAGAGCTTTCCGCAGGCTGCTTTACATAGCTTTGCCTTCTGTCAAAACTTCATCTACTTTTCGGGAAGTAGGTAACATGTTCGGAGCCAGAGGCAATCTCTTTTCCCTTACCTCTCTGGATTTATTTTTTCTAAAATTTAAATAGGGACATCAGCATGAACAACCATAGGTAAGACACCTGCATCAAGCTTGCCAGCAGCCCATACTTCAGAAACTAATCTGTAGAGAGGGGCGGGGGGGGGGGAAGGATGCGGAAATAATGGCTGGGAAGACAGGACTGAGGAGACACCAGTTTGTGCTTCAACATGTAGTAACACCACAGTGTTTAAGCAGAAGGCTTGGGAGAAATAAGCCACCTATCAGTTCAGCACGGAAGAAAACAAGCGCTTTTTCTTTTCATTGCAGCATCCCTTCACTAGGCTTCCAGAATGAAAGATAAGAAACACTCCTCAGGCATAACTCCTCAGGCTGTGATCTTGTCAGTTTTCATAAGCTAAGTGGGGCTGGGATGGGTCAGTACAGGACAGACCTCCTCCGAGGAAAACGCAGTGCTACAGCAAGCAGTAATTCCCCAGTATGCTGCAAGGGGACGTCACACACGACATCAGTCAGAATTACTGGGGGTAACCCACACCCCTTCCTTCATGTTAACCTTCACCTTAACAGGTGTCTGGTGTCTCTCCCTCTCATCCCAAATGAGCAGTTTTTCAAGGCTCCCCAAAGCATTGCTACCTTCCAGCACTGCCCGTGAGACCAGTTTTCATTCAGACTGCCACCGCCAGCTATCCCCCTGCTCTTCTCCCTTACATGAGCGCTCCTGCTGTTTTATAGCACCATGCGCTCACACCTGGGGAGCTCAGCACTGCAAAGCAGGCATTCCCATGGAGGCGAGCTGAAGAATTACTATATCCCATGCAGCTTATTGCTGGGTAAGATGTGTGTCAAGGGATATGCATTCCTGGTGCATTGAACCTCTCATTTCTTTGCTTTTAGACCCACATTAGGCATGTTAGATGTAGTACAACCTTCAGCGACACAATGCAGTGCTTCCGTATACTGGTTTCCTAGTTGTTAAATGTAGGATCTTCAACATAGCAATGACTCTTCTAAGGAGCAAGGCACTTCAAAGAACTCCAGCAAGCAAAGACTGCACGTACACAGTACTCCACGATGCTACATGATTATATCAAAGCTGCTGGGATGAAAAACTGACATTTCATAAATAACATGAGGTCACCTAAAAGATCTCAAAACACTGCATGTAAAAATGTTATTTTGACAAGAAATTAAGCAATTGTATAATCAGGTCTATTATCAAATCTACTGCTTTGACATGATCTTATAAAAGCATGAAGAGCACAGATTTCCAATTGCTGCGGGATCCTCCCTCACTCAACACAAGATGTACGCGTTTAATATTCTTCTAGTTAGCCACGCATGTACAGCAAAGCCCAACATACTTCAAAGTATTTACTGTACTGTATAAACAGAGCGCTATTTTCAAAGACTCTTAACTGTCAAATCAAAGCTAGCTTTCACAAGAACATTCAGAAGCATTTCTACTGGATGGTGGCTATTTGCCTGACAGTTTCAACTTTCTATATCCCCAAACACAAGAAGGTTAAAATTTTTATATATATATTTTTTTATTTTTTTTTTTTAAAGAGACAGAAGAAAGCATTTTCTTGTTAACAAGCTGTCAAGACATTTTGGCCTGAAGTTCTTTACTCCCTTTTCATACATACATATAAAATGTGGTGGAAAACTTCAATTCCGCTAGCAGAAGTTCCGAGAAGAGTTTCTCCATACATAAGAGTGCCTAAACTCTCCATCGTAACAGCTCTCACTGCAGAAGCTGTGGCTGCTCACCTCGACTGGCTACAGCTTTGTTTTATATTACACTGCAAATACATTTCTAATCAATCCTCAAACAAACCCAGATTGGTATGTAGATAAAATACTGCCATCTCACAGGCAGTGGAACAGCGATTATCAAGACACCTCAAGAAGTCAGTTTAGCAAAATGCAGAGAGCATAGCTCTGAGCAACCTGAAAAAGGGTCTACTGCTTGATCTTACCTAGTGTTTTTATCAGTGAACCACTAAACCAGAATTCTCCTTCAGGTTTTGCATAATTCTATACACACTGCAAAGGTGGCAAAGATGGCTTCACGCAACATACACAAGCAGACTTACAGATTTAAAGCAATTTGTAGAGCATAAGTAACATGGTTGAGCAGATAAATCACAGGCACATTAAGAGCCAGGTTCTGTTGTCAAGTTCACCACCAAATCCAACCTAACCTCATTTTAAAAGAGCCCATGGGCCCCAGCTGCCCTACTGATAAGGTAGAACAGATATCTGCACCCTTTGTTCAGAAGGCATAGAGGACAACAGGCACATGGAGACCATCCGGTGACAAGATGGGTCAGCGATTTAAAGCTCCCTTGCTCTGCTACTATGCAGACAGCCCCACCAGAAAGCTAAGTAGCAAGAATACAGTGGCACTGCTTTTTTAAGAGGCCAAGCAGCCATGAAAACAGGACAACCAGCTCAGAGTAATTGCAAACACTAGGAGTTGAGCAGGCAGCTGTATGGCCATCCATGCCTGAGCCACAACTGCTCTGAACTCAATACAGGAAGCGGCAAGCTCTCCCTCAATTCTATATGCAGTTAAATTATTTTGTATATCATACACTCTTTTTGCCATAGATTGTACCACTAAGGAGCACTTAAAATCAGTATTGTTTTCAAGACTGCAGCACCCAATTTTCAGGGAACTCTCGAGGACACTGCTCTACCACCTCTCAGCCTTGCTTTGCTGAAAGAAATTATGTCACTGGTAAAGCATACTTTCCATTTTCCTTCCTTCGAAAGGATTTCATTGATTCTGCCAAGACTTTAAAAACAAACAAGTCAACCACCTTACAGTTCCACTTTTCATCTCCCTTCCCTATTCCACAAGCTCCTTCTCAGCAGCCAAACAAGGAAAAGCTCACCTCTTGCTTTTAAGTCTGCCTGAAAAAAAGGGATCGCAGAGCATGTCTATCTACTCTAAAGAGATAACATTCATTCTTCAGATATGGTAAACTGCAATTTCATAACAGTCTTTAAAATAAATTCAGTGAGTGTTGTCAAAGTAGACCAAAAAGAGCACACTGAGATCCGACTCTGCCGAAGAGCAGGTAAGAACAACCCACAGAAGTAGGAGTAAAACAAATGTAAAAATTCAGGTAGCAGCAGTTCACTTTTCTCAATAGCCACAGTTTGGTAGCTCAGACCAGATTTCAGGACAGGTCACCAGGATCCAGCCAGAAGCCTATGCAGTTTAATGGCACATCTCACACACTGATCTCAATCAATTTTCCACAGAAGTGTGCGAGAACCCCACAGCAAATCCAGGCACAACAAGCTATTCCCTCCCTCTCTTTCCCAATATAGAAGCACATCTGTTAGAGCAGAATAAAAATCAAGGTTTAGACCACAGGCTTAATACCTCTTCCAAAATTTCTACTGTCACTGATTATGATAATTGAATATTCTTCATATTCCTACAGACATCTGATCCTTTTTAACTCTTGTTGAATTCTTGCTCCTGATTATTCTCACAGCATGAGTTTCACTGCTTAATTGCAACCACACTAAATAGTCTACCATCAATTTACACTACATGTTCTGTATCATCAGTCTTGAAGCAGCAGAAACTTTTCCATAGCTAAACCACCACACTCCTCTTTTTGCCCTGTCTAAAGCTTCTTAAAGAGGGTTTCTCTTTTTATAC
This sequence comes from Mycteria americana, assembly GCF_035582795.1. Classification (NCBI taxonomy): domain Eukaryota; kingdom Metazoa; phylum Chordata; class Aves; order Ciconiiformes; family Ciconiidae; genus Mycteria; species Mycteria americana. The sequence goes on along the minus strand of NC_134365.1, from coordinate 105,397,868 downwards.
ATTGCATATATGTTCAGAGATGAGAAACATTTTTGGCAAAAAGAACAAGGTAAGCTGAAGGAACTGTTCTCAGGCAAGGGAAGCTGTAACAAATAGGTGTAGATAACATTTAGCAAGTTTAGCAGACTCTTAGGGGTATAGTTAGATGAGCATTCCTTTGGCAGCAATGCCAGCTTAAAGAACTGCCGCTACCAATATTTACTTCCACCCCTGCACCACACTGTCTGATGTGCCCGTACAACCGTTTGCATGGCCAAACAGTGAACCAGTTTGGCAAACTGATGCAGGCTAAGTATAATCATATTTTTTGCCAGGCTACTTATAATCCAGATGAGTTCCTTGATCTGTTTCAGCACACAGCTGCTCCAGCAGCAGTACCAGCACACACAGAGGGGTGGTGCAGAGTTAAAACAGGCAAGCGCCAAGGACTCCTCAAAAGCCAACTCTAGCACTGAAATAAGTGCTCACAGGCATAGTATCAGAGGGCAGCTTGGCCTACAGGTAAAGGTACAGTCACAAAGTAATTTATATTTCTTGAAGAAGCAGAGTTGTAAAGTCAACATTGGAACAGTTTGTCTGGATTCAGTACACGTTCAAATGTCACCTTATGTTTTGCTATTGTTGTTGAGTTAACTAGCATTTGTAAGACCGCATGGTCTTAAAGGCAAGTCTTCAGAAATATCCCAACAGATGGGGTTTTTTGCTCGAGTTCTTCAAGATTATCTGGAATTCCTCATTATGAATAAGGTTCCTGGTCTTCTGCACTTGTATAGTCCCTACCACAAAGGAGGTCCAGCTCCAAAATGATTACACTTTTAAAACAGAAAAAAAAACCTAACAGACAAGTAAAGGTACAGGGGGAAAGCTGTTTTAAATACGATAGGCAGAGCAGTGCTCAGACAAAAATTCAGCAATGAAGTCTCCTTCCATTCACAAATTGCTCTGAAAACCTGAGTTAACACCTTCATTTTGCCAGCAGAAAGACTAGAGGGACTCCAGCAGAGCTTGTAAGCAGGAAATCCAAGCCCATAGCAAATCTTGCTGGGTTAAAGGACTTCATATCTGTGTAAACAGACCACAGACCTTACTGAGGCACAGAGATTTCTGTGAAGTCCAAGGCCACGCAAACTAGATAGAAGGATTTTATGAAGGCTGCCTGCATTGCTCTGAAGAAATTCTGGTAAACTTCTAGGAAGTGGAAGAGATCAAACCCTGCTAGGTAACACAGCTGACATTTAAGATGGGAATTAGTTTGAATACTCACTTGAGTGTAAATTGCTCCACAGGATAAAGCTGTTGTGGGTTGTTTTTTTTTTCCCCCCATTTAATTTATAAAAGACCAACAAAATTCCTAAGCCATAAGCACAGTTTGTAAAGCAAAAGAATTGACACAGCATGTCAGGAACTCAAGAGGAAAAAAAAATCCAGAAAGAAACATGTAGAAATAGGTATGGAAAGTCAACATATTGCAGAGTAGCAAGCCTTTGAATAGCTAGGAAATACAGCTCAAAGGTACTCCATTCTTATCCACCTCAAACATATAAACTGTTCAGAAAAGCTCTTGTATATGAATATTTTAGCCTTGTGGCTTATAGTTGCCTTAGTTTCTATATTTGGATATTTAGTGACAAATGTAGTTTCTCTGGCTGTGGACTAACCCTAACTGAAAACAATCCAAGTACACGAACTGTAAAGATGAAATGCAAGATGAGGGGGAGGGAGAGGGGGAAACACAGGGAAGAAAGAGTCCACACCCTTTGTATTCATAATATACAGAACAGATCTACAAAGTTTCTGGTTGTATGAACAGAAACCTATTTATTTTCTTTCACATTAACATTCAAGTCCTGCCTAGCTTAGAAGACTGTGTTGACCGATCACAAGAGAGGAAAGCAAAATACCTCCCCCAAAACAAAACAAAACTAAAAAAGACACCTATACACACACCCCTAGCCCACAAAAAGATGGTTACAACAGTACTGTCACAGGCTATCTACTTCTCTCACACCAGAGCAGATCGCAGTTTCTCCCAAAACGTCTTCATTGCATCTATGAGCTAAATAATCTGCGTTGGGGAAAACTATACTGGAAAGTCAGCAACAGAACTTTTACCAAACATTGCCAAAATCAAGTACATACACAAAATACATCCCCAAAAGAATTTCTAATGTTAACCTGACCAAAGATGAGCAGCTGAATGGGAGGGGGACTTAGACAAAAACTTGTTTAGGGTGGGGTTTTTTTTGTTTGGTTTTGTTCACACTTATTTAACGTCAATGATTGATTAACATTTTGGATAAAGGAGGTCTTTGTTAGTGATTCAGCATCTCCACCCCTTCAATTAAGGTGTTAAGAGTTCACAACAGTGCAGTGAGACCCAAGATCCCCAGACCCCTCTCCACAAAAAAAAACCCAACCCAAAAAACAGATCAACAAAAAAAATGCACCCACCCCACTGGGAAAATTCCAAAATCCCAAAACTGACATCGTTGCTAACTCCAAGTTAAAAAAAGAAAGCTGCCTTTCTTTTGTTGTTTGAGGAGGGGCCAGCAAGGGAGACAGGGAAAGAATATGAGCCCTTGAGCCATTTTTATGCTCCGAGTAAGAAAAAAGGACACATTCATTAAAAATAATCTCTTTGGAGATCACTGTTTAAAAAAAAAAAAAAAAAAACCACACAACAGAGCCATCATGCCAACTTGTCCAAAATGGCTATAAAATCTCACCAAAGCAACCCTTGTGATTCCCAGGAGAAAGGAGATTGGTCTGCTGTGGGATACAGACATATGCACTTCTGCTAGGACAGCTCTGCTGCAAGCGTAGGATGAACACAAAACAACTGTGTGTTAGCCTCAATTTAACTTCACCAGTTCAACATCTGTAACACCCCACTGTAGACAGTAATTGGGCATTACATCCCTCATATAAAGCAGGAGAGAGGTAAACAAAAAGAAGACAGGAGGAATAAAGCTGTTTAGGTATGTTAATTCTTTCATTCCATACCCTGTGATTGTTTTTTTTATTATTTGATTTCATGTAATGCCTTGCCTAGCTTTCCAACACTTGTTTTTGTAATATTTTGAGCAATCACTGACCAAGTATTATCTTCCAACAAAACAGAAGAAAAAAAAAAATCTACATCACTTTCTTTTCCTCCTGCTTTTAAAGCTCGATACATTTAAGGATGCTTCAGAACATCCTATGATGTCTGTGTGGGCTTTTCACAGAGAAATCGAGGACAAAATACTTTCAAGGAAAATAAAAATGTTACTGGAACCCCTCAAAACTGGAAGAACTGTCTCCCCCACTTCCTCCAACTGTATTTTGACAGTAGAGCAACTAGTCACCAACAGGGAGGCTTAATGAGACAAATTTGACTTGGCACAACCTTTTCTTCTCTGCCCCAAAGGCAGTGAGGCTAATGCCCAAACTAAGGAGAAGATGTTACTTTACAAGGTAAGAGCTACAAGACTTGATGCTCCTCTCCCAGAAAGTGAGGTTCATAGTTATTTCCAGACCAGTTTAAAAGTCCAAGTTAGGTTTGGCATCTGGAGAATAAAAGCATCTTCCCTTTCACATTGGTGGGCTTTGAACTGTTCCACAATCTACTGTTCCACTATGCTACTGCCACTTATTATTTCATACTTTCTTTCTTTGCTGCATGACAATTTCCAGATTTCTCATTTTGTTTACTATTAAACCACTAACCATGTAATCATCCCACCTTAATATTTTATACTCAAATAACAACCCACAATTGACTGTCACATCAGATTCTTCCCATCTGTGTCCTCATGCTTTGTCTAACCTCCCAGAGTAACATCCACCTTCCACATCCCAAACATTCAATTGTCAGAGGCCTTTTTAGTCCGGTCATCCCATCACCTACACAGTGGCCTCTGACACAGAAAAGTTGGACAGCACAGAAATACAGAGTGCTCTCTCTCATCCTAGAAGTGAAGCTTTGCTGCTTGCATGCATCCACCTGTCCCACCATTTCCCTAAGCATTTGGGGTCTCCAGTGTTCCCCCCCCCCCCCCATCATCCAACCCTTAACCTCATGAACTTGCAGTACCTCTACAGGTTTAGCCTCTCATCCCACTGACAGCCTCCCATGCTGCCTTTGCAGTAGACCAGGGCATAGACTCTCTCTCATGCACACACGCACAGTGGCTCTTCTCTACCTAGCAGAAACACTTCCAAATAAACACATTTCCCCTGCCTTGTCAGATACTGCTCTTCCCCACGATTCCTATATACAATATCCACTCCCACACTCTTAGTATCCCACAAACTCCTCTTGCACAACTATCCCACATACCAGTTCGACACTACATGCTTAGCTTCCCTGAATTCCTGCTCCCCTGAACTATCTACACAGTTTCCCAGCTCTGGACGGCTACAACTCCCTTTACAGCCACGTGCACCACCTCCCTCGCACTGAAAGCACTTCTTACCCCATATTCTGGTTCTCAGTGCTTCCCCATACCACAATCCCACTCTCCCATATCCTTTTCTCCCAACCACTGAAGTCCCAGCTCCTCACATCCTCCCATCACTACATCCATCCCCTCGTGTATCAACTTATTTCTCCTCAGCATACCTCATACTCCACATTTCTTCATCTACCTCTCCACAACCCTTCCTGCAGACACCCATATTTCAGCTCTTCCTGCAACAAAGTCCCCCAACCCTTCCTCACAGCACATCCCAGATGATCTAGTGTCCCACGTACAACCTCCCACCCCCTCACTGCATGCTTCACCTCACACCCCACTCCCTACATCCCTACTGTAGACCTTGTGCCCCAGCCCCTCGCTCCAGATCCACTGCAGAGTCCACACACCCAGCTGTCACCCCACTGGCACCGGCTTCTTTCTCCTAGGACAGCCCGCACCCCCAGTCCCAACAGCCTAGCCCTGGTGTTGCAGTCCCTCCTATCCAATGTCCCAATCCCTCACTGGGATTAAAAACTCAGAACTACCTCTCTAATCCACCCAACACTGTCCTCTCCATACAGCACAGCCCCTAGGGCACCCCAAGCACATCAGCACACTTCAGTGCAGCACAGAGCACTCCACACAGCCACTCATACAGCATGGCCTCCAGAGCACCCTAGTGCTGCAACCCACAGCACCCCACACCTCTCCACACAGCACTGCCCCATGGGCACCCAGTGCCCCCAGCACAACCTAGGGCACCCCTCACAGCACAGACACATGGCCATCCCATGCACCCCAGTGCAACCCGGAGCACCCCACACATCCCTCCACACAGCAGAAGCCCTAGGGCATCTCCTGTACCACAGAGCACCCCACACACCCCTCCATGTAGCACAGCTCTTAGGGCATCCCATGCACCACAGTGCAACCCAGGACACCTCACACATCCATCCACACAGCACAACCTCTACGGCATCCCCTGCAAGCCAGAGCAAGCCATACACCCCTTCATATAGCACAGCCCCCAGGGCATCCCCTGCACCATAGTACAATGCAAAGCACTCCATATGCCCCTCCAAACAGCACAACCTCCAGGGCTTCCCATGCACCACAAAGCACCCCACACATCCCTCCACAGAGCACCGCCTGCACCCCACACATCCCTCCACAGAGCACAGCCCCTAGAGCATCCCCTGCACCCCACACATCCCTCCACAGAGCACAGCCCCTAGAGCATCCCCTGCACCCCACACATCCCTCCACAGGGCACAGCCCCTAGAGCATCCCCTGCACCCCACACATCCCTCCACAGGGCACAGCCCCTAGAGCAACCCCTGCACCCCACACATCCCTCCACAGGGCACAGCCCCTAGAGCAACCCCTGCGCCCCACACATCCCTCCACAGGGCACAGCCCCTAGAGCAACCCCTGCGCCCCACACATCCCTCCACAGGGCACAGCCCCTAGAGCAACCCCTGCGCCCCACACATCCTTCCACAGGGCACAGCCCCTAGAGCAACCCCTGCGCCCCACACATCCCTCCACAGGGCACAGCCCCTAGAGCAACCCCTGCGCCCCACACATCCCTCCACAGGGCACAGCCTCTAGAGCACCCCCTGCACCACGGAGCACCCCCACCCCGTCATTTGGGGCACCCCAGCGCACCTCCTGCACGCCAGGACACCCCACATGGCCCTCCACGGAGCGCAGCCCCGGGGCACCCCACGCACCTCAGAGCATCCTCCACCTCCCGCCACGCAGCACACCCCCAGGGCACCCCACACCCCTCCGCGCAGCGCAGCGGAGCCCCCGGGGCACGGCACGGAGCCGAGCAGAGCGCCGGGGGCCGCCAGCAGAGCCGCCGGGGCGCCGCCATCCCGGGGGCAGCGCTCCCCTCAGCCGCCGGCGGCGACCCCTCCCCGCGGCGCCCCCCCGGCCCCCCCCGCCCCCGGGCCTCCCCCAACTCTCAAACTTTGGGCGGGCGGCGGCGGCCGGTGCCGGTGGTCGCCCGGTGCCCGCCGCGCCGCCTCCCCCTCACTCACCGCCGGGCCGTGGGGGAGGGGTGGGGGCCGAGGCTCCTCTCAGCCCCGGGCGGGAGGGGGCGGCGCAGCGTCTCCCCCCGGCGACGGCGGGTCCTTCCCCCTCCCGCAAACACACACAGGCTCCATTGTCCGCCAGCGCCTCCCCCCCCTCCTTCCCGCACACATGGTACCGCCCATCGCAGCCCCCCTCGCCCGCTCCCCCCGCCCGCTCCCCCCCCCCGTTCCCCACACCGTTCCCCCCCCCCGCCTCCCCCCTCCCGCCGCGTCCCGCAACCCGGAGAGAGGAATGGTACCGCCCGTCGCGCGCGCCCCGCCCCGGGAATGGTACTGTCCCCTACTCACTCCGCCGGCGGGACCGCCTCTTACTCCCCGTTCCGGGCAGTGGTCTCGCCCGGCCCCCCGCCCCGCCCCTCCCCAGCGAGAGGGCGGAGACTGTATCCCTTCCCCCTCGCACACGCTCTCCTCCCGCCTTCGCCTACACAGTGGTAGCAGCCGGGCTCTTAAAGGGACAGCCCCGCCGCGCCGGGCGGGCGCCCCCCACCCCTCCCCGCTCGCCGCGGCGCCGCCCCCGCCATTAACATAGCCTGTCCCCCGCCTCGGGGCGGCCCCACCCCCTCCTCCCCTTTTAAAGAGACCGCGCGCCCAGGGCGCCTCTTAAAGGGACCGCCCCTCCCCTCCCGCGCACCCCCCTCCCAACTCCCCTCCGCGGAGTCGAGCGCCGAGAGTACCTCCCCCTCCCGCCCCGCTCCGCTCCCCGGGCGGGGCCGCGCCGCCGCGGCGGCGGGGGCGGGGGCTCCGCGTGCCCCGGTGCCCGCAGCCGCAGGGGAGGCTCCCGGTGAGCCGGGGAGGGGCCGGCGCGGGCCCCTGTCAGCGCGGGGCGCGGGAGCCGGCGCCCCCCGTCCCGTCCCGCCCCGCCCGGCGGCGCGCGAGCACCTCGCGCTCCCCTGAGGCGGCGCGCGGGGCCCGCCCCCTAACGGCACCCCTAACGGAAACGGCGCGGGCCCCGCGGGGAAGGAGGGGGGGGACGCCCGCCCGACGCCAAGCCCTGAGGCCTCGCACGGCCCCCGGGGAGGCGCACGCCGGGGCCGGGGGGGCTGCGGGTAGGCGGCCGCCCGGCCCAGAGCCGGTGCCCTGCCAGCCCTCCTCGGCACCGTCCTGCCCAGAGCCGCCTCGGCTGCCAGGGCAGCTTGCGCCACGGCACCGCCGCCGGGCGCCGCCTCAGCCTCACGGCAGGCGCCAGCTGCCTGCGGAGGGGCTTCCGCACACTGGGAAGCCGAGGCGGGCACTGGGCATTGCAGCCAGCCACCGGCACAGTCGCCATCCCGAAAGGGGCACTGCCCAGAGGCGCTGGCTCTGACGGGGAGGCAGCACCTTTACGGAGCGGCGCGTTCGCTCGCCCGCCCCGCTGGCACCAAGCGTAGAATCTCCCCTCTACGTATTTCTGAAGAAGGAAGGGGACGGCTCGCCATCGGCAAGGCAGGAGGAAAGCGGGAGGGAACTTCTGGAGGAGAAGCATCGTTCTCCTACCTGGTGGCTGAGCAACCGGACTCTGCCCACCAGCTGCCAGCGGGTTGATGGAGCCGCTCTGAGAGATCTGAGGGCCTTTTCTGATGGGAGAAAGCTCTGGGTTATGCAGCAGCTTGCAACTAAGCAGGGAGGAACCAGACAGTAATGACAAACAGACACAACCTATCAACTCCTAAATGTGCTCAAGGGCCCTATCCTGAACAAATGCTCCACGTTTGGGGGATTAAACATCAATGTAGTTTGAAACCAGCTGGCAGGTAAGAGTTCTGAAGATTTGTAGCAATCCCCCGCCCTTTTCAGTCTGCGACTTACTCTGTGAAAAGAGCGCTTTCAACATCCACTAATCCTCCTTCACCTCCACAAAATGTTCTTAAAATGGGCGATCTTGTGGGTTGTAAGGAAGAGCTTTCCAAACCACCGGTGACACACAGATGCACAGAACCGCTGCAGTCTAAGGAGAGAAAGCAGGCTGATCATTTTTGCATATCCGCGATGCCTGAATAACCTGTTTTGCCAATACAAGAAAAGTGAATAGAAATGCAGAGTGTTTTCTCCCTCTCCCTTTATCCTCAAACGACCCACTCTTTACCCTGTCCAACTCCCACTTTTAAATAACCCAGCTCTTTGGAAGAAGAGCTTTCCAGCACTGAGCATTCACACTGGGCGTGGCTCTGGCAGATAAAACCACCTCCTCTCCCTGCTCAGCCCTCAGCTCCTAAGGGGCTTTTCCTTTTTTTTGGCCCTCTCTTCTCCTTCCCTTGTCCATGCCCACTTGGTAACATCGTTAAAGAACTCTTTACAACTTCCTGAGCACTGCAACAGTAGCTAATTCACACCTCTCACCCTAGATAGACGCTCTTCCTTGAGGGGGATACTTCTTAACACCAGTTTTCAGTCCCTTCTGATTTGCAGACCAGACCCCCTAAACGTTTCCCGCTGGACAGACTTTCAGCCCACTGATGCCTCTTGCTTGCTTCTCTCCGTTACTTTTTCCAGACAAATCCCTCGGGCTACAAGTTCCCAGGATCCACGACCTGGAGCTGGAAACCCATGGTCTCTGGCCAGTCCTTCCAACTCATCCACCGATGCTAGCCCTACCTGTACCTTTCCACGGATCACAGTAGCACTTTCTAAAGCCGAAGTGTTGGTGAAACCTAACTGATCAGCTCCACTTGAACCACCACCTTTCTTGCCATCAGTTCAGCCCGCTCCTCTACCTGACGTATCAACCTTCTCTATTTTTACATTGATATGGGTCTTTTTCAATGTAACACCTACAACTCCTCCTCTCCTTTTACGCATCCCACACCAGACAGGGCTCAGTGGACTGAGCCCAGGAAAGGTTCCAACAGCAGTAGCTGTACAGAGTAGACCAGCCAGGCAGCAAAGCATGGTGTAAGAAACAGATATGCCTTGCGGTGCTTTAGACAGAAGACCCAGTCCTGCTCTCACCAACATCAGGGACCCATCGTGGGTTGCTTAAAAGGAAGTTTGTTTCCCCTGGGCAGTAGAGGCTGGGATTCTTCTAAGGAAGCCAGGCACCCAACTTCCATTTCCTGAAGGTACCTTTGAAAATCCTACCCTTTGCTTCAATCCTGACACATGCAACAGCAGCGATAAAATACGAGGTGTTAGCGGACTGCCTTTTTTGTTCTCCTCCCTCCTCTGACCCGATACTTCGCTGTCTTGTCCCTTGCGGAGTTAGACCGGGGAAAAGGAGCATAAAATGCTACTAGTTCGCAGATGCTGTGGTTCCTCCAACTCCCCTCCCATCCCCCCGACCCCATCCCCCCACATTTCAAACAGTTATAAATGACTGTGCAACTCTGCAGGCAGCGGTCTCAAATAACCACACCAAGCCTCTCCCCTCCAACGGCTTTATGTCTCTTCCTTCCTCTCTTTGGGGCTCCGAATAGCAACTATCAAGGTGTTTTGCTTCACTCCCAAGAGTTAACTTGCTACTTCACCCACCGCCTTTGGGAATCTGCCACAGCAAACTGCCACGAGCAGTGAATTCCCAAGGCAGGGATTCTCAGCTGAGAAATCCCTCCTGCTGTCCTTGAAGGGTTTTACCATGGGAACTGACAACAACAGGCTCCCAAATGATCTTAATTGCGATGACAGGTTGTAAGGCAGGATTTCAGGTAGCAGAGCCTCAGACCACGGGACTGCCACTGCCAACCTCAAGAGCATCCCCCCGTACTGGAGCCTTGCCCTCCCTCAGCCAAGCTCGTAAAAGCTGCCCCAGAGAAGCCAGCTGTCCCGGCTCTTTAGAGCACTCCGGCAAATCCAAGAACATCTTGGAAACATTACAGCTCTCACCACACTGCGTACACTCTACTCACAACTCCCTGGCTGCGGCAGGGAGAAGATCAGCCTTTCTATTCAAAAGCAGGGTCTTCTTCCATTAGAGCGAACCAAGCCTAAGGAAAGTTGCTACAGGAGCTCCAGTTCTGCAGAGCAGACAGATCAGACGAGATAGGCCAGCCAGCAAAATACATTTGCATTACACTTTCTATATATGGTTCAGAGCATGGCACACCCCAATCGCGGCTTTTATTCTCTTTAAGGGCCCGGCCCTGAAAACACTTAATTTTACATGTGTAAGTAGAGTCCCACTGAAACACAATGGAGCTACTCATGCAAATAACGTTAAGAGCGTGTAGGGCTGTGGCTCCGTTTCACTATTCCATCTGCAGCAGACCCAGTTTAAGAGAATCCTGCTGCACTCTCTCACAGTTATTGCCACTCACTTGTGCCAGTTAAACTATTTATGTAGCCACTTACAGGTGAGCTGTTTAAATGATCCAACTTTTTTTAAAAGGCCTACTAACAAGAACAAATCCTTAACGCCAGACCAGCTCCGATGTAGATTTCATCCCCACAAGCGGCTGAACTGGCACAACTGGAGGAGGTGGAAACATCTGAGGAACAGGAACTTTTGAAGATGGGATTGAGGGCAGGCGAAATGGCGACATGGAGCCTTAGCCTGTGAAGACTGGAGGCATTACTCTCTTCTGAAGTTACACCCTGCTCCTGACCATCCACTCTCTGAAGCGGAGCCTCTTCCCCAACCACACAGTTGTTCCACACGAAACAAGTTTCACCTCAAATGCAACAGCAGATTGAGCCTTTTCAGTCGTTAATGCTTAAAAACCTTCCCTCAAGAAAATCTGTCACCATCAAGAAGGATCTGCCAACAGACACTATACACAGGATCAGGGATGTGCGCTCGCTCCTCCTTGCAGGTAAAGGATGTAGTCACCATGCGCATCTGTAGCCAGTACACTGCTGCTTCTGCAGTCAAAGGCTCCCTTGCTATTAGCTTTGACATGGCACATTTGGGCCATGCAAAGTGTTCCCTACAATTTTTTTCACTTTATGGGCTATTTTATCTCTAGCAACTCTGTGCTGAAATTGCATCACATATTTCCTGTCTGCTGAGGCAAGATTTCCCTCTTTCAGTGTGATTATAACCTTCCAGCAGGGAAGCTCCACTAACTCCTTAAGAGCTTTGCTCTCTATACTGCCTCCCGACTTCTGCATTCATGTACACCTGCGCAAAGTGGGTGTAAAACGTTGGAAGTGAAGAACACACATCGTTAGGAGGATGTTTTGCTTTGTTTGTTTGCTTTAGGTTTGGGGGGGGTTTGCCCTCTTCTTGCTCTGGTGTAAATGATCAGAGGAGCTGCAGGACGAGAGCGAGATCAGGCTCTATGAAATCTTTTTCATAGGAGCTTTGAGTTTTACATGGCTGCGTGCTCTAATGAGCCTTCTCGAAAGGAAACAACCCATTTCTGCAAGGAATCCAGGTGATTACGGTTCGCATACCGCCGTGATCTCTCTGCATGGGCACAGGGGAGCTGCCTTCATGAATCTTGCTGCAGGATGAAGTCTAAAGCTGGACAGTGTGAAAGAGATGGGAAAGGACCACAGGGAAGCGTAGTTTTAACATCCACTGTTAACTTGGAAAAAAACCCTTCTTTCAGAAAGTCTTTTATTTATTGTAAATCATTCCTAAAAGATTAGGAAATCAGGCCTGGGGGAGGGGGAGAGATTGTTGTGCCTTGCTTTCTAGTTCAGTGGCTTTTGGTATTAGACATTACCCTGACTCTCCCCAGTTTTGCTGAACCTCAGTCCTGCAAACATCAGAGAACATTCTTCACTTGGCTCGGGTGAACAGTCCATCTGCACCCTGATTTATGTGGGACTTCACAGACTCACAGAGGAGGGAAATGCATATATATCCATCTCAATGTTAGTACCCATATATATACACGCACGCACACACATCCCCCCCTCCCAAAAAACACATACACACCCCCCTACCTCTGCCCCCACTGCTGGCATAAGACCACCTGTAGCTCACCTACACCCATCACTACTGCCTTGCTGGCTGCACAGTGCACAGAGCTCTGTTAGGAAGGAGACCGGCAGATGGATCTGACCAGCACTGGCTGCACAACATCACCCTATGACAACAGCGTACAGATGACAGCAAATTCAGCTGGGCAAGAAAGGCCTTGCTCTCACTTTTCCTATCTGCACTGAAAAGAGAGAAACGGTTGATCTTGTGTTTTCCTATTCACACATGAACATCCAAACAATCTGAGCCTTAATCAAGTTTGGGCTGGAGCATGGAACTGGGCCTATGGTTAAAATACTCTTCTGGATCTCCAGAGAGCCTTCTAGTTGATCTACCCTCTTCAAGACATTATCCCACATCAAAACTCTGACGCAATGAACAAGTTCCACATATTATAACATTCCGATTGCAGGAAGCTCTTGCCCTATTTAGAAAGCCATCTCCTGAGTCAATAAGCAGGTATGAGGCAAATACCATGCAGCCATAGAGATAAACGCTCAGCTTTATCTCCTATGATTAAAAAAAAGGAGAAGAAGAAGGAGGAGAGGAGACACTGAATCAGAAAGGAAATCAGGTAAACAGAATCTGGGGAAACATATGCTCATGCAACACATGAAAAATATGAATTCATACTAAACAAAGGTGGGAAATTTTGGCATACAGGAGACTCCAAAATCAATGTTTGCCCAGGAACACTGCTCCCATTACACTGTCCCCATGTTTTACAGGGAACCGCTAACACACACCGAGTGCTGTGGTGCCACCAGAGGAATTTGGCTGTGGAATCACCTGACCCTTGAGCCTTTTAAGATTCTCAGCCATGACTTTACACTCCCTTTGTATGTTCATGATCATATTTGACTTCAATGAGAAAAGACAGGGCAGCAGCTCAGAAAATTGCCAAACTCACCTCCTGCTTCCACTCAGCCACCTGCTGAGCCTAGTCCAAGACAGCAAGCCCCCTTGCACAGCCACGCAGCTACATTCTCTGTAATGCCTGCCCCACAGCACCAGGGCACACACGTGTGCACTTGCACGGCGTAAAACCAACCAAACAAAATTTAATTCCCAAAGGAATATTTCTGAGAAAGCCATGACCAGCTGAAGAAAGTACCTTTCATTAGGAGCATCCTTCTCAAGGGATAAATAGAAGGAGGCTAAGTCTGCCCTCAGACAGACAGAAGAAATCATCTGTCGCCAACACATACGACAGCCCTCGCCCTCTTGGCATAACAGGCTTTTTGTGCCTTCCTGTGCTGCTCCTCCAGCATCCGGCTGCACAGGGTACCCGCCTGCTGTACAACAGGGCAGCAGCACAGACGGGTTACACTCAGGGACTACAGCTGCCCCTACAGTCAGCGCACAGGTGTTTGAGGGTAAAATTTTGCTCATGTCTCCCCTGCAAGGCTACAATAAAACAAAAATAACTTCAGCATGACTTCCCCTCTAGATTGCACACGAAGAAGAAACCAAGCCCCCACTGTACTGCAGACTGGCCCATTAAAGCGAACGGTTAAATTCTTGCTATGAAAAAGTAGGCGTTGTTGTCTGTTTTGTGAGGCAGAAATCAATATTCCCGCCTCCTCTCCTTCTGTTATTTCACCTTGAGATACTCATGCTCAGATAGATGAGATCTGAATCTTACTCACTGTTACTGCAACTTTTCTCTCTCCAGCATTTCACAGGGTCACAGATGTTCTTGGAGTCCTAACCTGCCTGTAATTTACCACTCAGCTCCCTAAACTGAACACCACTGGTGACTGAAGTAGTGACTGATTTTCCTTCCAAATCACACCATTGCAGCTATTTCTAACTATTTATCTACACCCTCTATCTCAGTCATTTTGCTCCCTGTGTGCTCCAATAACAACCCTCTCTCTGCCACAGCCTCTTTCTTCTCTGGACCCCTATAATTCAGTCCCTGGTGTGAGCCTCTTCCACACCATGGCCATCTCATATAAATGATGTTTTATTGTGAAATGCCCCTTCTGCTCTCTGTCTCCCTTTAATCTAATGGGGGTGGGGCATGTAGCTTGGTTAAGTCTACAAATTTGGGGGTGGGGGGGTGAGGGGGGAAGGACCTGGGTGACGGATGCTCAGCCCAGGCGAGCCTGAAGCAATGTTGGCTGGGGAGAGACAAGCAGGGTAAGATAAGCTAGCACCATACCTCAACAGCTGCTCCTTTGACTAGGTTTCCCTTCGGCAGTTCAGATTCAGGGGCCTGGACGGATTCCCGCAGATCAGGTAGCAATAATGCCAGGCTGACTGGGCTGTTCTGATGATTCCTCTTGGATGCAGCTCTGTCTACTATCATGCCTGCCTCTGTCACCTAAGGATTAGACAACTGCAATATGCTCTGTTTGGCACCATGCTATAAATCCATTCATAAACTGAAGGCAGTGCAGAATTCAGCACTCTGTTAGATAAGCCATGTCTCTCACCCACGATCGTTCTCACATTTGTGCTCCATTTTTATGCCATCTGACCACTGGTTTCCAGACAGATTTTAACATGTTCCTGTTGACCTCTAGTCCCTCGCATACCAGAACCCTCCCCACCTGAGAAATCACCCCTTATACTTCCTAGAAGCTGTAGAAAAGACATTGGGTATTCTCGCATAGGTACCTAGGAGAGTAGAGCTGAGGGTTGTTCAGTCTTTAATTTGCCATTGTTTGCTGGTGACAGTCTGATGAAATTGCTTGAGTTATAATGAAGACAGTTTTCATTATCTGTCATTTAAAAATGTCAAGGGAGCTTAGACTGAATGGGTAGGTGCTACCTGTTGTTTCAAATAGCTTTTGATGAAGGAAATACATTTCAAAAGTACCAGTCACTGATTTACAGGTGCTGTACAAAGATTACATAAAACAGTGAGATCCCTCCAAAGAAAGCAAGCAGATTTCCCTCTTGCTCTTTAGTTTAGACATTGGCTTATCATCAGTGCGGTGCTGATTTTCTTCTGCAGTAATCATCGGCGGCTTTCAGATCTGCAAGATCCTAGATGATAGAGGACTATACCAACAAAAACAGGAGTCTTCGTTATTAAAGGGCACTCAAGAGTTTTGGCTTAGCTACGTAAATGCTTCAGCTACGTAAATGCTTCACTCTCGTTCTTCTCCATTTTTACTTGTGCACTTTTATGGTGCAAACTCTGGACCACTTTAGCAACAGATGTCATGACTGGACATAATTCTGCCCAAACATTTTGCTAGTCCCTCTCTACTGAAGGTGTTGGCCTCTTCACAGCTGAACTGCAATAACAGACTGTGTGAATGTTCCTAGTCCATCTGAGCACAAAATCTGCCAGCTTATTTTAAATCATATCTGTTTATTCCCTAGCATGAATACATCTGCTTACAATACCTGCCTTGCAGGTCCTCAGAGACACCTAGGACAGCATGTTTCTTTTCTGCCTATATCCTTATATTTTAGAGCATCCATTTAACACGTGAGATGGTGCTGCATAGGGGACCTGCCTTGGTAATGTAACTCTGATGGGATACACGCCCTGTGCCTTGGCTTGCTGACAAGATGGGCTGTTCCTACACACAACCCGTATCTTTTGCCTGTCCTTTCTGTCAAACCAAGGCAAAATGAATGCCAGGAGTCCAGCCAGCGTGCAAGGAATGCAGGTAATAGTCTGGCTACAGTGTCTTTAAGAACCACTGGCATTTCTGGTAATTGCTTTTATATGAGTATCCAGCATCAAAGAGTGTAGCATGTAAACATCTAAATGCTGAGGCACAGGTACCCTCCCCTTAAGAATCAGACAACAAAGATTGCTGGCTGCTTTGTCCAGTTAACACAACCTCAGCCTGCCTGGGTCCCGTGCAAGTCAACTAGCTTCCTCACCCAGGTCCGCGTTTCCCTCATGTGCAGAGACTGCAGCGTCCCCCATGGTGTCCCAGCTCTTGGTGGTGTATATGATGTTCAAAACTAAGATTTGATGGTAATAAGGAAGGAGAGAAGGACCGAGCCTTAGGATGGTGGACTCTGAAGTCACAGATGTGGGGAAGAAATAAGAGTTGTTCTGAGACTTGATCATTTCCACGTCTTGTTTCCATTAGGACAATGTTTCCCAGGCACGCACTTGAGCCATCCTTACAAAGCATTTCCCAAAGAAAAGGGTTTATGATCCTGGCAACAGGTTCCAAAAAAACATGTCCCCAGCTCCTTGCTGCCATAAGGAAGCACAACTCCAATGATTTCAAAAAAGCTGCACTTTCTGCGGCCCTAAGGCTATAACACTATAGTAAACAAAGCCAAACACCGTAAGCCAGATGCTTTAAGGTCTGAATTCAAGTTTTCAATCTTACACATATGATTCCCAAAAAGATGGCTGAAGCCACACCTGCTGGCTGTCACAGAGCTCTTTCACCCACCAGCAGAACATGGATCCCAGGGCCTCATCCTGAGGCAGAGCGATGGCTGGTGGATCTCAGCCTGCTCCTCACGAGCACTTCCCCTTGAAAGGGCAGCAATACCCCACTCCTCTAGGCTCTGCGCTGCGTCAGCACTCCCAGCCTCCCTGCTGAGTCCTCATGCCCTTTCCAAAAAGAAACGCCGCACCCCACTCTAATGGCCATAAGGATGAGTTAGAGCAATAAAATGCTGATACCAAAACTAAATGACCTTACAATTTCAGCTGCTTACCACTCCGGTTTCTTCACTTCCCCATCATACAGCTTGTTTTCCCTTTACATCTGAAACATCCAAACAAACACCGCTCACTCCAAGCAAGGGATAGCTCGAGGCTGTTGCCAGACTAGGTTTGGGATCCACTGGCACATGCTGAAAGCAGACCCACGGCTCAGTTAGACGACAGCATACATCCTGGAGTAAGAAGGATGTAATGCTGGATAGCTGCTGAGCCCTGAGTGAACAAAGCAAATGAATGGTCTTTCCAGCTTCCGAAGTGGTCTCTGAAGGCCAGCAGTAAGGGACTTTGGCTTGATAACATAGTCTGGGGAACATACTGCACACAGATCCACTGAGTAATGTTGAAAATCCATAGGCAAAGGAAGTGTTTTAAAACAGAGGAGGAAAATCTACTCGAAATCAATACCGTGAAGGTCTCTAAAAGGAAACACTCTGCAAAAAAGGACACATTTGCCACATATAAATCTTTAATGATATCTTGTAGTTCTAACAAAGCCTTTAAAGAAAAAAAACCTAAACAAAACAGATACTGTAATACACCTGATAGAGCAATCATCCTCACATCGCAAAATATGATTTTCACACCTGGTAAATGAAATGACTGTGCTGTATCTTGAGGCCAGGCTTAGGGGCTAAGGTGAGCTGTTAATGGAAGGTTAGAGACCACATAAGGGCTCTTCAGGGAGCACCTTTCAGATGCTCTTTTCATGTGCAGTAGCACACAGTGATCAGAAGGCACTGGTGGTACATACTAAAGTCACTGTCACTGACAGGGGTTCTAACTGTGCAGTCGCCAAGTTGATAGCTCGGGTTAAGATAGCCGGCTTGCATGCCAGAGCTTCTCAGACTCAGGGTAAGGCTTCCTCTCTTGTAAGAGCGATCCTGTATTCTTTCGTCTGCCTCCTGGCATGCCTTCTGCAGCACACCAGGGTTAACCACTCACTCTCTCCTCACAGATGAAGAGTGAAGCTATAGAGCCAAGACAACAAACTTTTTGACCGCATAGAGCTAGAGCCTCTGAGCCATTAAAAGAAAAGCACACAGTGAAAATCAAGGAAAATACTGATCACAGGCCATGCTGGCAGGAGCCCGATGGCATTCAGAATCTGCCCTGTATCAGCATGCGAGACTGCCAGATCCAGGCAGGATGGCTACAGAGTTTGCCAGTCACTCGGGAACAAGAGAGAAGTGAGACCTGTGGGGAGCCAGCAGGCCCCAGAGCTATGGATATCTACAGCAAACAATCCAAGTGGAATCAGCAAGAGGAAGAGGCAAGGAGAAATGCACTAGATGCTCTAGCACCAAACAAGACACGTGGCTTAACAAGACGCTTTAGAATATCTGGCTCCATAAATTAGACTGTGATTCCCAGTTCTTTAACTCCCAGCTCCTGCTGATTTCTGTGGATAAAGGGGATGTTTGGCACTCCCAAGATCAGACGCCAGATCGAATGCTTTTCAAGAAGTACACAGTATGTTCCTAGGGAAGAATGAGCTAGAGCTAAGCCTTCAAATGAGCAGAAGGAGAACCTCCTGCCCACAGACAGGAAAGTGGTAACCTCCTTCACTTCCTTTGTGGCTTTAACCTAAACCACAACTCCTCCCTTTGGGTTAGGAGTCTCTTCCACTCATTCAGATGTTTGTCAGCTTGTCTCTAATATCCAGCATCCATCGCTGCCACACAGGAAAAATAAGCTCTCCTTCTTTTTTCCTCTCTCCCACACCCCTTTTGCAGTTTCTTTCCTAAGCAAGAATGGCTTCAATGCACGGCAAAGCAAGTCTAAACTACAGCTCTTCAGGCACAGGCACAGAAATTAGCAACTGCAACATGAGGGAGCAGGGAGAAAGGAGATGTTGGCATACAGGCTACACCAACATTTGGGAATGCTGGCAGTGAGGAAACGTTGCTGCCAGCAGGAAGAGTGACACCAAACCAACTCACCGGGCTTTTCCAGGAGTGCGAGCACTCCCTCCCAGCCTTGGGCGCAACATGCCCCCTTCTTCCCCAAGGAGTTTCAGAGCACGGACGAGGTGCTGAAAAGCAGGGGGCGGAGGGGGGCGAGCGCAGGGAAGAGCTGTGCTGCCACGGAGGAGGCCTTTTTCCCACGCACATGGAGGTGAGAAGGCCGGGTCCCATCATCCCCAGTGTGGGGCATCCACTAGGGACAGGCGGCGGCTCCCTCCTCACTGACATCCCATCATCTGCTGAAGGGAGTTTTAACCATGTGAGAGAGAGTGGCTCCCACTCAAAACCCTCCTGGTCCAAAGGCTTGACCTTACGATACCCAGGTGATTCCGGGTGTTTTTAGGGAGAGTTGGGCCTTGTGAAAGATTTGAGCAGTACTGCACGGGCATTTTTTTCTACCTGACAACTGCCTATACCAGGTAGGCAGAGAGGTACTCGGGGGTAACCTCTCCCGCTGCTCCCACGGCAGCACAGCGGGCAGCCACACGTGGTGCCGAGCGATGCAGGCGCTTCCTTGTCACCCCCCGCTCCCAGCACAGTTCGGGACTATTTAGGGTGAAGGGGAATGCTTTTCATTCCTCCAAGATTTTCAGAGATTTCAAATCATTGTTCTATACCTGATCAGGGAAAAAAAGGAAATGTTTTCACAGCTTATACCTAGAAACTCTGAGCAAGTGAATTAAACACAATATTTCATTCTACCTTCTTGAAGCACTTCATTTTGACAGCTTCAAAACTTTTCTCCATTTTTTTTTTCAAGACGGGACATGAAACTGGAATCAACTTTTCCCGAAAATAGCAACAGTTTTGGCAAATCAGCAATTTTCTAAGAAAAATGTATCACCAGAGAAAAATCCTAACAAAACCTAGTTCTATTATTTCCTCCCAGCACCACACAAGAATATGCCTCCGTGGTGTAATTCAGCCTTAAGTTTCATAGCAACTCTGATTCAGACATATTGCACACACAGATATTAGAATATGCCTTTGACATCACGCAAGCAATGCAAAATAGTGTATATACAATATGGCCAAGCAATGCTGCTATGGAAACCCTTGCTTTGAATTCCCGTATATGGGGTGCTTAAATTCTTATCCCTAATATTGCTTTAACAGAATTTTGTGTATTTTATTTCCTTGCTCAAGTCACCTCGCTCCTTCTGGACTCTCCGCCTTGGAAAAGAAAGGTGTTTTTGTGGGTGAAGCAGAAGGTGATGAGATCTGTACCGCATTCCTGGTGCTGCCATACACACCAGCTCCATGAGCTACAGCAAGAGAAGTAACTGATTTGTGCCTCAGTTTCTGCAGCTGTAAAATGGAAATAAGCTGACGTCTTACTTTGGCTATGACTCGAATGTGCTTTGAAATCCTTTGTGACAGCCAGAAGATGCATGCATCCTTATTCCTATTTGTTACTTTCTGTAGGCGAGGAGTTACTGTCCTCTACAGACCTATGCTGATGATCTCTCTATATTGAAGAACCAAATCAGGAAGTACAGTCGCCCACTCATGTAGCGAACAGATAAGTAATAAAGCAGCGCACTTGCCAACTCCTAAGGAGGTGGTTTCTTAAAAAGACATAGGAAGCTTTCGTGTTTTGAAGCTGACTAATTTCAGAAAGTTCCCGTTTCGCTCTCTTTTTCTTAAACTTCTTCAAAAAACGTCTGTTTACCTGCTCTTCTGAAGTGTCTTCTGCTAGGGAGGGTCAGACAGGCTAGATTAGAGGTGACAATGCTGGAAGAAAAGAGGACACTTCATGTGTCCATCTCCTCCATTTGCAAGGTGCTCCTGGTGACCCTAGCAGTACCTTTTGGGTCTCACCCCAACAAGGAGAGGACGTTGCAGCCAGCAGCAGCCATCTGAAACTCTGCTGACCGCTTCGGGGTGCAGCACATCCCGGGACACATGGCACCACCTCCTGCAAACTTTGAGCAGAATGTGCAATCTAATAACGCTCACCCAGCAGCCAAAAAAACGCACCCATGCAATCCAGTGATCGCAAATGCAGATTAAGTTACTTGCATTCATCTGACGGTGTAATTGCCAGACTGCACATTCGAATGAGTATTTGTTTAACTGTGTGATATACAGATAGAGCTTATGCACTTGAGGCCAAATTCACCCCTGTTGTAATTTCCCTAACTCCAGTAGCAATTACTCAAAGGATTAATTTGGCCCACAGTGTTTCCTAGTATATGTGATTCATCATTTCTTTCCTATAACAAAGAATAATACACTGTTTCAATCAGTGGTGATGTCCTGGCCTCCTTGAGGCTGCCGGACTCCCTGTTTAATCAGACATAAAACAAATCACTTGCAGAGGCAGAGGCGTATAAGCATGCTTTAATTACAATATTGTAACACCAATTAGAGATCTATCTAATCGAGGACTCAGTACTTCCTACTCGGGTATTACTCCCATGTTGGGATAATTACTGCTAATTAAGCTTGGAACTAATTAGGCCAAATGATCTCATTTATACCAACATAGATGACTTCTAGGAGTTCACATACACAAAAAAAATCCAAGGGTGATTTTATCACTCCTGGACTCATCAGCACTTTGCTTTTGAAAGGGACCGTCCCTCCCCAATGGATAAGCTCTGTTAAAATTCAAGTCCCAGATCTCAGATGATCTCAGATTCTTCCCAGGTAGAGAAATGCTCTCTGAAGGTGTTTCAGTTGGTCGGCCCAAGTCACCTTCTGCTCTAAGAGACACAGTGGATTAACAGAGCTGTGTCCCATCACGGCCCGGTTTATTCAAAACCTACAGACCGCTCTCACTCACTGGTGGTTACGACTTCTCAGTGCACTTAGCACTACCTATACGGCCACAATTGCTGCACAGAGTAAGGAGGTTTGCTGTGGGGCGCTGTGCAGTGTTAAGACTTACAATAACTTAAAAAAAAAAAATTTTTAAACACACAGGTAGCCATATGTACTTGTTGCATGATTTGCGTCAATGCTGCGTATAATTAGAAGTTACATCCCAACACTGTTTAGTAACAGTGCCTCAGCTGTGCTGTATGTGATGGCTGAGGGAAGAGGCTGACTCTAGCTAACGGAGTTCCTTGCAAAGTCTGTCTGTGCTACAGGACTCACCATGTTCACAGTCTGCCTGTATCTAACAAAGTTGGCTTTACACTGCAGTCAGAAAAACAAAGGACAGCCCATGAAGCTGTGTTTATGTTGCAGCTTCTCCTCCTCCCCTCCAACCCCAAAATTTCTGCACCCGCTCAGCACTGAGATTCTCAGCTAGAAGAGACACTAAGGCAACTACCATTTAGACCCACTCTTGGCTTATGGAAACAGTCACATGCAGTAGGTAGGGTGTTCCCTGCCTAATGTTGACATGGCTGAACTGGTGGGTAAAACAAAGCTTAAAAACAAAACCTTTGACCACTGCATTTTTGTCTGGGTATTTTGGGGACTATGAGTTGGCCAGTATTTCAACAGTTGCTTCTCACCCAAAGATGGTTTGCACGAGTAGCATGACTTCCTCCTGCAGTATTCGCTCCTTTCAGTTTCACGGCTGAGTGCAAGAAGCATGCCACCTACCAAAATACCAGTCCCACCTCTCGAAGTGACGGGACATCTTTCAAATGCAAGGAAGGACTAGTATCCAAGAATTGGCTGGGAGCACCCATCCTGGCACCCATCCGTCTGCGCTACGAACTTTACAAACCTACATGGCCCCCTGTCCCTGGGTGGTCAGAGCACCTCAACACCTCTGCTAAGCCTGTCACGTCTGCCGAGCCCGCAAACTAGCGGGTCTGTGCTATGGTACAGGTAAGTCAAGAATGGTTCAGTCACATTCACTGCACAGGCCATCTCTTTTTGTACATCCCTTCTTCCAACTCCTGCCTCGAATTCAAGCCTTCCAGGATCCGCTTCAAGGCACAGCATGTAGTAAAAACCTGCTTTCTCTTTACTTTTGGCTTTCTCTCACAGCTGCCTTTATTACTCCTAAAGCTTCCTCCTAAACACTTCATTTTCTTATGCTTTCTCATACTTCAGGCTGGAATCCTGAATCCGCTGAACCCAGGAATTCACCATTGTCTCCAGGTCTTCTTCCAGCCTGCCCCTTTATCCTCACAGCGATCATTGTTCCCTGGTGAGTCACAGACACCCCCCCTTCTCCCCTCCAAATGCCTCCTGAACAATCTTCTCTTTTCCAAAGCCTGTCAAAACTGAGCCCAGCAGGATTCCCTACACCAACCTGACCTGGTTACAATACCTCCTGGAACTGATCCTCCAGCTGTCTGTGAAATTTCTGCAGAAGTGCCACTTCTTTATGCAGTACCATTAGCAGAAGTTTAATAAATAATGCACAGGAATAACACAATCCCCGATAAACAATGTACTACTTCTTCTCCTATTTTCTTAAGTGAGCAACATGGTTCCTAAATCTGATCTCCCTCTCCAGTTGTTACCCAATCCTCATCTCAGCTACCAAACTCTCTCCTCCCTCCCCTGGCAAGCCTGTCATTCCTTTCTTCCCAGCTGCCAAGGCCTTCGCTGCTACCTCCTCCAGCCCAAATACACTAGCAGACACGAATGCAAGCATCCATACACATATCAGGTTGCATGTTGAAAATGCACATGCTTCCATACGCTGCAATACAGTAGCCCACGGCCCACTGAATCATATTTATTTGGGTATCTGCTGGAACCCCTGCAGGAAGAGGTGAGCTGGAGGAGATCTTCTAATGGAAACAAAATCACTGAACCCAAAGTCTGAGCAAGACAGTGGTAGATAGATGATCAGGGCAGCGTTCAGCAGAAGCACACATTGGGCCCAGGGGGCCTCTCTGAATGGCATCTTTAGCGTTAAAAGGGAGGAATTCAGGAGCTTTAGATCAGAAGTGCATCCCAACTGGGCATTAGACTCTAATAAATAAGATGTTTTACACTGACAGAGTGCCAGAAACCTCCTAACATCCTCCCCAAGCTCTACATACAGGCATCTCTTCAGTCGACAGTGGTTTGGATGGCAGAAACCAAGCAAACAAGCTCCCTACGTAACAGAGGAGGGAAGGGAAGCAACGTCCTGGTGGAGGAACATCAAGTCACAATCACGACAGAAAGCACCACAAATGCTCTAATTTGGGACTACAGTAAGTCCTTCAGGACAGGGACTGTCTCCTTCCGGTGTCTGGACAGCACACTGCACAACGGAACCCCAGTCCCATATCAGCACTTCAGTATGCAGTGTACAAATATTTACTGTCACCAGTGGCCTGCAAAGAGAGGCCGTCTCAGAAGGACCTCCCCAGGGGCACCTGCAGGGGATGATGGAGGTTTGAGTCAGCGACCTAAGACCCAGACCCGGGGAGCTCGCTGTGAGTCACAGTTCAGTATGTCCTCCTTCCAGACAGGTTCCCTCAGTTATTTTCAAACACTCACCGATTTGGGGTGTTTAATACATTTTTTTCAGAGCAAGTCACATACTCTTATTCATGGTGTGCCTACCTGTAGAGGTCCAGCTGGTGGCCAGCCCTCTATGGCCCTATATGGCCAACCCTATAAGTGAAAAGAAGAGGCAGAAAGTGCAAGGAAACAGACACAGAGCAGAAATAATCGAAGTCTTGTTCTCCCTAGCTAGCCATGGGAAAACATCCAGGGTCCCAGCAGCAAGACGGCAGGACAGTGGGGACACTGGCCCTGTCCCCTCCCATCCTGGATATCTGGGTTGGTACCGGCTGCATTTCCAAAAGGAAAGCAAAGGGGCTGCCGCTTACTGCAGGCAGCTGCCAGGTTCGTATCCTCAACCCTCTCAAGAGCCCTGGCTCAGGCTCTTGTTGCATAAGGCAGGAATGCATCACTAAGCCTGAGGTTTAGAAACAAGACATATTTATTTGTTATTATTTTCAGTTATCTGAGTGCAGTAAAGGTCAGAACACTTATCTTCTGGGGTTGGTTCCTGCTCCCACTCATGTGATTCAAAACCAATTGAATGATTTTTCCGTACTTCTCAAACAGAAAAAATCCAGTGGGAATGAAACCTGATACAGGGCATTTTCTAAAAAGGATCTGTGGGAAACGAGGATCCACCGCAATGGGAGGATGGGGGCATTCCTGGGTACCTCCTCCCCAGTCCCCATTAGACACAATGAAACACGAATAAAGATGGGTGGGGAGGCCACAGCTTTTTACCTAAGTTTTAACCTAAGCTGATCTCAAGGGCTGGAGTGGACAGGCCACCTATGTGATACTCCCAGAGCTGCACGGTGGGTGAGAAGGCTCAAAGACATAGCTGCATGTCCTGTGCCCTGTACATGGGCTGCTCCATAATCTCCAAGATTAATTTATGCAAAACATGGGAAGACATGCTTTTTCCTTTTGCAGTGAATTACTTCATTAACCTTTCAGAAGCTTGCCAACAGTGAAGCAGAAGCAATTGGAAAATCACTCTTCTGGAGGAAGGGGACTTCTGCCATGTTGCTAACAGCACATACCTGGGAGAGGCCAAAGACATCAGCAAACAATGGACCCTGATCTAGTAATACTCTGCCTTCCCCCTCTGCTCTCCCAGGCACCCTCTGGTCTCTGCCCTGCTCTTGCAATGGCCCTTCTCCCCTAGCTGCTGACAGCTCAGAGCATGACCAGAGAGACAAGGAAGCCAGATGGCAAGGCAAATGAGGCAGAGGAACACAATTTCGGAAAGAGTCTGAAGAGAGACCTAGCCCAGAGGCAGAGCGGGAGGGAATGAGCAGGTAAAACAGGTGAAGCAGGTATGGAGAGGGAGAGAAACGGCTGTGGGAAAAATGGGAAAAGGTGTATGGCAGCTTGCACGGCGTGCGAGGCATACCATCTCGGCATGCTAAGGAAGGGTCGGTCTGTTGCAGAGAGAGAAGGGAGAAATCAGGAACCGTCTGGTTAGGAGAGCTGAAGCTCGTGACTTTTATGAGCCTGGGATTGAGACATGCCTGGCAGAGGCAAATGTGGTGCTACCCAGAAACGGAGCTAAACTCCACTGGAGGCCAGAAAGTCACCACACCCTGTCCTGTAGGACACGGGATGAACTTCAACACATGGCCATCTGCGTGACCTCTTCGTGCCTTGCTGTCAGGAACACCTGATGAGCCCTGATTTGGCCGGCTCTCCCATCAGCCTAGCTGCAGCCACCTCTCCCTGCCCTGGGGAAAGGACTTCTCCACGCCACATGTCCCCGTTGTGGGATGCCAAACAGAGCCCATGAAGGGATATCCAAACAACCACCACCTTTCAAATGTCGCTGCTGGCCAGGATCCTTGCAGCCAAAATCCTGTCCCTGCAGGGAGGTGGTTAAATAGGCTGCATCCACTCCGGCTGACTTGGAGGAAACTCTGTCTCACATCAGACAGCGGGAGAGCCTCTGCATGGGATCAGGTGGCTCTCTCGGGCAGACGGGAGAGGGGTTCTCCCTAACGCAGTGACCCTGCTGCCCCTGTCCCATCCACAGAGCAACTCTCTTCCCCTGCTAAGCACAGGTCTCCCAGGAACAGAGCGCAGCTGTCTTGACCCGCTGGGTGCTGGCTTGCTGGCTCAATGCAACTCTCCAACAAGACGCAGAGGCCTCCCCACACGTTTGGTGCTAGTCCTCTCCCCCTTCCATCGCGGCTTTCCCTGGCAGAGGACGGGACTGTGCACTCAGCTGGGAGCGACGCAGGGGGACAGTCACCCTCCTCTTGACAACCACAGATGTCTCCAAGCAGCCAGGCAGAACACAGCCCACGTTTTCAGGGCAGAGAGTCGAGAGCCAGGGGGAAGTCGGGGGAGCGAGAGTAGGACAACGGGCCAGGACCAGAACAAGTCACGAGGCCATGTCAAGGAGGTAAGGTCACATCAGGAGACAAAATTTGAGACTACAGACTTCATCAGGCTCCCAGGGTGAAATAAAGCACACGGACATTGAAGTGACAACCGTGCTGCAGCTCAGAACAAGACCGAGGCAGCCCTGTCCAAAGCCGTCGGCGCACAAGCGGAGGGAGTCTCACCTTGCTCCGTCAGAGGGCAAGCTCCACCCCGCCTGGCCGGTGGCCGGGCCATGGCCGCAGTGGGGGGCTGTCTGGCCGATCCCACGCCCTGTCCTTCTCGCGCGGGCCCCGGCCAGCCAGCCCTGCTGGCAGCTCCCATGCGGCCAGGCTGCAGGGACACGCAGCCGGGGACAACAAAAAGGGGTTCACGGCGGAGAGACACACAAGGGAGGAATTTGGGGAATAAACTAGGGAGAGGCAATAGGAAGAGTGTGCGGCGCATGAATAGTGGGGGAGGGTAGAAGATACAGGGTGAGAGAAGAAAATGACATGAACAGAAGGAAGGGAGCTGCAAATAGAAGGGGATGTGGAAACAGCAGAGAGAGACAGATTGCAAGAGCGGTGGAAGTAGAGGAGACCTAGAGGGACAGAATATAATAAGAACTCTTAAAATGAGGAGAGGAGAGAGGAGAGAGGAGAGAGGAGAGAGGAGAGAGGAGAGGAGAGGAGAGGAGAGGAGAGGAGAGGAGAGGAGAGGAGAGGAGAGGAGAGGAGAGGAGAGGAGAGGAGAGGAGAGGAGAGGAGAGGAGAGGAGAGGAGAGGAGGGATTTATGGTCTCCCAAGAAGGAAGAAGAAAACCCCGCACTCTTTTCTCCTCAGCTTTCAAAGGTTTTGCAAAAGCAGAGTGAAGAGTTGTCATCCTCATTTTAAGAAGGGAGGAAGTAAGGCACAGAGACTGAGAGAGGCAGTGAATGAGTGAGATGGTAGAAAGGAGCTTAGCTGCCTAAAGTCCTCCGTCAAAGATACAGGTGAAGTATCCTTGACTTTCTTCTCCTGAGCACACCAGAGAGAGCCCACTACCCAAAGATGGTAGAAAGAGGGCTTGCTAGAAAAATGAGAGATAAACCAAAGTAGCATAGGAAAAAGAGCAGCACCTGCTCTTTTTCTCCAACACCAAAGCCTCTGGAGATCGGGATTTAGACATATTCAGAGTAAATTAAACTAGAACGCACCGAAACAAGCAATGTCTGAGTGCTTGCGCGGAGAATTACCCGCGGGGAGGAGATGTTGCAGTGCGGGTTCAGGTACTTGCCAACCCTACCAGCTTACAGCCAGCTGCAAGGAAAACAGAAGTGGGGTGCGCGGGAGGCTGTGCAACAGGGGCTCTGCTCCTGCAATGCTCACTAACACCTTTCGTTTGCAGCTTTTTTTTTAAGTGTCTAGTATTTATCCAGTTTAATTTGCACCACCTTTATGTTTCAACTGCCACTATGGAAAACAGGGGGTTTGTGTGTGCAAACAAACACCAAGCCCCCAACGCCACGTATGCCTGAGCCAAATATAGTTTCTGAGAGCCCTGAATAAACCAAATACCTGGTGCCTGTTTGCACTCCCGTACACACATGGGCAAACAGAGCTTCCCAGTTACCCACTGCACACAGGAACCCAAAGGATCCAGTATTTTCCTAACCGCAGACAACACTACCTTATGGCTTGCTAGCACAGGAATTGTCTAGGATTCCCTCGTCAATGAGTGACGACGGTCTCTCCGCTATAAACTGATGTTAATGGCAGGTTGTGTACCTTGTTTGTTTATTGCTGAGGAGGAATGTTTGTCGTGGCTGTCAAGCTTATAAAAATATTTCCATGACTTCAGACAGCTTGGCATTTTTACATGCAGCTGAGAGAGTGGGTGAATGTACAGATGAAAAATTGAAGAAACATTATTAAGGGAGGAAAGAGAATATCTCCTAGCACCACCAAGACGGCTTAGAAAGGCCAGAGAGGTCAGAGACATTTCTGAATAAAATGCATTTTTTTTCCCCTGGGGGTTTCCGAAGAGCTGGCTATAATTAAGCATTACAATACCTTTCTGGAGTAGATAAGTCAGCTGAGGCCATCTGAGGTTAAAGGACTTGCCCGCGATCACACACAGCAAATCAGTGGCAGAGAGGAGAATTAAACCCAGCAGGATTAGCTTCTAGTACCCAAGCGCTACACACCTGGCTGACGTTCAGATCAAAGGATGGGAGCTGTGCTGACTGTGGACCCCACTGTCAAGCACAGGTCCTCCAAGACAGTATAGCAATCGGGCGAAAAGCTGAGCGGCAGGCAACCACCCTAACTTAAAGATGGTAATTGTGAAAACAAGTGACAGAAGGCTGGGAAGCAGTGCCTAGTTACGAACCGTGGTGCCAAGTGGATTAAATATACATCGATAGATTCAATTACAAAGAACAGCATGCAAAATGGAAGTGACTGCAGTCAAGGACCCAGGATGGCAAGAAATAACCCCAAACTATAAACAGTTTTAGTAGGAAGAAATCTGTGCTTCCAGACCTCGTGGAGAAGGTGCAGCCTTCTGTCTCCAGGGGGACTGTCCCGGGCCACCCCAGGTAGTGAGCGGACAGTGACACCCAAGACCCAAGGGCTAGTGAGAAGCCTGTGGGACTCAGGTTTAGTGGGCTGAGAGATCCATATCACCTAATGTCTAGCAGCCCTTTGTTATCGCTGTCACCAGAGAAGCTGGAGAGTGAAGTGGTGGAGAAAGTGAGCTATTCCCCATCCTCCCGGGCCGCCCCTGGCTCGCCGGGGCAGGGCTGAGATGCACCTGCTGAGCAAGGAGTAGGAAACCCATCCCACACTTCGGTCCGCGCTGCCCTGGGCTGGAATATCCAAGGACACCCTTGCTGGTGTCGATATTCAGCCCTGCATCCGTCTGTGCCCAAACACACGTTCTGTTTTGGGGGACTCTGGAAAGTACCAGATTTGGCAGAAGGTGAGTACAAATCCTGACACCACTGACCAACTCAATGGTTCAGTACTCCTCGTCTGTAGCAGGAACGGAAGCTCACCTCTTCGCTCTCCTTCTTCGCCCATGCATTCCCCCAGGGTTTCAAAGAGTTATGAAATTATCATTGTAACCCCCTCTCCCAGCTTCATCCTGCGCTTACCACAACACATGTACTACCCTGATCACTAGTAATGATTTCATTTCCTCCTTCTTCTTGGAGCAAAAATAGCAAGGAAAATCATTCAGCACTCCATACACACAGCTGCCACCTGAAAAATGCAGGTGAATGCAGTTAAATGGAAAGGCAAGTACAATCTCAGACCATTTTTGTACCTGGAGAACGAGACCAGCAGTATTTTGCATGCAAGATTACAGGTCCATGTGCAGTTGCATTTTCACATTCCATTACTGCAATTGCACACGGCCAGTTACAGCAGCAGCTTACAAAAGCAATTGCTGCTAAACATACAAAATCCAGCCCCCAGATGCACACACGCAAGACTAAAAAACTGGTCCTTATTTTTCTGCTACAGAAAAAACATGTATTTGCTAGTTGCCTGCCCCCTGCGCAAACACCACACCAGTGTATTTCCTTGCACTTATACTTGTATGCTGATCCGCATATTCATTCAAGCCTTGCAACAACCTAAAATACATACAGCATTTTGCAATTAGAAGCATCCCAAAAATGCAAAAAAGCCCCAGTTTTTGCAGAAAAAATTCTTCTCCCAGCAAGCAACTGTAACCGCCTCTCCAGCTAGAATGTACTGTCTGTTTAAGGCTCCAGAGAAACACAGCGCTAACCCTTTAAGACAGTAAGAGATGAATACTTTTTTTCATTTAAACTACAGGGGAGTTTTACCTAGATAGACTGCAATTTCCTGAGCTCGAGTCTGGCAAAGTGCCCAGGGCTAAGACCACCCCCGCCCCCCCCCCCCCTTCTTTTGGCAAAAATTACCATGGCGTCTTTAATAGTCAGAAGTAGTTTTTAGAGATTTGTTTTTACAAAAGATGCCGAGACAAAACTCAGCTGTAAGCAAGCCCGGGTACTGCAGAATTTCTTCCAAGAGCTAAACTGATGCACGACGTCCTAAGCGTACTATCCCCAAATACCCTACCAAGGGATGGTTCAGTACTGAGTCAGAGGGAAGCGGACTGAATCACAAATAGCCATTCCTGCAAACTGCTCCCCCCCACCCCCAAGTTTACAATCCGAGCAGTGACCAGGTTGCGGTTAGCTTGGGAAAGCTGATGAGATCACAGTCTGGGGAGATACAGCCTCAGACAGCCTCAAGTTTTGTTAATCGGCTCCTTGTTTTGCGTGGAGACAGGGACAGCAGTTGTTATACCAGGTTTACCATATGTTTATAATATTGTTGTTATGGGAATACACGTACAGCCCGTGTCACTGGCAAGTTGTGCTGTTTACTGCTTGAAGGACAAAACAGAATTCACTGTCCAACGGAGCGCCGAGTGTGCGCATACTTCTAGCAAACTTTATCGTAGCATGAGTCACACTCAGTGCAAAACCGCACGCTTTGTTCATGTGATGGTGTGCGAGCCCACTGTAGTGTCTGCACAGGAGCACACGGCGCTTCACAGCCGTACACAAGCAGTTTGGTGTGCTGCTCCTTCCCCGGGAGGCGGGCCAGCATTACCCCCATTTTACAGATTTCAGCAGGAAGATCGATCTGAGCTTTAAAACGATTTACCTAAGGCTGCCCGCCAAATCAGTGTCAGGATCGCAAGTTCTGCAAGACCTCCATGTCCGAGACCACCGTTTCTCAAACAGGACAAGTGAAGGATAAAGCAGGGATAACGTTAACTCAGTTATGTACATAAGTCCACATCATATAGCAGAAACATTTGCTTCCCCGTGTGTCCCAAAATGGTGTTTAGGGCAATGAGCTTGCTTACAGGACACAGGAATAATGTGTTTGTGTGTGCGAGGCTTATCAAAACCACGATGCCCAAGACACCTGCACCCTTAGGTGTAGGGCAGGGAGCATCAGTGAGTGGTGCTCGCATCTCCAGCCCGTAGGAGCAATGTCGGTGGCTCGAGTGGCTCTGCCATGCAGGACCAGCACCAAATAACTGCTGAGGAGAAACCCTCTTGTCTGACAGCCCCCAGCGCCGCAAAATCCAGGCTGAAGGAGTGAAATACATTTTGTTTACTGCCAGCCCCACCAACTCCTGAGCCGCCGCTGAAGATCTCAGAGGCGAGAGCAGCTGAGGCGAGAGCAGCTGACTGGAGCAACGCACAACCAGTTCAAAGGAAAACCGATTTACCCGTTTAGTCTCCTTCTAGACATCAGCAAACAGCATAAGAAATGGCCAACTCCCCTCCCCGCCTCCCCCCGCCTCTGGCCCTGACACGTTGCCATTTTCTGTCCCCGTCTCCATGCAGCTAGTCACATCCCATGCCGTAGTTGAGGAGCGGCGTGCAGGGTGTAATTGTGCACACGATCTCTGGGGAAGGGCGGCATGGGATGCAACCGACTGTCCACAAAGGAGCGGAGGCAGGAGGCCAAGGCTGGTTATTGGCCTCGAGTCATACTTGCTGATCCGCGTGTCGAGGATTTTAAAGCGCATAGCTGATCAGATCAGCAGCTTGTCCTAGACGGAGAAAAGTGACATAAAATATGCACAAGCCTTCCTTCTGTCCTGACAGCAGGTTGAGTTTTCAGATGATGTGGAAACAGCAGCCTGTTCTCCTCCCCCCAACATGGTCTCCTCTCATGCCTTTGCTGCAGCACTGCTGTCTTGTTCCCGACTCCGGAGACTCCGCTCCCTCCCCGGCCTTCGTGCCGAGGCTCAGGCTCTGGCCAGGGGGCTCCATGCCACTGTTTTTACGCCCGCTCAGCCCTTGGCCTTTCTTCTCAGCATGCCAAGCGGGGGCTCATTAGCGTTGCCTGTTGTTAAGCTTTTGTGGCTCAAGCCCATCCAGCATCAAGCTGGAACAAAAAGGGCATCGAATCCCCATCTAGGGGGGTGCAAAACTTCCCCGCGCTGCCAGCCCAGCTGGAATTCAAACAGGTGATCCCAGAGAGGAAAGGTGGAGCACGCACGCGTGTGATCTGCGTGTGCGGGAGCAGCGTGCAAGCTCTGTCTGCGACGAGCAGGCGCTGCTTCAGCTTCTTCCCAAAGAGAGCAACTTCGAGTATGTTTGACCCGAGATCAATCCTCTGCATGTGTATGTGCATAACATTTTTATGGCGTCGCTTGTGCGTGCGATGTCTGTGGTATGTGCCTCCTCCGTCACAGGAACGCTGCCGTGAACGGAAAAGCTAAAACATGGCACATACTGGTTTTAAGTCTCAGCTGCCCTGCGCCTCACATCATAATTTGTGCTACTGCAAACTTGGCTGTCAAATACTACTGCTACCAGGCTGGTAGAATAAGCTATTATGTAAACTGAGGAAAACATGAGAATTGGGCCGTGTCTGTGCAGGAACCACGCTTACAACATGTACACGTTGCCCCTCAGGAGGAAGAATGCGCTACACAAGCAGGTGTGTTTGCACAAACTTGCTGTTTCCATGCATATGGAGGGGCTGGGTGCGCAGGAGCATTCATGATAAAGCTTTATTTTGTCCCCACACGTGTTTTCACAAGAGACAAATATTTTGCCCTTGCTGTTGCCAGATTCCAACATAATTAACAGAAATTTACAAAGACATTTTAACAGACGGTCCCCCTACCAGAGAATCCACCTATGGAAAAGGCAAGCCACACGCTTTCTCCCCATCCTCTCAGCTGCAATCCTTGCCCGAGTTGCTATCACCCCTTGAGCTGGCTACAAAGATCTCTTCCCACTACCAATGGCCCCAAACTCCGCCGAGTCAGAAAACGCAACCTCTGTTTTCCTCCATGCCGAAAAGTCCTGCTACATCACGTTCAGCTTAGCTACGCTCCATCCTTGCTCATATCCTGATTCAGTTCAAAATTCCCCCTCTTTTTAAAGCCCTCTAAGAAGCCGGTCCAAGGTCTTCTTGGACATCCTTCCTCCCCGCTCCCCCATCTGTCTACATCCTCTCTCCGCAGGTTTTCCACCCAGCATCAGAACCGTAGGTACCAGAGCCTCCTCCTCCTCCTCCCCAGGTCCAGCTGCCTGGAACAGGCATTTTCTCTCCCTACCTCACAGCCTGACAAGTCTCCTTTCAAACATGATCTGATACTTCTCCCCCTCCTGTGACGAACAACCTCAGCCTTTCTCCCTGCTTCTCACATACCTCCATCACCGGACTCTCTGACTGTAAAGCGTGCGGGATAAAGGTATCACAGAAAACATTACAGCAAATCATGGGGTTTTGCTTTGATTCTTTTTCTGCTTATTTATTTATTTTTTGAAGGGAGGTAACAAGTCAGAGAGAAGCTGGCTGAGATTTCTGCCGTACATTTTTTTTGCAGCAGCAAGATCCTCCATCTTCCTTGCTGGATTGAATAGGGTCTCAGGACAATTTAGACTCCCTCCCCCATCTCCCATTCCTGCTCATATCCTTCAACACATGATGCTCTCCTCCCAGCCTTGACTGGGAAAGCACATATCCTCACTCTCTCCCCCTCTTTCGGCTCCTGCCTCGCTTAGGTTGTGTCAGGACATTAGGATGACGAACATTTGTGCAGCTCCGATTCTTGTAGGTTATTTTTTAACAAAACAACTAGAATCAATGAAACCTGAATGATGGCAGATGACAAACTTAAAAGACCTCGCGAGGATGCACCTAGCGTACTGGGAGGCTTTCTGCATCTCACGCCAAAAGGAAAAAATAACCCTCCAAATTTTAACCAAAGCCAGTGCCGATGCTGTAGTGAGGCAGGGCGTGAGGATCGGGGTTTCTCTCCCCTCTGCCTTCTATTTTTTTTGCTCTTGCACATTATCACCTCACCAACAGTAGGTTAACAGCCACAAAACCTCCAGCAAGCAAGCAAGCAAGCAAGCAAGCTTCACATTGCTGCCCTCCCGCCGAGCCAGATATTTACTTGCTGATAAACGGCAATTGTAAATACATCTCATTTAATCTCCCAACATCCAGGAGGGAAAAAACATCTCCCATCCCCGCCGCAGACTTCCCGGGTCTGCCCGGCTCCGGAGGCAGAGGGATGGAGGACTGACAAAAGACCCCGGCTTCCCACCCTCCCCCGGGCCGCCCGCCGCCCCCGCCGGGCTTCACCCCGGCGCAGGGCAGCGGGGAGGGCGGCCGCCCCCGGCCCTCCCCCGCCCCATCCTCGGCCCGCCACCCCCCAGAAGCCGCCGGGACAGAAGCCAACAGGTGGAAGGAGCTTTTTGTCCCTTCCGCGCTCGGTCCCGGCTCTCTCCCCCCCCGCCGGTCCCGGGATCACCCCGGCTACCGCGATCCCCCCGCCAGCGGGGGGAAACTGAGGCACGGCGCCGCGGGGACGGCCGCCGCCGCCCGCCCGCTGCAAAACTTTCCGGCCCCCCGCCGGGCCGAGACGAGCCGGGCCGGGCCGCGCCGGGCCGGGCCGGGGGAGCCGGGCAGCGTGCGGGGGCCGACTGCGGCACACGCAGCCGCCCGCCCGCATGCACACATGCCGGCGCGCACACGCCGCCCCCCGCTGCTGGCAGCCGGGCCGCGCCGCGCCGCGTCGCGCCGGGGGAGCCGGCGGCGGGGAGGCGGCCCCGGGGGCGGCGGCGCCAGCCATCGGCCCCCCGCCGGCAGCGCGGCGCGCAGGCTGCCCGGGGGCGGCGGGGCCGGGCCGGGCCGGGCCGGGCCGGGCCGAGCCGAGCCGAGCCGGGGCGGGCGGCGGGGCCGGCGCTTACCTGCCTCAGGCGGCGAAGGCGCGGAGCGGCATGTCGGGGGGCGGCGGCGGGGAGCGGGACCCTGCCGGCGGCGCGGCCTGCGCTCGCCGGGCGCTAGGGCAGCATCAAGGCAACTTAGGGGGAACCCTTGCGGGGCCTATTGTCTGCGCGGGGCGGCGGGGCGGCGGGGCGGCCTCCCCCCGCGGGCGCCGCGGCGCTTGGTACGGCCCAGGCATTCATGCCAAGCGGCTTTCACACATGGAGGCTTGTCTCCAGTGGCTGCTGACAAGCCACAAACAAGACGTCCCCCTCCCTCCTCCTCCTCCTCCTCCTCCTCCTCCTCCTGCCTCCTCCCTCCTCCTCCTCCGGCCTCCTCCATGCGAACTCCAACTCCGGTGACAGGCGGGCGGGCCGGGCCTCGCCGCCGCCTCTCCTCGCACCCGCACCCGCACCCGCCGGGGCGCGGGGGCAGGGAGAAGGCCGCCCGCCGCCTCCCCGGGAAAACGGCAGGCCCGGCCCCGCTTTCCCCCCGCCGAGCCGGCCCCGGGCCTCGCCGGGCGGGTGGGGGGTTCCCAGCCTCCCGCCTCCCTCAGACGGCATGCCGGGCTCCCGCAGAAAAGCGAACGGGAAACCCGCGCAGTAAATAATGCATGTCCACCGCATCCCTTCCTCGCAGGCGCCGCCGCGAACTCTGTCTTCCTCCAGCGCTCCCACTCCCCGAGGGTCGTTATCAGCAGGGGAGCCGGCGGCGAATTTGCCTCATTTCCCCCAAGGTCGCGCAAACAGCCTCGCTCGCCAAATGGTGGAGAGCCAGCCCCGGGGGCAACTGCGCCCCGCAGCCGCGAGCCCTCTTCCCGGCAAGGCGGTGGCAGGAGGCGGGAGAGAAGGGCGAGGAGAGGAGGCACAAAAAACAAGCCCTCGTGGGCTCCCGAAAATTTTTGCAGCCCCCGGCCCTGTGAACGGCGGGGGTGAGGCAGCCTAGTGCTCCAGTGGGAAAGTCTGGGTGTCTCCAGGCATGGCCGGCTCTGACAACCCGAGACGCCCAAAAAGTGTCTCGCCCAACGGCGGGGCCATGCTGGGTGCGGGCTCGCGGAGATTTGGGCAAAGTTTTTTCGGTGACTTCGGCTGAGAGGGTTCCCTGGACGTTCAGGTTTGTACGCCCTCCGTGCAGCAAAAGCTAAACCAAAACATACCCGGCGTGAATCATTAAACTCTGTGCTGCCTTACGAATGGGTTCAGCAGGGTTCACTCGGCCCAGAAAGCAAGCCACATGACCGACTGTCATACGTTTCATAACGAAACCACAAAACTCGATCTCAAAAAACACATCCCTGTCCAGGGACAACAAAAGTTTTTTTCTGTGAGTCTCAGCGGAAAAGGTCTGTGGAGCCCAGAAGAGTGTTGCACAAGCATCAGCTGGTTTCATTTAATAAATATAATTATAATAATGATGATAATAATCACCACTTGGATAGCCATTTTTGTCCAATGATTTTAAAGACATTTTGCTAACCCGGGCAAGTATTTTTATCTTATTAACAAGCGGTAAAACAGATTCAGGCAGATGAAGTGACCTACCCAAGGTCATCGTCTGAAGCTGTTTCAGAAGGGAGAACGCACATTTTTGAACGCCAGAGCTCAATCGAAAAGCCACTTCCCAAAAACAGAGCTCCTACAATCCCCCCAAACTCAAAAGCTTTATACCAGTCAGGGTTTCGCTGTGAGAAATGTTAACCAGGTCTAATTTGTAGCTTGGATACTAGGACAGATGCAAATGAGGTGCTTCCCAGGAAAGAGAAATAGAGGTCAAGTAGGGAAGGAAGACTGCAACCAAGATCGACTGGGGAGAAAGGAGAAGGGGAAGAGCAAAGCCAGGAGAGAAGGCTGGAAAATCAGAGACAATCTTACAAATTTCCCAGCTGGAAGAGCAGGGTAGCACCAAGAGATCCAGGTGAAAGGACTGAAGGCAACGTGGAGAATATAAAAAGGTGGAAGAACGTACAGTCTAGAATTGGACAGGCAGGAAAACCAAATCAAACCATTTGCAATCAGGCACTTGGGAGCTGGGAGAGCGCGCTCTCAGCAAAGCCTTGGGCAAAGGTGTCAGCCAAGCCCCCGGAGCCGGCTGCGGGAAGCAGCTGCGGCAGGCACAGAGCCCTCAACAGGACTCTCACCTCGGCAAATGCTGGGAGCATGGCACTACAAGTCCTCAGAAGAGGATGGCTGCCACGCTCATCCTGTTGAAAGCAAAGACAGATTATACACAGAATGGTCATCACGTCCAGCTTCAGCTCCCGCAGTCTCCGCAATGGCAGGGTCTGCAGCCGTGCATGCTCTACGCAGCAAGGCTCTGACGGTCTCCTGAGCCTAACATCCAGCTCAAGATTTCTGAGTCTTTTAAGGGAGAACAGAAGCCTCTCTGTATTGTCACAGGTTGAAGCCTGATTATTTCAAGTACCCACATTCTACTAATGGGGAAAAACAACCCAGGGCTAAAGTTACCTTCTCTGGGAATGGCTGCACCCAGTAGGTAGCCTTTCTCCACTGCTCCAAGTCTCACTCTTTCAGGTCATATTTGAACGTTGATGAAGATGACTTGGTCTTCTTTTCCAGTCCATGGACTTCCTAATGCCTAATCAGCTCTGGGTGAGGCCATATCTTCTTGCAGCTGATGAGAGCTACTGCTCTTGGCAGGGTGATTTTTCCCTCTTCCTTCATTTCCATAACGTTTCTCTTCTGTTTACTTTCCCATTGCTCTCCTCATGGCCCCAATTCAGGACAGCATGTAAGCACATGTTTAATCTCATTGATCTCATGGCACTCCATGTACGAAGGAAAACATGGGTCCCTTTGCCCAGCGCCTGCTTATGAATTTTACATTAAAGAGACATGAGGTAGAAGTCAGAAGTGGTCGCTCGAGAGTGGACTGGAGCGGGGGCTTCCCCCTCCTCTCCGCTGAAACCCTGAAAAGCCAGGCTGGTGATTCCTGCAGATGCTTCCTCTCTGGTGTGTGTGTGTGCCCAGGGAAGCCACGACTTTTGTAAGAAAATCATAACGCCTTTGGCAGAAGAGGTGAGCATGCCCTCTCTCTGAAACAGACGGCAGCTCAGGAGCTGGAGCATGTCCATGGGAGATGCAGACAGGAAAGCCCTGGGGCAGAGGAGGCAGCGCAGGCTGGGTCTTCCATATCCTCCGTGGGTGCTTTAACCCCTTTGGACACTGCACCTTAAAAAGAAGCATCAGCCTCTCTGGGGGCTTGCACAGAGTCCATCCTGGAGGCTTGCTCCTTTAGGCAAAGAGGCGTTTCGTGGCCGGCTCCTCCTGCTGCTGCTGTTGTGCTTAGCCTTGGCAAGCAGGAGGCTTTCCCAGATAGGTGCGGAGCAGAGCTGCTGAAGCCATGGGGCCTCACTGTCAAATCCGATGGGCCAGAGGGGTCTGGGCATCCCCAGCACGAGGCATCAGCTGAACAAGGGTTTGGAGGATCATAATTTGCACTCAGATGTCTAAAATTCACCTGTGTCGTGCTTTAGGAGACGAAGAGCTTCCTTTTATTTGGCTCATCTCTGGGATTCATTTCCCTATCTGTCAGGAAGGAATTACGATGCCCCTTTCTTGCACTAATACTAATTTAGATTATATGGTGGGGGATTTTGAGGGGGAGTGGGGGGGAATAACACATTTTCACTGTGTGCATGTACAATGTCTTGTATAATAGGACCCCTACCCCAGTTATATTGTTTAGGTGGCTGCTGTAAAACAAGTAGCATGTAATAGGATAGTCTAGCTTCCATACGTATGAATATACCTAAGTTTCCTTGTGTACTGCACTGAAGCATTCAGCTGTTCCCTCCTCTACAAATATATGAAGAATGTGTAAAACCCTTTACGTTCATCCTGTTTCCCGAGCAGGAATACGTAACACCTGCACCATATAGATGTTCTGCGCATGCAGGGTAGACCAGAGACCTTTAGAGCGCGCTGGGCATACTGTACATATGCAGATCATCTGCACAGCATATGCCCAGCAGGTCTGACAATTTTTAGATTCATTAGACATAGTGCGTGCATGCTATACAGTTCACCTCCCCAGTGTGCAGTCGACCTATCCTGAATTTCCGGATGTTCAGCAGCCCGGCTATCTGAAAGGCCTGATGGGCATGTGGAAACTCTGGATAAACATATGCAGTATTCAGATTTCATCCCGACAAAATTTCCAGGTGGAGAAAGATGAGATGTCCAAGGAAATATGCACACAGGGAAGCTCACGATGCTGAAAAAGAAGAGGTGGTTCATCTGTACCTGTGCAGCAGCCATCCATACCTCTTCTGATCGATGCTGCTCTGCCTTGCCTGGTATTTGCTCTTCTCAGTCCAGTGCCCAGGCTGTTCTGAAAGCTGGGAGAATTGTGTCTACTCTGCTACTCTGAACTTGCATGGCTCTCTCCGGTTGCCCGTACACACGCAGCCCATCTCATAATCTGTAGCCTGGTTGTGATTGCTGCCTGTCCCTCCGTCCCTTGGAGCAGACGTTCTGAAGTGCTGTGCTTGGTCACATTTTGCAGCACTTTGGAGAGTCTTTTGCTCAGCCCCATTAGTTTTTCCCATTGTCAATACAGCCCATCTAATTCCATTGCCGTAGATGCTTCATTCCCAGTCAGACCTCAGACAAAATATTCTTAAGAAAATCTCGGGAATCCCATTATGGCCAATTTTCAAGCCATCTGTTACTTTTCTTAAAGTCCCTGTTCTTGGATTCATGGGCTTATACGAGAATCTCAGCCTTCACTAATAAAGGAAAAGTAACTTTTCAAGCTCATGAAAGGCTCCGACACTGGAATAGCAGAAAAGGACCTTGAAACGATTGTGCATTTATTTTCAAGCCAAATTTCTGAGCTCATGCCCTGATTTGGCAGGTCCTGCCTCTCAGCGTTGCTTTCTGGGGGTGACAGTGCAACGTTCAGCTGGTTTTAGACCTTTCTGCTGGAGGCAGAGGATGCGCCACGGAGTGTGGCGAGAGGAGAAGGACGACTCTGGAGCGGTGCACCGGAGAGGTATCCTGAAGTCTTCCCAGCCGGAGGGGAGACTGTTCCTCTCGCAGTTGCATTGTTTTATGGTGGTGTCATGCAATGAGATGGTGCCGGTTGTGGTTGTAACCAGCAGGCGGAGCTGAGCTGAATAAACAAGAGCGAGCTATTCATAGCCATGAAGAGGGCAGAGCACTCCTCTCCTAGCAACACAACCAGAAGAGCAGAAGAGCTCTGCCCAACTGGTGAAGAAATGTGTGCGCGAAATGTTGATGTTCCTCCCTTGCCAAGCAGTTCCCGCTCCATCGCCGTGCGATGCCTGGAGACCTCTCACCTGCCCTGCTCCCTCGCTCCAAAACCTCTGTTTGACCTCAGTGATGCGCTCGTGCAGGTGGTGGCAAGGTCTGTGTTCTGGGGTTCGATCAGCAAAAACGTCCCTTTCTGGTTTAAAAAGACAAAGAGACGAGAGGTGAAAGGCGGGGTGCAGACCTGCGCCGTGGGCTGCGGCAGCCGGGAGCTCCTCACAAGGGTAGGAGGAGCAGGGACGCACACTGCCCTGCTGCCTGTCTCAGGGTGGGTACCAGACCATCCTTGGTCCAGAGTACCCACAACCAGGTGGAGGGCTGCTCCGTCATGCCATTTCTCTGCTCACTTCTTCTTATCGGAAGGCCAGTTACACCAATACCTGCATGTAGGGCCTGATTTTTTTTTGGGGGGGGGGGTGGGAAATCCTAGGGCATAGCTCTGGAAGCTTTGGGTGCAAGTATGTGATGAAGCCCACAGCAGGGGAATAATACCAGGTAAATGTGCAGGGACGTTTTTGCAAAGGAAGCTAGCACACCCAGCCGTTTGAAAAATTAGGCATGTAGTAGCAAGGTACTGACAAGTGTTCCACACACCTGTAACACCGCCAGTAAATCAAGCAAAAGCATTTGTCAGCTCGTCATTAGGAGAGTAATGAGGTAAGTACAACAGAATTTAGAGCAAGCAAAGAGGCCAGCATCTGTCGCAGGAGATATCGCCAGAGACAAAGAGGAGTCAAAGTTTAAAAGAAAACATACAGACTCCAAACAGAGGGAACCCAGTCCCTAACGAAGAGCATCCCTTGCTCTGACCGCTGCATGGTGAAGACATACAGCCTCTGGGAAGGACCAAGTCTGCCTTCGTCCTGCTACTGCCACGTAAAGATAGATGCAGAGTCCTCAGCCCTCAGGACCACGCGCTTGTGATTTCACCGGTCCATACAGGTAACAAATGCCCCCAAATCAGCATACAGGTATTTTGATCTCTGGCACACCACGATGAGCAGATTGTTGACAGATATCTTAGTTTTCCAGCAAGTTTTCAATCTGCAAATTTAATAAATCGTTGGGAACAAAAAAGGAGGAGGGGAATCATAGGCACAATTACAATGTCTATCTGAAAGCTGCATACTAGGCTTCCAGATCTCTCGCAAAACATGCCACCACTTGAACTCCAGGAGTAATTATCTTTTATGGAGTTTGGCAAGGAGAGAGGGCCTCGACTCATAGTTTGCCATTTGGTTGCGAACTATTTGCTAAATACCAGGAGAATGATCAAACCCAGGAATCCTGGGTTCTGCTCCTAGCTATAGGACCTAGAGGTTAAAATAGCAGAGGGGCCAACCCAGTCACATAGATTTAGCCCATCCAGGTGAAAGGCAGAGTAGCTGAAGGGGTAAGAGAACTGTATTCTAGTCTCTCTCTGTTTAATTTGGCATTGCAGGAGGGTTAGATGTGCAGGGGGTCGCAGACCGAAGCCTTGGTCAGCAAATAAGGTTAGGAAGTGCCCTGAAATACAAATGAAATAGCAGGAGGGGAAAGCCAGCGATGTAAGGTGTGCTTGCTCCCTCAATGCAGCCTCCCCGAGTCTGCAGGAAATTCAGTCTGGGACTCTCACTTAGTGTATCTGATTCAGCTGAAAAAGCAAAAGCCTGGTACAGCTGAGAGCATGTGATAGAAAAAACGATAAGAGAGAGCAAAGAAAAAGGAACAATTGATTTAATGCCTTCTTCATTTGTATTTAAATAAATAAAGATGCCAATAGAAGGCTCTAGGCACCTTACCACAATTAACACAACCAAAGAGAAACCAAACTACACACCACTCCCAAGCAGCATGAAATGATTATCCAGAATGTGCTCTGTCACCTCCCAGAGGAAAAAAAGACTTGCTCCAGCCCTCCCAGCCTCTCTCTCCAAAGGGTGCCATTTGCAGTATGCTTGCCCTGCCGACTTCTGCTGGGAAAGAGGGACAACATGCTGCCAAGAGCCGGTGCTGCCCTGCCAGGGACCCCCTCACCCTCTGCCTGCCCACGGACCGAGGAGACAGGCGATGCTCGTAGTGACTAGCGCATGGGAAGGGGATACAATGTGCTGCTCTTCTTTCTCTGGTAGTGCTTAGCAGGAAAAATGTTGGCTCGCCCAAGATCCTGTTGACACCGAAGAATTTTGTTGGCCCCGGCATGACAAGCTGGAAGACTTCTGTGTCCGAATGAAAAAAAAAGAAAAGAAAAAGAAAAGTTATTTCACCGGCAGCTATTTTACTAGCAGGACTGTTACAAGCTCCAAGCTCATAACGTTGTTAGTGTTTCCCCCACCACCATGCAGTTTGAATTGTTTCTGTTTTCCATTAGCATCTCTTGCCCAACGCTGCAGCTGCACACACACCCCTCTCCCCGCCAGCGGGGCTGGGGCTGGAGCTGACAGTCCTCCCGCTCCCGGCCCTCAGCTCAGCGGGGACAGCCGTCCGCCTTCTCCCTGCCTGCGCCCAGCACTTGCAGCAGGCAGCCAGCACCGACACCGCTGCCCGTGCTGGGCTCTGCGAGGCAGGGCATGCTGGGTGCCAGGGATTCGGGCAGGGCTGCGCGTGTTTCAGGTGCGGCGCCTGGGTTAAGGGCAGCATGCCAGCCGCTCGTCCTGCACGGCAGTGGTTGCACGACGGGCAGAGGTCCGTGCTTGGGTCCAGGTGGATGAGCCTAGATTACAGCTGTTAACCAGCTAAACCAATTGCTAAGTCGCGCTCAGAGCTGGGGCAGAGTGGTCCGAAGTCACCTGCGAGTGAACGGTTTGTGCCGTAGGAGGGTGCCTCGTGTCCCCTCTTGCCAGCCCCAGTGATCCCCACCCAATCTTTCGCCCAGGAGCCCCTGAGACGGTAGAGTGCATCAGGCCAGGACACAGACCAGGGACTGGGATGAGGCAGAGGAATGGCGTGTACCTGTGTGTGTGTGTGATGGTCCAAAGAAACCCGGCAAAGCTGGGGCATCCAGCTAGGACTAAGAGGGCACAGAGGCTGGGTGCCACGAGTGGGGACAGTAGGGGAATTAAAACTTCAAACTGCGAACTGGTGTTTTATTGCTGACTTTTTTCCTGCCCAAATATCTGTTGCTATTATCAGGCAAATTAACAACCACGGTTGTTGGGAAAAAACTCTGCTGCAGTAATGGCTCTCTGCTGTTGTTAGCCTGAGCTGCCTGCTCCAGATTCAGCATGAGCTGGTATCTAGCCTGTCTAGGTTCTTGCAGAGATACCGGTGGCAAGCCCAGATTGGCATAACGCACGGTGCTGAGCACTTCCAGGTTAAAAGAAAGAGCCTACCCGTGTGGGCACAGTAAGGACCAGCACAGTAGCTGGTTCTCCAGACCTGTGGCAGATCTGGTGCAAAAAGGAGCACAGCCTCTGAGTCATGTGTGAGCCGGGTACCTGAGACTGACACCACCTCCAGCCTTGGTAGCCTGGCAGAACTTGAAAGCACAAGTGGTCTTGAACCAGAGATAGTGGTTTTGCTAGGTTAATTCTTACATCT
Organism: Mycteria americana; assembly: GCF_035582795.1. NCBI lineage: Eukaryota > Metazoa > Chordata > Aves > Ciconiiformes > Ciconiidae > Mycteria > Mycteria americana. The sequence continues at coordinate 105,353,507 of NC_134365.1, read as the reverse complement.
CCTCAGCTCTGGCTCTGCCCTCGTAGTTGACCTCTGACCATCTGCTCTGGCAAACACGTAAAGTCCTGCAGCACAAAATTACTAAGAGGAGGATTTCAACACTCCGGTTACTTCCATTTGTCTTTGGGTTCTCTGCAGGTTTGCAGTCACCAACCATAGCAATAGCCAGAGTGATCCTTATGAAGCAAGGCAGGGTTGCCAAACTGGGGGCAGGTCCGAAGGTCCTTGGGAATCACAGCTGGATACATCTCTACAGTGATGGGGATGACACCTGGTGACAAAGTAGTCCTTTTGAAAGCTACACTTCACGCAGCTGGCAGGTCAGCCAATGTCCCAAAGAGTCAATCTGCATGGTCCTGCAGTGTTGGCCACCTCGGTGACACTGACGCCTGTGCAGTACAGAGAGCTGGCTCTGCCGCTGCTAACTGTCCCAGAGCGTGCAGGCATAGCAGAGCTAGTGGGACGTGAGTCATCTTGGGTCCAGTACTAGTCCTGCTTCCTCAGTTCAGCAGCGTGCCTTCTGTTACAAGCCTTACCCTTACTACTTTGTGCACAGCTTCAAAAGGGATCATGACACCATGGATCAAGGCCTGAGCTGTGAAGTCTACCAGGCTTCACGGTGCTTGCACAAGCATAGTGGCTTGGGTCTTCACCAGCACGGACATCCTTGCACCACCTTTTGCATCGCAGTGTCAAGATGTTTGCAGTATCCAGGGGGAGCAAACGGAGGAATGAGTGACATCAGGAGATTTGTTTCTGAGGGGGGGGGAATCCAGAGTGACCTCAGGTGGGTTTTGTCACCTGCCCCAGTGTCGGCTGTGCCTCAGCACGCACACTCGCATACTCCCAGCCTGGCAGTAATTGTCGTGTGTCCCCTTAGTGAGCGCTGCCCAGCTCTGAGCCTTCTCCTCGCGTTTCCCTCAGCCACCAGAAAAGCTCCCACTCCGTTGTCCCTGGTGGCCAGGGCTCACATTCAGCAAGCACAGCCCAGCAATCCTGCAGGAAGGCATGCTTAAGTCGAGGAGCTGAATCTATGTCCTCCCTCATCCAGCAATTATTCTGCTTCCTCTGCTCATTCTAGGTCCCCAGCCCGAGTGCCTCTGCCTCCTCGCAGGCTGGATGCGGTCCCAGCAGCGCTCAGCCCTGCGTGTCAGCTGGGAGCGCACACAGCCATGACATCAGGCTTGATCCCTGATCCCAAACAGCACCAGCTGTCACCGCCTCGACCCGCTGGGACTCGGTTTTCTAGTTCGCACGTTCTGGCCGCCCCAAGCCTCAGAAACCCATCCGAGCTATGCCTTACTCAGCAAGCCCCAGTCCTAACCACCACCCCAGCAAGGACGAGCTGCAGTTACTGTGCTGCCTGCTCGGGGGCGGGCAGCGGGCAGAAGGAAGGGGTGACCCTCCCGTGGGTCAGGGAAGCTCCTGGCAGTCTCTCAGCCGGCCCCTGGGCAGTGGGCTCGCCCCGTCCACGTGCTGCCAGCGACGGCTGCACAGGTGCCCAGTGCAGCTCCCCAGGGAGCTCCAGCGGCATGCGTGGAGGGGAGGGTGAGCCAGGGCAGCGAGCATGGACGTACTGAAATTCCGTGGGAGCTTGCACAGAGAGAAGCCTCTCCTATCAAACATCTAGCCTTGAAATACTGTGAGCAACCTTGTCTGGCTCCCAGCGTACTCTAAACACTGGCGGGTTGATGTCAAAACTATGCTGCTTAGGGCAGAAAAGCCTGGTCCACTTCCAACGTATTTCCACAGGAATCTCTTCACTGGCTCCAGGGAGGACCGGGTTTGGGCCGGAGGGAAGCAGAAGAGATGGGATGCGGTGCCACCATGGAGGAATCAACCTGCCCTTGTCAAAGCCGAGCGGCCATTCTCCTGGAGGCAGAGATAGCAAAGGGAGAAAATCCAGAAAGGGACAAACAGACAGCTGGAGCTATCTGGCTCCATAATTCTTTGTCTCTCTAGTATTTATTGTTTGTACAACAGCAGCGATTAGTGCCCCCGCCAATGTCAAGGCCTCCCTGTACAAGGCACTGAACAGGCATAGTGAGAAACAGCTCCTGCCCTGAGCAGCTTGACTGAAGAAGAGAGCAAGGGCAGGGGGAAGGGGGACAGGGATGGGAAATGACCTGCTTATGGTGGCAGGGGCTGGGAGAAGAGCTGGGATCACAGACACGGCTCTCTCCGCCTCCCTTCTCTCCCTGTCCCCCAGCCCAGTGCCCTCGGCAATGAAACCGCACTGACACTCTCCACAGCTCTGCGTGGCTGCAGAGTTAATTAGTTAGGTCTGTGAACTAGTTAATTTCCAGGAGCGATTCTTTCATTGCAAACACCACACAGCAGGCATTTTACATCTACAACTACAAGAGTAGCCTCTAAGCCCACGACCCTTTGTCAAGAGTAAAAATAGAAAACACTCACAGTAGATGGGAAGAGAGTCAGGAATAAGGCGAGGGCAGGGAAAGATGGAAGCACTACAAGTTCTGCAGAAGAATGGAGGCTTTGAGAACATCCAGTTATCTCCAGAGCCTGAGCGTGCTGCACGCTTGTTTCGGCACAGCAAGACGGTAAAGAGGGTGGGTCAGGGCTACACGAAGCCATCTCTAACAGTTATTTGGATTCAAGCACCTGAGACTCATTACTAAATAATTAGGGAGCCCATCCTAGCCCAGAAATCACATCTTTCTACGTTGACTTAAGCTGAACGAGGCCCTTGCATTTCCATCCCACAGGGGTCCAGAGGACCAGCAGCGTGGGGGCTGTAGCAGGGCTCGGGGCCCCCGAGGCAAGGAGCAGGCAAAGCAGAGGAAGGCAGCTGTGGGCAGAGGTGGCGGAGAGGGGCAACAGCTGCAGCCCCCAAGAGCCCCTATGGAGGAGCGACGGGGAATACCGGGGCAAATCCATCCTTGGGGAAGGACTGCTCCGGGGGATGAGAGGCTGCAGGAGGGACACTCAGAGAAGGCAGCTCCACCTGTAAGCACAGCTGTGCTGGGCCTCAACGCTCAGGGCAGCCCAGTAGCCTCCGACTGCTGCGAGCAGGAGATGCTGGAGGACAAGCAAGCACAGGGGCGAGCAGCCTTCCCACTGCCCGTCCTCCCAGCCGGAGCCCTGGCCGCTTGCCTGCAACAGGGATGGCAGTGGGTGCGCAGCCTGTCCGTGCGGGGCACCGAGTGAACACGAGCGGGGCTGAAGAGCTGCGAAAGGGAGTGTTGCTGCGCAGTCACGGCATACACCAGGCGTGGAGCGACTGCGAGGTCAGTGGGGGGGTGTTTCCACGGTGGGGAGCTGGGGAGGGATGGCTAAGGCACGGGCAAGTGTTGGGCAGTGGGAAAGAGGGAGACGGAGAAGATGTTTTAGAAAATAAGGGAAGGGAGAGATTAGGAATGGAGAAAAAGGAGATGGATAGGTCCCTAGAAGATAACGCAGTAGGGAAGGAAGAGGCTTTGGTGACAGGTGGTAGTGGAAGAACAAAGCAGAATAAAAGAGAGGCAGTGTGAGAAAGAGAGCATGAACAGTGTCAGGCTGAAATGAGAGGCTGAAATAATGGCGGGGAGAGCACCCCTCAGACATCCTTCAGAGAGGAAGTGACAAAGAGGAAAAAAAGGAAGAAAACCCCATAAAACGCAAGGGAAAAAAGTGCATGTTGTTTTATCATCAAGTGCAAGGTGACGCTGGTGTGCAGGAATCCAGTGACTGAAAACCACAGGCAGAACGGCGAAATTCCCCAACAAGTGCTTGCACACCACAGACACAAATAACCAGGAGATGCAAGGACTGCGTGTTAATTTGGGGTGATCCCCAGAAAAATGGCCCACCACCTTTTCTACTGTGTTTTTGTGCTGGGCCAAGAGCTCAGGCACCGATCCACCCCAGGCAAGAAACCCTGTGTCGGTGCAGCCTGCTGGGGGGGATGCTGCTGCCCTGCACATCTGGATGCCAGCCTTGGAAGCGCAGGTATCCTGCCTGCGGGGAGCCAGGGCGCTGAAAACGTCGGACTGCTTTGGACAGCGAGGAGCTTCGTCTCCTCACCTTGGGCGCTCTGCCTTTCACCTACGCTGAAGGCTTAAAATGGCGGCGGGAGACGACATGAACGCCACTCCGGGTCTGCCTGGGCTTCCCAGGATACACGCCAGGCTGGCCTCAACACATAGAGAGAGGAATCCAAACACCACATGTCTATGGTCCCTGCTCCAATGCTCTTGAGAAGGCATTAAAATAAATTTTACTCTATAGCTTCTTTTTTAATATTGCTAGCTGTTTGGGCTGAAAAACGTGACTCAGGAAGAGTCTGTGGACAATCGCCTTGAACAGAGAGGAGAGCAGCGAACATCAGAGAACAGAATCACATCCCTTGTCTTACAGACACCACGCAGGAAGACCAGCCTGCTGCTGCTCTGGAGGAGGGCTTGGGCAGAGGAGGGTTTGTATGCTCTGCCACATGCAGTGGGTTTCTTCACTGAGGGGATCAAACGCATCATTTACAGCTGCGATTATCAAAGCCAATCTTTTGGTTTCATTGGTCAAACTGGGGAAATCTCCCGAGTGCTTGTACTGCTAAAATAAGATCTTGTTCACTGGAGATTATGCAGAGCCATCTCTTTCCAGGCATATTTTGTTAGCGAGGGATTAACTGGGAATGTTGACATTTAAGTTGTTGTCACTGCATATCGGAGGCTGAGTGTACATTAATTACAGGGCAGTACAGCTCCCAGTCTCAAAGCTCCTTTTTACCAGGAGGAGGGACACAGGGCTGTGCATCCCCGTGCGTGAGAGGGGACGGACCTACAGGGCGCTCCAGCAGGGATTTCAAGGGGGCAGATCAGGGGACGGGAGGAGAGAGCCCTGTGCCACAGAGGCAGCCTCAGCTAACACCGTGTCAAGGCGAATGGGGCAGCGTACACTGATCTCGGCTACTGTCATTTCAGGTGTCCTGCAGATTAAGGCAGGCATCATCTTTTCGTATTTAAGGAACTGGGCAATTACTGGAGGTTCTTTGATTGCAGAACCATATCTATCCCCAAAAGAAAAGGGGAAAAAAATAAAAAGAGAGAAAGGATGATGCCGCTTCAGTGACTCGGTATGTATGTCCTCTGGGTGCTCGGATGGCAGGTAACATTCAGGGGGGTGCTCTCCTTTCCTCCTGAAAGGTCCTCCCATCAGTATCCGGCCTGGGCATCTCAGATGACCCTGAACTAAACAAGCTCAAAACATCAGTACAACCATCCATCAAATCTCATCCACGCTGGATTTCAAATCTCATTATGATCCGAAAAAGCACAGGCAAGAATTCACAGTTTCGTTATCGTCCCTAGTATTTCCAGCACGAATGCATTCAAAATACCGCAAGAGAAATGGTGCCTCAGCACACTGACATATGGCAGGAACAGAAAAAGCTGCTCCGGTGCAATTGTTCAGCTCCATTTCATGGAGAGAGCTGCACAGAGGGAGGGCTGCGTGGCGGGGAGAGAAACAGAGAAACACGCCAGGCTACACAGAGCCGACGGAGGGAGCGGGAGGAAATGGAGAGGCAGGCGGAGAGGACAGCGAGAGACAAATGCAACTCAACGGGGGGGCAGCAACAACGACACCGCCCGCAAAGCAAAAAGGACAGAAAAAAGGGGGGAAACTGGAAGGGAAAAAAGGACGAAAAAGAGGAAAAAGGGGAGGAAGGGGGGAGGAAAGAGGGGGGAAAGGGAGACGCCAGGTGCGCGCACCCCGCCCCGCCGGGTGCCCGCGGCAGCACCGGCCCGCAGGGCCGCTCCGTCCCCGCCGCCGCGCGGGAGGCGGGACCGCGCCTGCCCCTGCCGGCCCCGCCGCGGCGCGGGGCGCCCCCTGCTGGGCTGCGGGGCGCGGGCGGCACGGCCGGCCCTGCCCCGGCCCGGGAGCCCCGCGGGCCCGCCCCGCCCCGCCCCGCCGCCGCACCCCCACCTCGGCCGGGCCCCCCTCTCCCGCAGAGCCGCGGTGGGGGCCCCGCTGCTTTCTGCCTTCTCGCCCCATAGCTTGTCCTGCCGGTGTGCCGCACCTGCCTCCTACGGCTTCTCCAGACCAAGGGCCGGCATCTCCTCTCCTGCGGCACCTGCGGCAGGAGGACCTCCCGCTGCTTTTTCAGAGCACAGTAGCTGCAAATTGCTGCCCAAAGCTGGGAAGTGTCTGGAGCCCCGGTTACCCAGGACGGGGAAAGGGATGGATGCAGGAGCCCCGGTTACCCAGGAAGGGGACCGGGATGGACGCAGGAGCCCCGGTTACCTAGTAAGGGGAACTTTTGGAGAGGTAAGACCCTCCTCAAGGGCAGTGAAATGGAAAAACACCTTTTCTGGGGAGATTTGGAGAGAGCTAAGGTATCCCTTTCGCTATGTAGGCAACGTAGCACCACCCCCGGAGAGTGAGGAAGGGGCTGCCTGAGGAAGACGGACACAAGCTTGCAGCCCACATCAGTGGCAGACCTCAGCCTGCCCCGTACCTTTGCTCTCAGCGCATGTATTGCAAGGACGATCCATGGGATCACCCCGTGGGATGAGGGCCGTGAAGCCCGGGCAAGGGACTTGGGGACTGTGGTGAAAAAGGCCACCAGAACTCAACAGGTCTTACTCCTACCATGGTGGAGAGGGGCATCTTCACTTACAGGGATAACATGAGGTGGCCAAGGTCTCCTGAATCATTACCCAAGCAGTACGAGCTTTGTGCCTTTTCCTTTTATTTATTTTTTCCCCTCTTTGTGTAAGGGGCTTCCTCACTACTCCTCCTCCAAGCAACGCAAGTAATTTGAGAGGCTGGTTCATCCCCGCAGGACGAGAATCGCCCTCAGCCGGGTGCTGGGTGCCCTTGTGCTGGGCGTCGGGCGCAGCAGCAGCAGCAGCAGCAGCGTGGTTAACTGCCCCCCGAGGCCCTCCCGCCTGGGTGCAAAGTGAAGAAGGCAACTGCCTGTTTACAGTGGGAGGGTGCAAATTAGCCTTCTGGGAGAGCCGCGCTGCTAATTTCCCCGCAGCTCCGGGTTGGGCGAGGCGGGGAGAGACCTCCAGCTGAGGAAAACAACCAGGAAGGCGAGTATCTGCCATTTCCTAGGGGAAAGGATTCAGAGAACTGTCTGAGTCTATTAGCTGATGCTGGTTCCTGTGGAGAGATGGTGGCACACCGGTTTACTTCAAATAGTCTGTTTTCATCTCTAATACCACCTTCAAGCATTCAAACCCAGCCACATAAAACTCCCTCCCTGCTACCTTCTACAGCGTGTCTCTCGCCAACGATTTTATTTTCATAACAGGAGACCCGAAGCGGGGTTTGCAGTAAATGAAAAGAACCGTGTCCATTTGCATGGTTGCATAATCACATTATACAGGGATCTTTCAGATGCTGGAGAGCAGAGCGAGAGAGAGAGAAAAGTGGGATGTCATGAGCGGGAGCTAAAAGCCAGATCTCTTGATGAGATCAAGGAATAGATGCAAAGTCAGTCAGATGGAGAAATGTCTGGATAGCTCTTCCAAACGGCGAGAGTCGCAGGCTTAGCTCGGAACGTAAACAAAGCAAGATGTTTCTGGGGGTTGGGCTAGGTTTTGTATAAACTCTGTTTCCTCTTCCATCATTGAAACCGGATGAGAAGAAGAGCCTGTAGCCAGGATCCTTTGCCTCTCTGCTGAGGGTTTACACAGGGCTCAATTCCCAGGGCAGTCAGGCCAGGACCTTTCACCACTGCAGAGTGAAAGAAAAATCACTCATGTCCGTGCTGCTGAATGAGAAGCTGAAGCCGAGCATTGCTGAGGAGCAGTATTATGTATTCTAGAATACATGCTTTCCTCTTACTAAATGGTAATTCACCAGCACTGGCAATTTTCCTTTTCGGATTCCCCAGTGACCATCGGTTAGCCCAAGCCTCAGCCCGGAGTCACCAGAACCGCAGCCCTCTGAGACGGAAAGCATCACTCAGAACATAAACACTATTAAACCAAAATGGCAAATTTTCACAGAAATGAAATATTCTCTGGAACAAGGGAAACCAAAACCAGGCAAGTGTAGCATGTCCTTTCTAAGGATGAGAAATTTATTTTGAAACCTAGCATCACCCATGTACTTTCTGGTTACCCTAAAATTCCCGTCTCCCCTCCCTTACCCCGTTATTTGTTCTGATGTCAGTAGCGGGAGGGTAAGAACATCTCCACAAACATTTCATGGTCCACTTTGTAATTCAAGTACTTCTGTGAAATTTTTAAAATCTAGGACATCTACCCATCCAAACCATTTGAAATGTTTAACCATCTGAAGGATTTCTCAGCTGCTTCCTCGAGTGTGAAGTCAAACATCGCTTATCCTGCGGAAAAGGGAGAGTGGGAGGACATGTTTTTCACATGTTGTACCTCCTCACCTCCTTTGCACAGTCTGATTTCTTGCTCACGGAGTAGGTAACGAATACAGTATTTAAAGGAGATGTGTCCTCAGCCAGAGAGGACGAGGGAGCCACAGGTGCCCAATCTAAATTAACTGTCTTACCCCTAGGTGCAAAGCTGTCATCACCAGTCCCAAACCTGTTACACGGAATAAAAGGCTAACGTGAGAGGCACAAGAGAGCCTTCCCTCCCCGGGCAACCTGCAGCATATGGCAGCGGGAGCCTGCAGGATTTCCAGTGGCACGAAGCACGACTGCCAGGGGCTGCCTTCCCTTTGACGCTTGGGCCTTTTTGCAGCATTCGGGAAGTGTGAAGAGGCAACAGGCGAAATGCAAACCTGGCCCGCTGTGCTCACATTGAATTCCTCGACATGTGGTGTTTCATGCGAGTGGGATAGCTGTCAGACATTGCCTCTTGAGGACACGTTCCTCAGTGGGCTCGGGCTGCTCAGAAAATCCTGAATTCCTCCCCCAAGCCAGGCAGCTCCCAGTTACCTGTCTCTGCACCACTGTGCTAGGTTCTGCCTGCTGCAACTGCACCGTGAAAATTGGGGCATTTATCTGTACCTCTGTGCTCAACGTAGACACAGCTTAGCTAAGTGTATCTCCTTTCACATCCTTACCACAGCTGCGAACAAGAGAAGCACCTAAACCTCCCAAGGACTGTGAACAACCCCAAGGGTGGGACTGAAAAGTAAGCTGAGAGGGGTATGTCCACAGAGCACACTGCTGTGAAGGGGAGGGATACCTGAGTTCACAGGTATCATTCACAAATGAACTCTTCCGGGCTCTGGAAGCAGCCTAGGAGGTACATACAGATGCTGCTTGCGGCTGCAAGCCACCTGGCATAAAACATGATGCTTTTGGAACTAAAAAGGATAGGTAACTGTCTTGCAGATTTTGCAGGAAGTAACGTATTGCAAACCCATTGCTTGAGATGTGAGGGGCCAAGTTATCTGCAACACAAAGGTGAACAGGACCTTTGCATCAAATTTCCTACTAGTTTTCTGGCTGGGATGTCAAGAGGAGGAATGAGACAGTATTTTTTCGTTATAAGAATCTTCCTTTTTGGCTTGGACTGTGCCACATACACCTTCTACACTGAAACGGGGATCAGGTACTAAGTAGGGGAAAGCTCTGAGCAGGACGCAGTGAGAGACCTTTTGAAGCTGCTACAAAGAGCTAACATCCCAGCAAGCTCATACCATGCCCCAGGCAAAGGGGTTAGCCTGAAGTTACGAAGGCACAGAAGTGGGGAGGAAAGGTGATTTACTTTGCCTCTGCATTGCTCAGAGGCTTCTGCTCTACTTGTGGCTGAGCATGTCTTCTGGGTGGCACCCATGAAACCGGTACAGAAGAGCACAAGGAACAGGCTCACTCCAATCAAAGCACGATCCACGTGGAGAACAGCTTTTGCTGCAGCAGCAGTCTGGGCAGGAGACTTTCAGTAGCAGCAGGGCACCCCAGACGTGCTGAGCTGTTAGCAATTGCTGATGGCTAAGGCTGACATTAGGAAAGCACATACCAAGGAGCTCACCAAGCCACACAGCCATAGAAATCCTTCCCACTGCAAACTAGCCATCTTGTTCATGATACACAAGTAGTGTAAACACCAGCAGACAGCTACAAAATCGTCATAAGCCACGACAGCCAGCAGGACAGACTCCGTGCCAGGATAAGTCACAGTGAATCAGAGCTGCATGATGCGGCCAGCGTAGGAAATGGTTTTCCTGTTTCGAAAACGTTCGCCAGTGTAGCTGGAACAGAGGTAGGCAAATAGCAAATGTCTATGAGACAAACTGCCAAGGGGATAACACTTGGGTGTACTGGATCAGCTCTAAAATTGAGCACTTTCCTCATCAGTGCCACTGCAAAGATCACCAAAACTGCCAGGAAGAGTGACACCTGAAGGGAGAGATGGCATGGAAAGCCTAGGAAAATGAATACCATTGTCAAGGTTTGATTTCCTATTTATGCAATGATTTTTTTTTTTAATCTACTGGCAAAAAGGATGCAAAAAAAAAATCAGTGTGTAGACAGTGGGAATATCCTGTGGAAAAAAACTTAGCTTTTCTAAAGAAGTTTCCAAACAATGGGCCAGATCTCTTTCAAAGTGACATTTAATCAGAAGAAAGAAATGGAGCTACTCAGATTTAGTAAGGAAGTGATCCTATTGTTCTAATGTTATTTTGTTTTACTGATGTTATGAGAAATTGGCTCCCTCTGGTTTGGATTCTTCCAGACTGGCACAGGACAGATACAACAAATGAAGAACGCTAGTAGGACTATAAATGGAATAGAACTGTAGTTTCTACACTTAGTTATGCCTGTATCTCACATACCAGAACAAAAAAAAGGCGAGGGGGGGGAGCTATGTTGACATGGAGTTAGGGCTGAGAGTATGTGTTAGTAAATTTAGGCTTAAGATACATCCCAGAGCACTGTAAACCCTCAGAGCTTAGCCTTAACTTAAAAAAAAAAAAAAAAAAAGAAAAGAAATACCATACTCTGGAAATGCAGAGCTAAGGGCACCCAAAAGAATGTGATTTTGTTCTACAGTACCACCGTTGACCAAGAGCATGATTATAGTTAAGTCATGTTGACATTTGAAGCCAAGGACCCTACCCTCTCCTGCCAGCTACCACAGTAATTCCCCATGGCAGTGGGAATCCACCTCTGCATTTTCAGATATCTCCCTCTTTGGATGCCTCTTAGGTTTAACCTTGAGTCTGCATTGCAAAATTTCCATTCGTAGCACATCAATTAGTTACTTCCATCCACCCACAACAGTCTTCTGTCAAGTTTACATATCAATATATTTTCCAAATCTTTTCCATAATTTAAGCATTTGAATATTCCCAAAGATACGCGTTTCATAAGAGATGAGTTCTGCCACGTCAAAGATCTCATACTCACCGATTCCAACCTGTCTCAATAAAAACACACATGGGTATTTATTTTACTTAACCTTAAAGCAAAGCAGCTCAGCTTTGTTGTGTAGACGGTCCTTATATTTTCTTGTTTTTGTGAATTTGTATACAGATAAACAACATTCAGGATCCGACATTTCACTTTGATTGCAAGTTGCTGTAATTAAGAACCAAAGCTTTATGAATTTTAATCATCAGCTGTAAGTGGTACATTATCTCTAGTTCACAATGAAAGCAATCAAGTGGACAAGATATTTTTAGAGACATTACTGTGGTAATATTACATTAAGTAGCGGTTAGTACACTATTTTCACACCCAGTGATTTCACACATTAATGCGGCTATAGATCAGCGTTAATGACAAGAGAAAGTTATTTTTCAAGTAGTATGAGAAGGGTGGTTAAAAGAGCTACTGGGGATTTACACTTCAGCAGCAGGAGGGGCACCTCAGCAGGGCTGCAGCTGAAGACGCTCCAGCAGCAGGGGCTGCTTCCATTTCTCCTGGAGACTGAGGCAGAAGCCCCCGTTGTCCCGAATGGATATGGGTTAGCGACAGGGGCAGCATTTTCTCCCTGCTTCTTGGGAGGGAAAGAAGGACAGGACGGGAGAGCAAGACAAAGTACCCCAACGCTGGCACTTAACCCCAAAGCTGGTGAGAGAAATCACATACCACACCTTGCCCAAGGCTGCCACTTCAGCAACAAAATGCTCCCTCCTTTCAAGGAGGGCACAGTAAAGAACAAATCAGAAACACCCTACGGCTTAAAGGAAAAAAGGGCAGGGATTCTGGCACATTTTAAAGTTTCAGTGTATGCTACTCCACATGGATACGACAACACTGTCTAGATAAACCTGTAAATACAGACATCTCTGCTTTCAAGGCAGGAGGGACTAACGCACAAAGCACACAGCCCCAAAAGGAGCACATTTAAGGTACTATTGTCTCGCTGAAGGATACCAGTTCATCCAAAAATCGTTTGCCTGAAACTAGGGCTAATGGGAAACGCTCTTCTGGGAAGGAGAAATTCTTCCTTCCTCCTAGAGTCTCAGATCTGGGATAATAGGAGAAGCTCCAGCAGCCTCACCCCAGACCTGCAGGCCCTTTTATTTTACTGCAGAGATCCTACGAGGGTGGCAGGGCTGGGATTCAGAGAGCTCAGCAGCTAGTTGTACCAGAGAGAGAGTATGCTACGTTGTCTGGGTGTCACGGTGGCAGACAGCTGTTGTCACAACATCTTGAATTCTGTTGGAAAAGCCCTCACATAAAGCCAGTTCAGCTGCACAGAAGGTAGCAGTCGAGAGGCTGACACCTCTGCAGCCAGAACTTGCCGATACCAGCATCATGGCAGCACTTTGCAATTCCAGTTCAAACCACCTCGTTATGCAGGCCAGCTGTTGACGACAGGTCATTTGGAATATGTATATGGCATCCAGATGCAGTGATATAACGGCCTCTTTTGCTACTCTCCCTCACACAGCACCAGTTACATCCCAGTAACAGGTCAGCCCTCAAATTCGGTCCAGAATTGTTGGATGTTAGTATAGAAAGATTGGACCACTACTGCTCTGTGATATAGAGAAGCAGTATGGAAATACCCGTCAGACTTTATGTACACGTTAAAATGTCCCTTACAATGTTTGCCTTCTTACTTTTGGTACAGGGTAGCCCAAGCAGCTCTGTCACAGAACAACCTGAACTCGAAGCACAAGCAGAGCTCCAGGTTCCGCACCCCAAAGTAAGAGAGGAATCCAACATTTGAGCAATAGGTTATGCTCTCTGACCTACTCATAAACTAAAGAATTATTTCTTTCTCAGGATCCTATAGATGCCTTCAGAAAGCAGCATTTAACTACGTATTGGGGGCCTATCAGACAGACTACATTCACAGAAGTGTCTCTGCAGTGCACACAAAGACTGTTACAACTTGGAAAAAAAGGATGTTGAAATAAGAAATAGACAGAACAGGAAAAGGTCTGCCTGAGAAGCTGAGAAAAATACACGCTGTTAATATACCTATACAGAAAAATCCAATATGCTGTTTGCTCATTGCCTAGCTTTTGAGACTCTGCTGGGTTGTGTCCATGTGGAGAAGAAATCAGTTGCATCTGCAAAGCGTTTCTTGATACACAGCCTCTGTCTTTTGTTCCAGTCCCGTTTCCCTACACACTGTGGAAACACATGAAGACAGGCAGTTTCCCTGTACAGAAATTGGAGTCTGCCTTTGGAGCAAGCAACGTCTCTTGTCCCTTGCCAGGCCATGCTCCCAGCTCTTCCCACAGCCCTTCCCAGCAGCAGCTCCCCAGCTCCCCATCCCCTGTTTTTCAAACAGGTTGTTTGAAACTAATGGCTTACCTTGTGCTCAGGGCTGTGGCTTGGGGCACCGGCTTCATCTGTGTCCTCTCCCACTATGGGAAAGAAAATGCAATTGCTTCATCATTAGGTCGGAGTGGGGATGATTTACACATCCATCTTTGCCTGTAATTAAAAACAGATAATGATAGGAAAACATTAACAACAACAATAATAATAATAATGGATAAAGTGTGCAACTGAGTGAGAGCATTCCTAATTATGTATCCAGACCTGTACATATAGAAAGGTCTGCACTTAGATCACATCGGGCTTTCTTCACTGCTTCCTTTTGCCTTTCCAGAGTTAGTTGTGTGTAAAATGCTAATTTGGCATCAGTTGGCACATGTAGAGGTGTCTCTGCTAAGTGTAAGAGACACAGGGAACAGACACCTTTCTCTCATTCCCTTACATCAAAATGGAAATTCCTCCTTTGGACTTCTGTACAAACTGGGACTTAAGTCAGTGCCCTGTTTCTGATGGTGTCACACATGGACGCTTCGGAGGAACATGTAAGAATGTCCCCAAGAATCACAAAACCATTGAGGTGAGAAGTGACCTCTGAAAATTGCCTAGTTCAGCCCTGGTCAAAGCAGGGTCAACTAGAGCAGGTTGCTTAGGGCTGTATCCAGTCAGATTTTTAATATCTTCATGGATGGAGCCTGCAAAATCTCTGGACACCTGTTCCAGTGTTCAACCCCTTGTCACAGTAAAAAGGGGGAAAAAAAGTGTTTTCTTATGATCAGACAGAACTTGTGTTTCAGCTTGTGCCTGTTGCCTCTTGTCCTTTCACTATTTACCATGGAGAAGAGTCTGGCTCTGTCTTCTTTACTGCCCCCCCATCAGGCATTTATACACATTGATAAGATCCCCCTGAGCCTTCCCTTCTCCAGGCTGGACAGTCCCAGCCCTCTCAGCCTTTCCCCATTTAAGAGACGCTCCAAGCCCTTAATCATCTTTCTGGTCCTTTGCTGGAATAGTTCCAGTAGCCCATGTCCGTCTCATACTGGGGAGCTCAGGACAGGACACCACTCCAGATGTGACTCACCAGTGCTGAGCAGAGGAGAAGGATCACCTCCCTTGACCTGCTGGTGATGCTCTTCCTAATGCAGCCCAGGAGCTGTTGGCCTTCTTTGCCACAAGGGCACATTGCTGGCTCATGTTCAACTTGGTGTCCACCAGGACCCACAGTTGCAAAGCTGCTTTCCAGCCTCTCAGCCCCCGGCCTGTACTGGTGGCATGGGGTTATTCCTGCCCAGGGACAGAGCTTGGCACTTCCCTTTGCTGAACTTCATGAGACTCCCGTTGGACCATTTCTCCAGCCTGTTGAGATCCCTTTGAACGGCAACACAACCATTTGGAATAATCTGCCTTCTGCAGAGTGTTCTTCCTGATACCAAAAAGTTAGAGGTTGGCTTAAATCTTGAAGGTACAAGGCATCATTCCCTTGAAAAATTCAAACACTCCTCTTGGTCATTTGAATGTCTAAGCACCCTTAGAAGTATGTCTGAGAAGTACTTAGCTACATGCAGATCAATGTACCATCAGTATGAGATCACTGTATGACTCAAAAGTCAAAAGTAGCAAATCATGAGAGCTTTTTTTCAAAGAAATAAAACCTTTAAGGAATTGCCAAGCTTTCTATAGAGGTCATACCTGTTCCAAAAGACTTAAATCCACAGGTTTTTTTCAACGATCTGCTGAGACTATTTCTGTAACACTCCAGCTTTAAGGCCAGGAGGTGTCTTGGCCTGGTAGCTGTCTGGCAGGGTGCCATAAATACTTAAAGAATTTCCTTGAGCAGATCATCTCCCTTTAAATGTTTATGGATTTTACAGCTAGAGCATGGATCTTCTACAATCTATCAGTAAATTTTGCTGTTAGGCATATTCTACAGTTCCCTAGCCTTTGGAGACTTTTCTTTGTAAAAGATTTTAAACTTGGAACATTTCACAATCTGTGAAAGCAAATTGTTCTTGATCGTCAGTTGGGGGAGAAGGAAATTTCATACCCAGTGATGTTACTACTACTTCTCCATCGAACTGGAGAGATGCATCAAGATAGATTTTTGTAGAGAACTCTCCCAAAACTTGTATAATTCAGTATTTTCATTAATGACAAGAATGAAGGAACAGAGGCTGTGCTTGTTAAACTTTTAGATGGCACCTTGCTGGGAGGGGCTGCAAATATGTTAGTATTCAAAACAGCTTTGATTATCTGAGAAGGTCTGGAAAAAAAAAAGATGTTATTCAAAAAAGACATGCAAAATTCTACAGTTACTTAGGAAAAATCAGCTATTCAAATGTAGTAGACAGGGGTAGGACTAGCTATACGGGAGCTACAATGCCAGCATTGGAAGACAGGATTTGGACTTACCATGGAAGCAAGCCCAAAATGAGCCAAAAATTCCTACAAGTCTGAGCAGGCTCCGTCACTGCAAGTCTTTAAGAAAAGAGCAAATGTTGGTCAAGAATGACAGATGCAGCTAGCCATGCTAGCGGATAGAGGGATGGACTAGAAGGCATCCCCATGCATCTTTCAGTCCTACCTTCTGAGTTTTCAGTGATACTGTATTTGACAAGAAGAAAAGTTTCACTGCTTGTTTCAGACTGGTGAGCGTCTCTGAGCCATGCCCTGTCATCACTGACAGACCGTCTCTGTATCCCTTTTAAGACAGATCTAGCCCTCTAACAATAGGAGATAACAAGAAAACAACAACTACTGCTTTTGGAAGACTCTTCCAGAAGCTCTTATCTCTGATCAGTAAAAGCCTTTCTCAAATTTTCTACCTAAATAGAGTCAAAATAAGTCTCTACCTTTTCTCTTTTATTCCCCTTACTTTAATTAGCACTTTTCCCCATGCTTCCTACTTCTCTTCTAGTTTTCTCAATATATTTCAGTAACCAACAATGCTATCAGGACAGGATTTATCTTGCTTTGAATAAGCCAAGTGCTTTTAGCCTTGTTGGTACTCTACATAAGACAGCTGCTTGCAACACATGGTCCAAGGGCTTGGATTCCTAGCCCAAGGATATTCTTTCCAGCCCTGTTACAAGAAGATGTCCTAGGTTGCTGTAGAGGAGTACAAGCCATCTGTTGAACTCTGTGCCAACTGTTTCAGATCTCTTCTGGATGCATGCATCTCTTGCTCCTCAGATCTTCAACAGCTGGTAATTGTTCACCCTTTATAAACTGTAGGGTTTACCTGACAGGTAAAGTACAACTATTATTTTTGTAGCACAGGCAGTGCAGGGGGTACTCTGAGGCCATGTGTTTGAGTTGCTAGCTTAGTGCCTGCTACAGATTGGTGATTAGTCTACAGGAAAACAAAGACAATAAGGAATGTACCTTATGGTCTGCAATGGCCTTGAAAGCTTTTGAAATCTCTGGTGTCTCTGATGACCCTTCTATAATTTCCTTATTCTTTCCCAATCTCCCTCCATGTGTCTCACCTTTTATTTTTCCAAATGCGGATAGAAACTGATCACCTTCTTCTACAACCATCCCCTTTCCTGTTGGTGATAGCTCATTCAAGGTGGCCAAGTCCCTGAACTGCTCTCTAACCGTCTGCTCTATAAGAATGTCAGAGTAAGCTGTGATGCTCTGACGTTACAGCCAATGTGCTCGTCATTTAAATAGTGTAGTGGGATGCAAAGTTGCAGTGGAAGACTCAATGTCTAAAAGAGAAGTTCAGCTCTGGTAACTGTTCAAGTCAATGGAACTCTAATAGGGATTAAGTTAGCCTAAAGACTTTCCTCATGGCAAATAGTTCTCAGAAAGCAGGTTGCTCTCTCCCCTCCACTCACATCAATACAGGTACTGAAGAATCCAGCTGGTTCACAGACCAAAAGGTGTGCCCGACCTGAAAGAAGCCTACCACAAGCAAGAGGCTTAGTGAGAGGAAGGATTTTTAAACCCTGGAGAAGTTCTGATTTCAATTTGCTTCTCCCTGACTTTAATACAAGCTTTAGCTGAACCAGAAAGAACATTCTAGATGTTGAGCTAAGAGGGGTATCACCAGGAAGGGAAGATGCTACTCCTGGGAAGACATGAACTAGTAATGCTTTGGAGACCTTCCTATGCTATTAGGTATGGAATAAGAAGTTGCCCATCTTACTCCCACTTGAGACCCAGCTCCTATAAAGTTTGAGGAAACTAAACTAATCACCATTAGAAAACAAGGGTCAGTAAGTGATAATTAAGTAGCTTGGGGATCTATTAAAAAAACTTTAGAAATCAATGTTTACACTATGTAGTTACAAATTAGCTGCAATGGGCATTGTTAAGAAACCATTTGTATAAGACAAACACTGAACGTGTGCACATTAGAAGAGTTCTCCCATGATTAGAAATCACAGCACAACTCATTTTATCCCATCCCTAAATTAGAAACCTAATGCCTCAGTTTATTAGCAGAAGGAAATTCTATTACATTCAAGCAATATTAAGATACAGAAAAGCACAATTTTTGTGCAGCTCTGCAAAAAAAGTAGTTGGACAAAGCTGCTCTGCAAAAAAAAGTAGTTGGACAAAGCTGCTCACAATTACAGTTCAATGCTTCAATGATTTAACAACTTGAATGAATTAACTTCTATGGAGTCACAAACATCTAGGAATTCTCCAGCGATGATGGTCTTCAGGAAACAAAGTAGCTGAAGCAATGACACTGGTAGTGACAAGTGCTGGGACTTTAGGAGGAACTAGAGCCCTCTCAACACTCAGCACTTTGTACATGAACACACCATTTGTTGCCCGTTGAATTAGCACGTAAGAGCTCCCATATTCCACGTTGTTCAGGAACTACTTCTAACCAGGAACCCCAAAGAGCTTTGCATTAATCGCTATCTGAGCTCTAGCTGATCAGTGCTGTTCAGCGTGAGCCTCTGCACAAAGGCAGCTCCTCTGAGAGCTTCTGAAAGGTGCAGGTCCCCAAAGCTTCTCTGGGGAGCCACGTTCAATTACACCCAACTAAGGGACAATGGCAAGTACGTACAAGCTGTCTGCCCCCCCTAATAAACGTCCTGTTGTCCCAGATGTCCCGTGTTGTCACCTGTGTCCTCTGGAAAACCTGTACCATGGTTGGTTAGCAAAAAGCCTACTACTTCTAGCTGCTTGCCTTTCTGGACTACAGCCACTCTAACCTGACACCACCACTGTGAAAGGCAGCAATTTACACTCTCCCGCTGCCCTCTGGAATCTGGGAAACGTGAATCTATTTCTCCACAGCACATACTGCCTACAACAACCACTTCACATGATCACAAAGTCTCCACAGAGCATACCCCATCTGTAATTGTTGTTTCTTGCTGTTACTATGCATCTATATCACTTGTGAAACACTGCCAATCCCAGACTACAAAATCATACTACGTTTTTGTTCCACTTTTTCTGTTTACTTATCTCATCCAACCCACCCGCACTATGATATCAGTTTCTGCTAGCACAGATGTGACAATCCACTGCAACTGAGTAGTGCCAGAAGTGCAACAGATTGACACTGCCCCCTTTCTGGCAGTATTTCGACATTGCTTTCCACCGGCCTGGTAGGTTTGGGCACTGGGGATTAGCTGCAATACACATAAGCTTGTACTGAACTGTAGTCCATTGACAGACATTATTGTTATGTATCTGAAATCGACTGTTGGCAGATACAAGCGACCTGCTCCCTTATAATGCTGTAGTGCCTTCCAGTAAAGACTACCCAGCGATATGAAAATGGCTGCTCAGGACTCCCACATCAAGCTGACGCAAGCCTACTTCGTTAACTTCCTTCTAGAGGGTGAGTGTTTTCCACCAGCACGCACTCCTCCATTTAACATCACTTGTATTTCTGACTATTGAGGGAGGCAGAGATGTCTCGCGCTGCCTTCAGGCTCTAAATGACTTTCTGTATCTTTATTTTCCTGCAACACTTCAAGGATCAGTTTTCTTCATGCCTCAGAGAAGTGGTATCTAAATCGTTTTAAACTGAAGCAGGGACAGAATAAGCTGTGCAAATCATTTTCTAGTAGAACCTTAATTACATCCTGCAGTGTCTCGTCCTCAGCAAACCACTAGCAATAAAAGTCTGCATTTCATTTGAGAACCGACAGGGCTGGGTTTTTCTGTTTTGTTTTCCCCAATTGACATATACATAATCTAGCCTGGGACTTTGTTCCACAGCATTTTTGTCAAAGGCACTAGAGAGTATGCCTGCAACTACTAAATCTTTCTCAGGTTCGCATTCAATTTGCAAGTTATACAACTGCAGCTAAAGAAAGAGACGTTCTGTTTGCAGGAAGGTGTTTGCCAGATCCCCACTGGCAATGGCAAAAAGTGATTTATGATCAGTTTTAGTTAACATGGCCTCTGAAACAGATTTTAAAAAGTCTTTACAGCCATGGCCTTACGCCAAAGCCTTTTCTATAGGAATATACTCAATTTTAGCTTGCGTTGATGCCCTGTGATACAACTGCAAAGGCAAATGGGTCCAAAAATTAAATACGTCCTCTTCATGAGGCAAAGGGCCTGATACGTTCCAAATCTACCAGATCCCACCATGCTCCACCATTACAAAGCTATGCCTTTTCCAGTTTGTTGTTTGTGCAGTGGTGTTGATGACTTTTAATCCCCCAGTTCATTCTTCTGTACAAAACAAGAATCCTCCATTTTCTGAACTCCTCCGAGAAAGGTGGATTCGCCTGTTCCCTTTTTTAGGAGTACAAATAAAAAGACTTAAATATAGTCCTGGCCCCACGTTTATATGTGCACTTACACATACAGTTCACACTAAACAGGTGTCCTTCTTCCCTTTTGGGGCTGCTACACTCTGTTGCCATTATGAAAAATTCTTTATAATACTGTCATCACTGCCATGAGCACAGGCATCCCCTGGCACATACAAATTCCTCAAGGGATGAAACCACTGCAGTTCTTCCATCTTCTCTCAGGCATCAGATGTAGTTGGTTTGTGTTGTTCCCACAGCATGCACAAGTGCTTAAACTTTGACCTCAGGCTTGAGCTATAGACGCCTTGCCCACTTTTTCTTGGATCCTCCATTGTTTCCATTGCCTTCACAAACCCTCAGGCTGGGCTGAGGGCTGGGTTACTGACTTCCTTCACTAGCAGACTCAGATGGGGTTTCATCAAGACCAACTCTGGGATCTCCTGCACTTGTTTTGCCCTGTCCAACTCAGCTGTTCTGCAGGCCCTGCAGAGTCTTATTCTGAGCCTTAGTTCATGACCCCAGCCCTTACTGGGTGTCATATTCTGCTACTACACTTCCCATGCAGTACTCCAGTTGCTGTAACAGTTTCATAATTAGCCTCCTTTGCATAAAATAATTGAATATTAAATACCAAACATCCCCAAGCCAGGTACTGAGGATGTGGCCAGCTTTCCTGAATTCTGCAGGCACAGTCCAACACTTCCACAGGGCTGAGTGTTACAGGACACAGCTGAGAGCCAAAGGGAAAAGAAGCTCCATGAGGAGCTCACCAACAGCAAACAATCTTGACTCTCTAGAAGTCATGTGGCTTCTTACGGGAAAGACTGGGCTCAGCCCCAGAAGCCCTAGTAACGTCAATCACAGATTTTGAACTTCAGCAGCCTGTATAGCTTCTCTCCTCCCTTCGCTGAGCGTTGAGACTATCTAAGCCTTTTGCTGTGGCCTAGCCCCACTGATGATCAAGCATGAAAGCTGTAAGAAGAGCCACACATCAGCTACCTCACAACTATTGGAAGCTTCATTTATAATGTCTGGGCATTTCCCCTTTTACTAGCATCACCTTTTCTACCTGCAAATAAACCTTCTCTAGTTGTCCATACTTCTGGAGAACTGCAGTGCAGGTAGGATGGCCATTCTTCATAAGAAAAAATTGCCATTCTTTGGGGAGTTCAGAAAACCTAGGACTTCCATTTAGCACAAAAGGATGAATTAAGGGAGAAAAGCCACCACAAGCACCCCTGCACAAGCAGACAGTAGTAATTAGAAAAGGCAGACCACAGCTCTGAGAGAAAGACAAGATCTAGAAAGCACGTTTCCTTTAGCTCAGTCTTATAACCAGCTTAAAGAACCAAACTCTTTCCCAAGCATCCTTCTTCTAACCTATGTTGAATATGTAAAGCAAGGACACCAAACTTATAGCCAAGTGATTTTCCACTCCAGGCACATGGAACATGATGAAAGTAAATTTGTGGGTGTTTGTGCTTGATTTGGCAGAGAAAAAAAATGAGGGAGGGATTGTGTTTGAGGGAGGGTATCAAAGATCAGAGCCAGATGCTCCTGCACAGAGCTCTGGATTTGCAGGAAATTAAGAAGGTAGAGAAGGTGAGGTAAAGGCTGTGTTTGAAGTGAGAGTCAAGGGGTTCTGAAGCTTACAACCATCCAAGGTGCTCGGACGCATGCCAAAACCACACCACAGTGGCCTGGGGTGCTTTCATTATACAAAACCTGGGAGAGCAGAGGCTGTAAATGTAGCTTCAAAAGAAGCTTCATCTTAAAGTCTTAGCTCTCAGGGCCTATTAAACATTTATGCTGACTACCACTCCTACTCTTTGCCTCAGAGAAAGCACCCGAAATAACCTTTGCTACAGAGTGAACTGCTACAGCTCTACTGGCTGTGTAGGAGACTAGCGGGGAGCTGTGAGAAACAACCAGAAATGGTGTTGGAACGGCGTGCTGATGTCTCTGTTCAGTCAGCTGGGAAAGAAGCAGGAAAATCCGGTGTGGAACCTGAGAGGGAAGACAGAAAACTGTGCTAGAAATATTGGGTAGATTAGCCATGTAGAGATGGCTAAGACTGAGTGAGGCCAGTGGAGGCAAATATAGATATCTAAGAGTATCAGCAATTTTTGCTTTTACCTTACTTAAGGTTCACACTTTTTTGGGGTAGTCTTCAGACCAGCCTCCAGTTTTGGATCTCTGACTACTGCAGCTGTGAGAGAGATTGCAGAGGAAAAGGAAGAAAGCTGACCCTATGCAGAAATCAAAAGCAAGACAGAGGAACTCTAGGAGAAGATGGAAAGGAGGGATTAATTCCCCTGATTTGCTTAAAAATTCTTTGGCTGTGCAACAGGAGTTTAGGATGAGACAGCCAAAAGTACTCAAGGTTTTCACTCTAGGAAGCTGTTACTACTAATAGTGGATAATACACACAACATTCACTTATTCCCTCATCGTTCACTTAGACAATCACCCAGTTACCCAGTTGGAGGACAACCCCAGCTGTATACTCAGCAAAGGGTTGTGCTGACACTCTAGCAGCTTCCAAGTGGGTGTTCAGGAAGTCCCTCAAAGTCATTTATTTCAGTGGATGTACACATAACCCTGCAGTCTTTCTCTGCATATAGCAGCCCCTGCCCTACAGTCACACAGCCCGCAGTTGATAACGGCCTTCACTTGTGGCCTTGCACAGATTGAGCAGGCACTTGGTGCCCGGAGTTTATCAGCTCTTGCAGATTCAGCAGGACTACCAGTCTCTAGAATTTATCAGTCCTGGGGAAACCTTCACGCTCCTTCTCAGCACATGCTTTTCCTCTTTGGTCTGTTTTCTGGTAACTATTTCTCCACCCAAACCTACGGATTCCTACAGGACCAATTCAGTTTCACACAAAAGAGACCTTTATGACAAGTTGAGTTGGTGGCTTTTGGGGCTAATCACTCAGCCTTCACGCTGTAGGTACAAACTTAACATAAATGTGGTTCCTTCTTGTTAACGAGTAGCCACAGCACCTCCTCCTGGAATCCAGAACCACCAAGCTGGATCTGGGCTAGGAAAGATGAAGGTTTAGTGTTCACCATTTAATACATAGACCCCACGAGCAGGGGACAGGCCTTCCCATACTCAGCCTAGGGAAGAAACATCGATCAACTGGTCTGGATTCATGTTAGGACAGTGTCTGCTTAGCCCCATCCTTTCTTACCTACGTTAATTTGGCTGCTTATCAGCATGGTTATTACATCCAGCACCGGGTTAATGAGCCTGTTTCCTGAAGGCTGACTCAAATGCTAAGTGGAGGGTAGTGTTGAAGACTGCATTCTTAGAAACCATTTTGCAAAGAGAAGGTCCTACGCGTTATGTTGATGGCACTCAACCACCAATTCTCAATCCTGCTGTTTCTCTTCTTTCTTGTGGTCCACATCCCTGAAGCTGCAGAGAAGTTTATACAAATCAATCTAAACCTTTATACCGTAATGATGACATTCATGACTTAATCCTAGATGATCAAATTGAATCGGGCCTTGGCAACAGCAAGGTCGGGCCAGGAGAAGGAGCCTCGTACAGGTTGGACAAAATGAATTCAGGTGTCCAGGGAAGTCGTGTGTCGTCCCCCCCAAAAACCCCGAAGGGAGCGAGGGCCACCAGCTATGCAAGACCTGCATAAGGCTCGTGGGACTCCTGAGGCGCACACGAGCGGAGCTAGGAGATTATTTGGAGCGACTATCACAGATGCACACTCAGATCTGCTCTGGGCAGTGGATATTTTTGCAGCACAGTCCCCATCTACTGTAGGCCCCCTCAAGCCAGTGCCTTTATTTCCGTCAGGTACAAAAGCCGTCTGCGGTCGCGACGTGGCCCCCGCGGGGTCCCCCCACACGCAGCCCTTGACTGGGGAGGGACAGCGCCGCCGCTGAGCCGCCGCGGGAACTACAGCTCCCATCAAGCGCTACCGCCGCCATCTTTGTGCGGGGCTGGCCACGACGGCCGCCATCTTTGGTTGGGGCATCACCCCCTCTACCCGCGCCCGCCGGCGGCGCACCGCGCATGCGCAGGGCGGTGCTGGCGGCGGCGGCATGGGGCGGGCGGCGGTGGCCCTCTGCGCGCTGGCGGTGGCCGCCGTGTGGCGACTGGAGCCCGCTGCGGCGGGTGGCCCGGCAGGTGAGCGGCGCTCGGGGTTCCTCACGTCGCCCGGGTGTGCTGGTGTTGCCGGGGGAGGGGGAACGGGACGCGGCTTTGAGGCCGGCGCGGAGGGTCGGTGGCCCGGGCGGGAGCCCGCGCATCCTGTGAGGGCACCGGAGGGAGTCTCGCTTCCTCCTCCTTCTCTGCCCGGCCGGGCAGCTCCCCCGGCACCCCGGGACGGCCCCCGGGCTGCAAGGGAAGCCGGGAGGAGCCTCGGCTCCTCCCGGCTTCCCTTGCAGCCCGGGGGCCGTCCCGGGGTGCCCGACTCACTGCCCCTTCCCCGGTCCCCCTCATCTGGGTGGCCCCGCTCCTTGCCCGTGACGGCTCTTCTTTCCCCCGCTTGCTTTAGGCACGCTCTGGTTGGGCTGCATGGACTGGAGAAGTACTGGAGCGTGGTGCATTGCTATGGCTAGCTGGACCAGAAATCATGTTCAGCTCCCGCTAGTTGCTCTGGTAGTTTAATAGATTAATTCCTTTGACTTTTCCCTCCTGTGTATTTTAGATGCCAAATGGAAAACAATAACTGACCAAATCAAGAAAGCAGTGGAAGTCTATAAGCCGTGTGTAAAGGAGAATTGCAGCTGCCACCAAAGGTGAGCAACTGGTTTCCTTTTGACTGCACAGGCCTCTGGCCATGAGAGGGAATACTTGTGCCAGCACTGATGGCTGGGAATTAGCTGTAGAATATTTGGGCTCTAAAGCATCACATCTGCAGCCATCATAGGTCATGGTGCTTGCAACGGAGAGGTTATTTATGGCACTGTGTGAAACTGGTTGCCCTCCATAGTTCCAATAGAAGGTGTGTCCACCTGCAAACTGATTGCTCTCCTTGTTGTCCTCTGTGACTGAACAACAAACACTATGTCAGCATCTTATATATGATCACACAATAAACCCATACACAGTTGGTGATATTTCTGTGTTAACAATCCGCTTCTGCCTTCTCTCTCAGTGCAACGTTGCTAACAAACCTTTCTCACAGGCTTTTAAAAGTGGAAGAAATCAAGTATGCGCAAACTATTTTAAAATAGCTAGATTAAGAGAGATTGTTACAGAACACAAATTCATTTGGTGTCATAGTGTGTTGTACTTTGCTCACTCCCTGTGCTTGGACAAGGCTTCCAGTGGAAGAGGGGAGGGGAGAATTGGAGGAGTGCCCTTTCTAGGGATTTTAGCTCACTGCTTGTGAGAATTGAAGTGGCAGTGGATATTTAACTACCTGATTTTCACATGACCAAATATGATCTAAGAGGAGCTCATTCAGGAAGACACGAGTCCTGTTTATTTTTTTATAACTGGAGCATTATGCTAAATGCCAGGACTCTGCCTAATCTTCCTACAGTGATACAGTGCAGAGAGCTGGAGACTTGTATGTGGATGCAAGACCACTGTAGGGGGTACAAGTGTAGACATAGCCAAACCAAACTTCCCTTCTGTTCCCACTGGTAGAGCATGACTGCAGCATGGAGAATATTACAGGTGCATAGGTCATCACTGTTATGTGGGTAGGGACTGTAGGACTGGGTTTTTCTGGTATCTTTAAACAGTGTTTTTATTTAAAGGGGAAGAGTGAATACAGGGAAGAGTCAAAATATTCTTTTGTCCTTAAGATTTGGATTCCAAATGCAGAAACACAGATGCCCAACTTTAAGCCTTCTATTTAAAAAATACCAGGTGTGCTCACTCATTTTGGGGGTCAGAAGAGTGCTATATCGGCTTTTAATATCAGACGAGTCGTGTTGGGCAACTGTTTGTACGCTCTGTTTGGAGTTTTTGATCTTCATTGCTCTGGAAACATTGATGAGGGAAAATCTCTTCTAGTTTAGCCTTCTAGGCTTTTTCCTCAGTTCCAGTTCAGATACAGCCTAAAGACATCTCCTAATCTTTAAACATACACTCCACCATCTCCTGCCCACCTTTGGGAAGAACAGCTTCCCAAGTGGTTACAACCTCCAAACCTGCTTCAGAACATGATAGGCAATAGTAACATGAAGTTATGGTTGCTGTGGGTCTTGAAACCTAATTTTCACTAAATTTCCCCTGTATAACAGATTCTACTTGTGTCTAGCCTTCTGTGACTCAGTGGCCAAGACTGGACGGTCCAAACTTTTTTGTTGCTACCTTTCAGTTGTCACTTAGGTTACAATGACATGGATGTGCCATAAAACTGCAACTTTCTTCCTGTTCTCAAGCTTATTACATTTGCATCCCTGCCAGACTGCTTATCCTGTGGTCAGTCCATCTGCACAATGGCAATTCTTTATGTAGTTTTACTGTTTTCTACCTGATTATGAAATAGCAGAATCCTGGAGGTTGGAGGGGACCTCTTGAGATCATTAAGTCCAACACCTCTGCTCAAGCCGGGTTGCCAGGACTGTGTCCAGTCGGGTTTTGAATATCTCAAAGGACAGAGACTCCACCGCCTCTCTGGGCAACCTGTGCCAGTGTTTGGCCACGCTCAGAGTGGGATCACCCCTACAGTGTTGTACTGTTGTACTAAACCAAGGCATTGATGCAGTGTCTACCAAAAAGTGGGGAGGACGTCTCCATGGCTGTTACAATCTGACATTGTTCGTTAACTGCTCCAAGCAGTTATATCTGAGGACCTTTAGACTAAATTTATATAAACTGCATCCTTCTTTTGCATTTGCCTATATACCTTAGGTTTATGCTTTCATACTGCATTCCTGGAGCTCACTGGTGATGTGCAAGACATCACAGAATACATGCTACATAGGCCTCTCCTCCTGGGCTGGCTTTCACTGCACACAGCATTATTTGGTGATGCTGCTCCTTGTGACTACACTCTTACCTTCTTTTTTATGTCTAAATAGCATGATATTGTGTGAGGAGTTTGGTCTTGGTGTGGCCCATCATTCATGGAAGGCCAGAGCACAAGCTTCGCAACTCAAAGGTTAAGTGAGCTGAAGGCTTTTACTTATAACCTGCCAGGGTATGTAAGGTCCTTTTGGGAGAGTAACTAGAGTTGTCCATGTTGATTTAGCCTCAGAGTCCTGTGCTGGGCTTTCTGTTCGGGCAAACAGCACATAGGTGGTCAAAGAGTGAAGCTTGGACCTTTTGAGTCTCTGAGTAACAGCTCTTCCAAGTGACTTAAATTCTCCATTATGCCACATGTAGCAGAGCTCCTGGAAGCTACATGGAGCTTGTTTTAGCTAGAAGTCTCTTCTGTATACTGCAGTAATTTAATGCACAGTGTCTTCCCTGTTTTACATAATAATGGCTGATTGTTTTGTTTCAGTGTCTGGAAGCAGGACCTGGCTCCTTTTCAAGGTGGCATTTCCAAGGAGATAATATCAGATGTGGTGAGCCGGAAGCTTGGGACACACTACCAAATCATTAAGAACAAATTGTACCGTGAGCAGGACTGCTTGTTCCCTGCAAGGTAAGAGCTGTGCAGGAGATATCATCTCCCTAGCTGGGACGCAGGAGTACTTCCAAATCTGCCAAGTTGAAAGTCACTGAGCACAATGATATTTCAGAGGTCTGAATTCCTTATCGGAGCAGGAGCCTAGAAAATTAGGTAAAAGGCTTAAATGTAGCAAGAGGTAAGTGTCATTGTTGCACTTCAGGGTACAAAGGGTTGGTTGGTTGTAGGATCCCAAAGAAAGCTGCAGATCAGGCCAGATTTAACAGGATGGGTTGCTTCGTCGGTGTCTGTACTGCATTGGGGCTTAAAGGCTGCTATAGGCAGTTCTCAGCCTGCATCGTGGTATGGCTCAGACTCACCGTCTCTTCTGCTCCTGCGCAGAGGGAAAGGCCTGCAAGAGACTGCAGGATTCTGCCTTCTCCTTATAGCTCTTTGCCATGTGTCGTTTCTCCGCAGATGCAGTGGAGTTGAGCACTTCCTTCTGGGGATCATCAACCGCCTCCCTGACATGGAAATGGTGATCAATGTGCGAGACTACCCCCAGGTCCCCAAGTGGATGAAACCTATTATCCCAGTCTTCTCCTTCAGTAAGGTGTGCATACCTTTAAAAGCTGAGCATTTCTGAGACATGCATGTCCTCCTTTCTCTTGGGAACGTATTTTTGAGGATGGTTCCCCACAGATTTTCTATGTGTCAAAATTGCTTGCTCTTTTTTGCTCCTTATGTTTCCTTTCGCTTCCAGTTTTCTGGCAGACAGACTTACAGATTTATTCAATGGAACAGTTTTTTCCCCTCATTAGCTCCTCTTCCAGGTCAAAAAATGTACCTCTGCCACAGTGGAATGATGTACAGCTGGATGCGATATGTGCCAGCATTGCTGTCATTTGCTACAATGCCGATGTTAAAATTCTAGCTGTAGTTTATCAGCATTGTTAAGGATTTTTGATCATCAGTCAGCTGTCATACAGTTAATCTCATTTAATATGAACATTTGAGTCCTCTCTTTTGGTACCACAGATAAGTGTTTCTTATCTTCTTTTCTGTAATATTGCTGTCTCTTGTGAACCCTTTTCCCCTGGATTCCCTTTTCCATCTCCAAACCATGCACATGCAGGCAGAGGTGCACACACAGAGACATTAGTTCTCTGCGTCTGTCTTCCCAGACTGGAGAGCCCTCCCGTGTGTTTTCCTGCCTGTCCCATTGTTAAACCTGACTGTAGCATAGTGCCTCATCCTTACCAACAAAATACCGTTATACCTCAAGCTTCAGCTAATCTTGCTTTACCTTAGCGTACGCCCAACGTGCTCAAATCCTGCACCCTCACTACCTAACCCTGATTGTGATCCTGTCCTTGGCTGAAGCCCAGCAGACAGTAAAATGCAAAAAGAAGCAATAAACCATTTGCTCTTGCTAGTTCAGGCGCTATTCTGTTTTGGCTAACTTGTAGCGTCTTACCTAGGTCTTCAGCTCATGCAGGCTGAACCCTGATACAATCCATAACTATTGCCTGGTCTATTAGTCTATCGCCTAAAACTCTCTCTAGAATTTCAGTACAGCATTGCAAGCGCTGTCATTCAAGAACCATGTTCACTGCCAGATGTTGTAGTAAAGCTAGCTGTATTGCCCCTTGGCCATCACACAGCCTTGACTCTAGCCAGCAGAACCCAAGCTGATGCAGAGCAGGTTGCAGGAGTTTAATCTTTGCAGCCGTATTCATCATCCTGCCCCTGGGTGCCTTGCAGGACCCTGCAAGAAACTGAGTTCTCCAGTCACTGTTGTCCAATATCTGAACTGTAACCTCAGCTCTCTCCTTAACTGAAAGCCAGTGACCCAAGCACAGCTCACATTTAACCAGCCAGTGTTAGTCCCTACTAGAATGAGGAAGACTCCAGGATGCTGGTCCAGGGTCCTTTCTAAGGCTGAAAGCATAAGGGATTGCAGGATTGTCCAGTTCGGCATCTTGCAAGGCCGACCTTGCAAGGTGGTGGTGGAGCTGTCATGGTTTGTTATCAATGCCTGTTTATAGCAAGACTGAGAAGGAGCAGATCACAGAAGCCCACACTTATTTAAGTTGGAAGGGACCTCGAGGTCACATAGTCCAGCACCTCACTCGGAGCACGACCAACTAGATCAGGGTGCTCCAGGCTGTGTCCTGCCCAGTCCTGAGCATCCCTGAAGACAGGGTGTCCACAGCCAGTGTTTGACCTCCCTCAGAATGAAAACATGTTTCCCAATATCTAATTGGAATTTCCCTTCTTGTAATCAAAGCCCGTCCTGTTGCCTCTCATTCTGTCTCTGCACTTCTGAAAAGAGTCTACCTCCATCTTCTCTGAACTCTCTCATTAGGTAGTAGGAGACAGCATTTAGATTCCCCCAAGCCTCCTATTCCTGTGCATGAACAAACCCAGTCCTCAGCCCCTGTTTATATGTCATGTGCACCAACCTCCTAGCTACCTTGGAGGCCTTGGACTCTCTCCAGTATCTCCAGGTGACAGATAGATGGATAATTGGATAGGAAGTTTATTACTAGTGCAAGGAAGTGGCCCATAGTCTGGTTTCATGAAAGGGTTTACCCTTACTTAAGTGCTGGTCTTCCCTCTGATTATATGGGAATTTAAGCATCCAAATAGGAGTGAGGAACTGAAATTCTTACATGACCTCGATATTTGTTACAGTGAATTGTTAAGTGATCTCTAGGAAGGCTGGAATGAACTGAAGTGTTGGAAACTTAAATGTCAAAGTGTCTATAAGTGCCTCTATCTCCAAGGAGATAATAATGCCAGCATTTGTAGCTACATATAGCTACAAGTCTTTAGAAAGGTGAGTGGAGCTCAGGTCTTCTGCTGTTTACTAATCAGCTATATCATGGATCTCTTTTGTTATTTTCTAACATGAAAGTCCCATGTTGTCCTGCAGCAAGACATAGACTTTTTAAAATCATTGAAACATTTCAATATTGGGTTGTCTTCATATGAACCCCAGCAACACCGTGGTGACTGCAAAACTCTTGTGGCTGCTTATGGAACAGTAACGGAGAAAGCCAACAGAACTCCCAGAAGGGACATTTATTACTGGCAGGCCCAGTCAGTAAACTGATGTAGATATTACCCTTATTCTTACATTACTCTTCTTTTTCTTAAGACACCTGAATACAATGATATCATGTATCCTGCCTGGACATTTTGGGAAGGAGGACCGGCTGTTTGGCCAATTTACCCAACAGGTTTAGGGCGCTGGGACCTCATGAGAGAGGACCTCAGAAGGTAAGTTTTGGAAATGGTTATGTGGAGGGGGAGGTTTAATGGAAGACAAACTTACAGTAAAAGCCATCTAGCACTGGGCAGCATTAGGGCAACGTTGAAATCTAAGACTATAGGTCTGTTGGCCTGTGATCTGTCCTGCTGCCTCTCATTAACTACATACAGCCTCACTGCTGTATGAGAATTCTCCATGGAAACCTGGGATGATGTAATTAAAAGTTATAATTAGCTTGTCTGTTTCCACCACTTTAGTAAGGAATGCAGAGGACAAAGTATACACATTCTTCATGCTATCAGGGCCAGATTACTATCATTTTTGCTGGGATAGGGTTTGTCAATAAAGCAGCAGTTATCTTTTGCCTGCAGAAATCTCCCCTGACACATGGAAATATTTTCCTTTGTTTCCAACGACTTCTGTAAGAGCTGTGGTTTGTTTTTTACTGCAGGGATGATCCAGGATGTTTGTATAAGCTACTTGGAAGGGTAAAGGAAAGCCTCCTTTAGATCTGCTTTTACTTGAGTATTGTTGTGTAATAGAGAAACCTGGAATCATTCCCAAGAATCAAGAGTCATTACTGGGCTTGAGAGTAAGACAGAAGACATTTCTGACTGAAAGTCTTTCTTTTGGCAGGATCTTTGACTATTAGCCGCATAAGGGGCTGTTTCCCATAGAAAGTGACAAAGTGTGCAACAGTGAGTGAAGGTAGAAACGTAACAAGAAAAAAAACACTTTGGTGTCAATCACTTGACATCAGAATGCAAGGCTGAATGTTTCCCTCTTCAAAATCTGAAGATCTATGGGACTAATCATAGCTGAAGCCTAATGTGATATAATATAATGAAGGTCCAAGGCATTTACTTACCCTTTCTTTCCCAGTGAACCCCCCTTGTGTCACTGGGTTACAAGCAGATGCAGAGCTTGACCTGTGCAGATCAGGATCAGGAGCTACATGTCAAGCTAGGTGAAACAAAAAAGTGCAACAAAGAGTTCCTCAGAGGGAGGCAGGTGACTGCGCTGACAGAAATAAAAGATGTGCACAGCTATTTTGAAGGACTCATTTAGATTTAAAATGAAAATTATTTGGGAAAACAATGAACCCCTGTGTTTTAAATGCAAAACACTAGGCAGGTTTTTGTTGTTGTTGTTGTTAGTTGGATTTTTTTTTTTAATGGGAAATGACAGTGGTTAGAAACTAGTCATTTTGCACTATCCGTATTCAGTGAAGTACAGAAAAATAAAGCAATAATGCAAAAAGTGGATGCAAATTTTAGGTAAATTTTAATACCCTTAAAGATTTGGTGAGGGGGTTGTGTGTAATTCACTGTTTTGGCTGAAAAGTAGCCTATGTCATGTTGCCTTAAACACAATATTCACAGGAAAACCTGTTTCCTTGGACCTGGCTGAGAGTTTTTTCTGCTGTAATGAAGAAAGTGATTTCCATCAAAAATGAAGAATAATAAAAAGAGATCATGCTGTGAAAACTGATGAGAGCACTGTTTCATGGTTATATTAAATCATTTATTGCCATGTATAAACAATATTTTCAGATCTGCAGAAAAATGGCCATGGATGAAAAAAATCTCTAAAGGATATTTCCGAGGATCCAGGTGAGCATATTTACCTATAGCAGAAGATTCTACCAAAATATGCCGTGACAGCTGTCTGTATGCAGAAATTGCTGTATCTCCAAGACCTAAACAAATGTAACCCAGAGTGTATTTTTTAAAAGTAAGGAAAGCAAGACATTTTGTACAGCAGCATTTCACCATTAGTGATTCTCCATAAGAATTGCCATTTGCAACTAGTTTATTATAAAAATCTAATATTGGAAACAGAAGTTTTGATGGATTTGCTACGTTATTTCTTAATGAGTAAAACTGTCACACTAGGAACCAGCTTGTTTTGTTCTGTGAAGGGAACTGCAGGTTGCATGATACAAATTTAAAGATTTGATATTGATGTGCATGCTTCTTGCCAGCGTGAATACTTTATTCGCTGTGCAAGTGCTCAACAGTGAATCAACAAGTATTCTTGCATTAAATTACCTGAGTGGTGGGGGATAAGAGAGTAGATTATTTTTTCCCTCTCTCCAGTGACACTTTGAAAAGAGTGTTAACCCCTACTCCTTTTTGTTCCTCCTCCATCCCCAGTAGGGATGGATTTGATATCTTACTAGGTAGGCTCAGGAGATGATGAGGAGTGAGTCTCAGGGATGTCATAACCTTGTTTATCAGTAGTGTTTTAAATTCGTGTCAGAGGGATCAAGTGCTGAAAATGCTTAGTATCTCTTAGCTCTCTCTCTGACTTGGAAGGGAGTTAAAATATTTGGCACCCATCAGGATAAGGCCTGAAGGAAACAACATCTCTGCTGACTTGTCCTGGGAATTGCTTAAATAATACCATTAAATATTCAGTAAGTGAAATAAAGAAACGTGGCCTCAAATAATCTCGGTACACATAACTCATTCTTTTTTGCTAGTATACCCTCAGACAGAAATACACTGTATGGTAGGCACTTAATGTTTTCGGGGCACACAGGGAGGTCAGCCTCATAAAGGGGCAGGGTCTTGAGTCCTGTAGTTTGTTAGGTGTGTTGGGTCGTGTGGATTGGCAATTACTGATAGCATTTCTTTTGCAGAACGAGCCCTGAGAGAGATCCCCTCATTCTGCTGTCCCGAGAAAATCCAGAACTTGTTGATGCTGAGTACACCAAAAACCAGGCTTGGAAATCTGAGAAGGTGTGTGGGTGTTGTCTGTCTCCTGAGTGTGAAGACCAGAAAGGGTAGCATTGCAAGATGGCTTTGATGATTGAGATGCGTCTTGTTGGAGAGTTGTGGGTGATCCTCTAGAGTGGGGAGGCTTGTAGTTCTCTTGATGGCTGCATCTCTCTGATGGATGAAGGGAAGGAGTCTCTAGAGCCTGGCAGGCCAAACATTTTTCTTCCATCTACACTTTTTGTTCAGGGAAACCAGCACACGTTAAGAAAATGAACCTGTGCCAATCCCCTCCTCTTCCATTACAACAAAATTAGCCAACTCTTCCCCTTGTAGCCCCAAGCTGCCTGTGTGGTGTTGTCAGTCTTTTTAAACCTTTTTCTGTCATTTCCATTTCTTGGTCTTGTTGTTGATAACTTTCTGATAACTTTTTAGTTCTGTACTTAGTTTACAGTCCAGCTCTCTCCAGACAGTATTGGCTAATCCAGTTACACTTGGCTTCACATAGTCCATTGTGCCAAGCTGTTCTCCATTCTGTAGCTGCCAACTGAACATTATCATTTAATGTGTTTGTGCTGGCATTTGCTTACAGGCAGTATGTAATTTACTGAACTTTTTTTGTTGTTTGAAGGGCTGGGAATTCTTCATGATGATTGTAAAAAGCCCACCAGAGAAGGTTTTCTCAGAAGTGGGAATGGAGGGTTTTGAAACTTCAGCTTTGTTTCTAACTGAGAAGGAAAACAAATATGAAATCACCGTATAAAGCTTAATGATTGTTTTAAATTCTCTTTATTTTAAGGACACCTTAGGAAAGCCTCCTGCAAAGGAAATTCCACTGGTTGATCACTGCAAATACAAGTAAGAGTTTTGATTAGTAAAGCTGTTCAAGGGCTATGGGTTATTTCTTTCCTTGCATGGTGTAAAGTCTCATTTTATTTTAAGGTCTAATTCCAGCAACCAGCTCCATGCAGACAAGAAAGCTTATGAACAGACTTAAGGCAGTTGCAAATTTGGGAGCTTAGCATGGCCTCTTTCAGTGTCAGCTTTCCCCTGTCAGGTTAGGAGAAATAAAGTGCTTTGTGGAAAGTAAAGGTCTTAGATCACTAATAAACATATAGATCGAAAATTTTATTTTAATCAAAAAGGCTTTCTATCAATTTTTCTTTCTATTCCTGTACCAAGCTGTGTGTTCAAAATTATTTTTTCAGTGTTACAGTGATAGCATTACTGTCTTCAAAGACATAAGGAACTAAAGAATCATGTCTTCATATGCATACTGGGGCAAGTGTTGCCACTGGATGTATACAGTAAAAGAGAGAACCTGAAATATGATTGAGCAGATATAGTGTTGATTCATACTTTGTATGTTGTTTGGGAGAATGTGGTTTTGATTTACAAAGGTTTTTATTTTTAACTACTTTAGGGAGGGGGTTTTGGTATAATATTCTTGTGGGTTTCTGTGTAAAAAAAAAAAAAAAAAAAATATAAACTCTTAATGTGTATGCACTTGTATGTCTGATGTTGTGCTTTTTCTTTTGCTTTAAAATTACCTAGTTACGATTCTACCAGCTAGAATCTGCTGATATAAAACTCAGTCATTTGGCTGGATCTGTGTTTTTGTGCAAATGTGATGGACTTGTCTCATTTTATATTTCACTAGACTGTTGCCCAGATTTCTGCCTTCTGTTACACATAGACTTCCCAACTCCTGATGCTTCCGAAGCCCCTCGTACAGTATGGGCTGAGACATTCTCACACACTTTTGTTGTAGCCCAGGGTCTGGTAGGGTCAACATGAACTTCTCGCTGCTTCCTTCAGCGTAGGTGCTATAGCAGGCTGTCTGAGAGCAGCCCTCAGTGACTTGGCTGAGGTCACGGATGGTGGGAGCCATGTCTGGAATTGGACAGAGGCATTTTCTCACTTCCAGACCACTGTTCTTGTTACACCTCTGCATGTATTTGTTCAGTTCCTAATATAACAAGCTCCTCATCCCTGCCTTGAGCTCCTAGGTAATACAAAGAATGCAAAATACTTGTCACTTACGGCTGAACTAAGTTTAGCTGTAATTCCCATCTCACCCCAAATATATATAATATATAATCCCCATCTCACCCAAAATAGCTTCATTAAGGGAAGAATTCCCTTCCCCCAGCCTAAAATGCTTGACTTCAAAGATCAGTTATATGTACTGAGGGGTTTTACCCACAGGAAAAACAGCTTTCCATATAATTGGAGAAATGTGGGTTTAAAAAAGCAAGCAACTAAGCAAACAAACATCCCTCTGAGATACAGTTTGCTAAGAGAAATCCTCCACCAGTCAAGCCCACTTTACTAACTTGGCAGAAAATACTGAAAACAAAATTGTGGATTCTTTGTTATCTGCAAAGTCCATCTGTTGTGTGCTAGCCTGTTTAACCTCCTAGGGTTGCATTCCCAAGTTAATATGAAACAATTAGATTCAGATTAAAGCACGATCCCAGAGGAAAAAAAAAAACGAAAAACCAACTGAGATAGATGTGGCAAAGCAGAGCAATGAACAGAAAAGCCCACTGCAAGACAACAGAGAACTGGGAAAAAGCTCCTTGTGGTAACAGTCTCTGAAGTGTAGAGTCACAGGGTCAGCGTCCATGTTGTGACCTTCCATGCCTTGTTGGCAGTTGTCCGTGAGGCTTCTTTTGGTTTGTTGTGGGCAGGTGTCATTATCAGAGGTAAAGCAGCACGCCTTGATTTTCTCCCTCAGTTTTGACAGGCAGCAGAAACTCACCTAGCACATCCTTAACTTCAGCTCACCTTTCCTGTGAGGAGCTTCAGATAAATGTCTTCCTTTTGTTTTAGTGACTGGTGCTTTCAGTGTGAGGGAGACCCCCCAGCTGCTCCCTGTGAGGGAAGGCTGACTGCTACTTGGAGCCCGGTTTCTTAGTGCATTTCCTCACAAAATGCCAGGTGTAATCAGGTCCATCTCTTTGCTTCTCCTTCTAAAGGTATCTGTTTAATTTCCGGGGAGTGGCTGCCAGTTTCCGGTTGAAACACCTTTTCTTGTGCGGTTCACTCGTCTTTCATGTTGGAGAAGAGTGGTTGGAGTTCTTCTACCCCCAGCTGAAGCCTTGGGTCCACTACATCCCAGTCCGATCAGACCTCTCGAACGTCAGGTGTGAGACCCCAAGTGTGCTTAGTGGAGCATTGCATGCCGCAGGAAAACTGCTGCTGTGTTTGGGAAGGTGGTTTGGTTTGTATTGCACTAGGAAGTGCCCCCACTCCTAGGCATCAGACGAAGGCTCTTGGAGGTCATGTTCTTTTCTCTTTATTACTGCCCCCAAAGAATCCTTTGCTCATATTACTTAGAGAGTACAGTTTCACTGGGGTATGGAGGTCTATCACCCTCACTGAAATCAGCAGGCACGAGGCACTTATATTTGCAAGTGGGCCCTGCAGCACGGATAAGGGAAAGTGGAACGTATCAGTGAGGCAAAAATGTGTTAGCTCCCAGATTTCAGCATGCCGTCCAGAACTGATACAGAACAACTGAGAATGGCAGGTTTCTTCTGTGCTCTGAAATGAGGAGCACCAGTCCCTCACTCAGTTGTAGATCCTTAATCTCATCCTCCGCACTAGTTTAGCGAAGGGACAGTGTTGTCCATTGAGCTAGTTGTTTCACAGCATTTTTTTGGTCTTCATTTTAGGGAGCTGTTGCAATTTGTAAAGGAAAATGATGCCATAGCACAAGAAATTTCAGAGAGGTAAGTTGTGTGTCCTTTCTGGCTATCAGGTAGTCTTCTTCCAAAGCATTTTCTTATGCAGCTTTTGAAAGGGTTAGCTATCAAAGGCAGCCTAGTATTAATAGGGTGCAGTATAACTGATATTCTGCAATAACAGCAGGAGGGTTGGAGAACTCATAACAAGCAGCGGTAGAATGGGAGAACAAGATTATTTGCTTAGGTCTTTGGTTCAGATGTGACTCATGTCAGGAACCCCACTGAAAGCTATCAGAAGTTGGGAGCTTTCGTCTCGGTATGAGGTGAGTTGACCCCTGGGAACTGTCTGCGTTACAAGCATTATGTATCCAGGCTGGCAGCAACTGGCTTCTGAAGCAGCACGCATCAGTGCTGCTCAGGCTGTATCTGATACGTGAAATCTGATATTTATTATCCCAGATAACAAATACCATCTTGAGGATAACAAAAGCACTGCAACTGTCAGAGCTGTGAGCGTGAATGAAAAGTGTGAAATTAAAATAGACGGTACAGAGCAGTGCATGTTGTTCCTCATTTGAAACACAGAAGAGTGAAAGTTGATATACATATAAAACAAAACCAAAGACTCTTGTAGGAACTGGAAATTGGTTCTGACTGTGCCTTGTGTGTCTCTAGGGGACGCCAATTCATCACCGAGCACTTGCAGATGGAGGATGTTTCTTGCTACTGGGAGCATCTGCTGTCTGAATATTCCCAAGCCTTGACTTACAAAGTGAAAAGGAGGAAGAGCTACAGCGAGATCACTTCTGAATGGCTGAAAACAGAACTGTAGAGACTTCTCTGTTTTTTCTCTTCAGCTCAAACTGATCTCTGTGGAAATCTGAAGATCAGCGTATCTTCTTTCTTGTTCTCTCAGACTTCTTATCTTTTACACTAGAACTACAGAGAACGGCAATAGGCTAACTTTGAAATTGCTCCCATACAGTGGGACTGGTTATACTGTCACAGTAAGAACATTAAGTAGAATGTTGGATTATGGCTATTTAATGGGGTGGTTATGCTAGTCTCTGGAAGAGGGTTGTTAGCATTTGGGACTTAGTTGCTACCTGTCTCAGAATGATCCTAAATCCCATTTGGTCAACGAGAAGCCTTTTTGTTCATTTTACTGGACTTTTTACTAAGTCCTGTGTACTTGTGAGCGAGGTACACAGACTGTCGGCTACACTCAGCTGGGAGATACGTGCCCCTTTTTTTGTAGATGGTCAATGTTTTCTCACCTGTGTGATAGCACTTGGGATATTAGGTGTTCTCTGACAGAAGCAGGTACTGGGATTTGGGGTAATCTTTTTAGATGGCTTAGAGCTTAATTTTCTGATGTTTATGTCAGGTTTTTAAAGAGGTTGATGGTAAGGCTTTGATGTGCCATTGAAAGGACAAATGATCCTTGCACAGTTGAACTACCTACCTCATAGGGGAGCGGCCGGTGATGATGATGTTGCTGCAGTGCTAAGCCTGAGTAGCAGACAGCCAAGCAGTTGGCAACTGAGATAAAGATGGTTCATCCTCTGACAGATGAGCTGGGTGCCCGTACAGCCATGCAGAACTGAGCCCTTATTAACAAGCTCTTCCCGGTCAGCTGGCCAGACATCCTTAAGAACCCAGAGAAAGTATATGTGAAGTTAGTCAGCTCTTCTTTTTTCCAGGTGTTCACAGGTTCTTTGCTCTGATCCCCTTCTGTAATCTTTCTAGGGTTGCTTTTTTGTTTTTTTGTTGGTTTTTTTTTTTTTTGAGGCTGGTAACATGTCTTCTCACTTCAGTATTCGCTTTTCTTTCCCACAGCAGTTACACTCCTTTTCTCATCTCCTTCAGTCTGGTTGAGGGAATGTCTTCAGCCACACAGTGGCAGCTACTCCTCACATTACTCACTTTGAGTTCAGTCACAGGTTGCTTGTGCTCACTGTATTTACGCCCACTACAGGCTGCTCAGCTCCGACAGAGTGCAATTTCTGAAATGCTCTATGGCCCCTGAGTTGAGAGGCCTGGTAGGAGGCAGCATCTTCTCTGGCACCCAGGCAGATGCTCAGAAGAGCGTGGGCAGCAGCGCGGGATCCCAGGAGGGCTGCTGCCTCCCAGGTGAGCACCCTTGATGATAAAGCGGCCTCAAGGCGTAGGAAGCAGCACATTAATGGAAGGGAATGATAGCAACAGCTCGTGGACTCCTCTGCAGTCAGTTTGGAGCAGAGAAGAAGAAAACGCTACAAGGAACAATAACGCTAAGTGCACCTACGCACGTATGTGCTTGCGCAGAGGCCTCGCAGCGCTGCCAAGCCCTGGCACACAGATGTAACTGCCAGACCTATTCGTCAAGTGCTGGTGGCCGGAGCAGCGTGCCAGTTACGTGCCTGGGTTATCCCAGCCTGCAAAGGAAACAAATCGGGGTATTAAAATGGCCTGGTTTCTGAGGAAAAGAACTGTGCAAGAGTGGAAGCAGTTTTCTGGTTTTGCATTTCTAGCCAATGGAGATAGAGTACTCTGAGAAACTGGAGCGGCTATGTTGAATATCTTTAAACCGTTTTTAATGAAGTGCTTTTGGAATAAAACAAACGAAAATCAAGTTTTGTTGGAGGCGTCATTGCTTAATCAGAATGGCAATACAAGATGTGGATGGCCCCCTGATCTTTTATTACTGAGGCAGCGAAGCGTCTCTTTCTGTGTTTTCTCTTTCGCAGTAATACTTGGGCTGTCTCTGCTTCCGTGGCGGGAACCTTCCTCCCGTCACTCGCCTGTGCGCGCTGGGGGCTTTTCAGCCCGATTCCTTTTTTTCCCGCGTTGCCCTTAGCAGAGAGGAGCACACCCCCGGCCAGGCGCGCTCCCGCCGCTCGGGGCCGCGCCGCGCCGCGCCGCGCCGTGCCGTGCCCCGCCGGGGGGCAGGGGGCGCTGCCGCGCCCGCCCAGCGCTGCCGCGGCGCCGGGGAGGGCCATGGCGGCGGGGGTCGGCGCTCAGTCGCAGTGGAGCCGCCCCGCGCCGCCGCCGCAGACGGGCTGGGAGCGCCTCAGCGAGCTCTGGCGCCGCGAGTGAGGGCCGGGCCGGGCCGGGCCGGGGCGGGAGGGCGGCGGGGCGCGGCGGGCGGGCGCTGGGCCCGGCGCTGCCCGCGGGCCCCCCGTGCCTCTCCCGGCCGAGCCCAGAGCCCTGCTCTTCCCTTGCAGCGAGCGGGAGCGGTACCCGGAGGAAACGGTGAACATCGTCAAGGCGGCCTTCACCGGGGGAGTCGTCGGCTGGGTGTACGGCGGGCTGCCGGCCTTCTACCAGGCCCGGAAGGCCTTCATCGACGGGAGCCACGGGGAGCTCTTCCAGAACCGCGCCGATGCGGTGGTAGGAGCCCCTGCGCCGGCCCGGCCCAGCCCACCCGCGAAGGCGGGAGAGCCGCTGTGTAGGGGGGGTTGCACGGGGGGGAGCGGCCGGGGTTCCCGCCGGGGGAGCGCTGGGCATCGCCCGCCGCTCCAGGGGCCGAAGCGTCCCCGGGCCTGCCGGGGAAGCCTGCCCAGAGCCTCCGCGGGCATGCGGGGCGAGGCGCCTTGTGGAGGCTCCGGTCGCGGAAGAAGTTGGCGTTGGAGCCTGGGGTTTGTGGTGACACGAGAGTCGGGAGGAGAGCAAGGACCTGCTTTCAGTGAGATGCGTGACGGGCGACTCCGAGTGGGTGTTAAATGGCCACTTAATCCGTATGTCTTGGAAAGTCTTTTGGCTTTTAAGTTCTAGTGTGTTGGC
The DNA here is from genome assembly GCF_035582795.1 of Mycteria americana. NCBI lineage: Eukaryota > Metazoa > Chordata > Aves > Ciconiiformes > Ciconiidae > Mycteria > Mycteria americana. The sequence goes on along the minus strand of NC_134365.1, from coordinate 105,312,151 downwards.
AAGAGACTTCACTCCCTAGTGTCAAACTGGTGGTGTCCTCTTACGCGCCTGAGTTCTTTTAAGACCATTTGAAATTCTTGTAGCTTGTCGCTACACCTCACAGCAAAGAACATTTGTGACATTTCATAGCTGTGTCGGGAGTTTGTTCTTCAATGAAAGTGTTGGTTACCTGGATTATTAGGAGAAAAACCCTTTAAAAATCTGCCTAATTTTGTTTACATCATTCACTATTTAGATTTGGCCCCAGTGTAGAGGCCTGCAAAGTGTCAGTGCCTGGCTTCACTCTGTCCTTCTGCTCGCTCTCTTGTGTATCTGCACCCGGGCTCAGCACTTACACCGCAGGCACTGGAAGAGAGAATTTATTTTCTTTCATGGTATTAACTGGAATATTTTTAATTTTTATGAAGCTTCTCTTTATCACATCTTTTTAAAAGCTGCTTATTGCCAAACTTTTAAGCACCAGTGCTAAACTGCAAAGCTTGATGGTCTCTTAACATTTAAAGTAGGTGGTTATTATTTACTTATTATGGTTGCTCTTTATTAGTGGTTATTATTTAGTAATACTTATGACCTCATAATAATGAAGAACTAGTTTCTAGTTTGTCCCCCCTTTCTTCTTCTCTGCTGCTCTCGTGTACTGTCCTCAGAAAGCTCTGCCTGCCCCCTATATGTGTTTCAGCACTGGGATTAGAAAGACCAGTTGACGTTACAAACTGGAATTAATTTTTGGTTTTCCTGTTGGTGGCTGGGGCAAGCATGAGCAGCTTTCCCTCTGAAGATGACCGACTTGATCCCTAAGGGTCAGGGTATCATTCCCAAGTGACATCAGTCCCACGACCTGCCACGAATGCCCCAGATCGCAGTGGGCTGGTGGTGCTGGCGAGGAGGAGCAGGGCTGTGATCTGTAACCTGTCTTCTCTCTCCCCCTAGCAATCTGCGCATCGTGCTGGTCTCAGGAGTTTCATCCGCTACGGCTGGCGCTGGAGCTGGAGAGTAGCCGCTTTTGTGACAATATTCAAGTAAGTGTTTCCCAGTGGTAGTGGGAGAAGAGCTGGCTTACGCTTAAGCACGAGTGGCAAGGGGCCCTTCGTGCCGGCAGTGCTCACAGCTCCTTGAGAGACTCCTGGTGATCAATTGAGGCTCAAAGCGTTGTGCTAACAGGGAGTCTGATTGATAAGGCGTGAACATGAAGAGGATTTAACCTTTTATAATTGTCCCAGAATTCAAATCTTCTAATGAACCAACACAAAAACTAAAACTGGAAAAGCCCTGTTCCTTGCATCTAATCCATGCTGTTGTTGACTTGCGTACTGCTCTTCCCTGTACTTGACGGCTTCTTTCTGCTTTTGCTTCATCTCTTTTTTTTGCATTTTTCTCTGGGAGAGTGTTACAGTGTGTTGGCTGTTTCTGGAAGAGCTTTCTATCCCACGCTAATTTTTCTCCTTTTTGCTATGTCTCATTACTGCTAGTTTGTATACACTAGCATTACTCACAATTCTTTATTCTTGTCCTCAAATGCTTGCAGATGATCATCTTGTTATTAAGCAGTCGCTGAACATCAGACCTACCAGTTGTATGTACCTCTTTAGGCCTTCAAACTTTTCCTACATACGCAACCAATGCAGAGGTAGTGTTCTGTTTCCCTGATTTTCTCGCCCAGATGTGTCAGTGTATTTCTGACAATACAGCAACAAACTAAGCACGCTCTTCCGAATAATACCCTTTTAAACTAGGAATATCTCCTTCCCTGGCATTCAGAGGGGTAAATTTATGTGTAGTCCTAAACCTGCATTGACTATATCTGCAGGTATATTCTGTTTAAATTCCCCTTCTGCTTTTAAGATACCAGCAGTATTGACTAGCATTATGTTATATTTCCGTCTCCCTAAGTTTTTTGTTCCTTTCTGAATTTCCTCCTCGATCTCTCTTGGTTTCTTTGGCTCCTTTTGGTTTAGTATCTGTTCTTAGGTTTAGTTAGCATAGTGTTTGCTTTCTCTCCTGGAGCTTTTGATTTCTTTAGGTTTTCCTGGGCTTGGCATGTAACCTCGTCATCTTCCACCAGATGTCTCCCCCGCAGTCAGATCATCCCCCTTTTTCACCATTCCTTTGTAAAAGGCTTTGAAAGAAGATATTTGCCACTCAGCATTAATTGTTTCTGTAAAGTGCAAGTTGAAGATTTCATTGCGGTTGTGCGAATTTTGAGTTTTGCGGTTGAAAACCAAATTGTTTAGTTCTACCTTGTACAAAGGCTAGGGTGACGTTACAGCGTTGGGAAGGAGAGGAAGATCATTGTTGACTTGCAGATGTCATGCAGGAGGCTCGCTAAAGTGCTGGGGAGGATGTGGCTGCTGAACTGAGAACAGAGTGTGGTCTGGGGTTTAACTGATGCTTTTGGAGGAGGTGGTGTACCTACCCTGGTGGGAACTCTCATGCTGCAAGAGTAGGTGACCCTGCTGACATCATGAGTGTGACTTAGCTCTAGGGGTGGGGACTGTCTACATCAGGCAAGATCTTACTGACACACAGATTCAGCTTCTGGGGGTAAAGGCGCTATGTCAAGACTGACCGACTGACAGGACCTTTTCATTGCTTAGTTCCTTGTATCCTTGAATATACGATGGAAAAAAATATCCTTGATTAAAAAGGAAAAGAAAGAATATCCCAGATCCAGGCAGGGGATCCTGGTGTTCCCCGGCCTCTGGCTCTGCAGCTGCCTGCAATAAAGTCACAGAAATCAAGGCACTTGTGGCTGGCGCGTGTGCGCTCTGGACAGATGGGCAACAAGGCAGTGAGAGGCAACCTGAGGGCTGGCTTAATGAAATCCAGCTTTATTTTGGGCTGTGTTTTGCTACCTGTCTTTTTCCATGTGCAACTGCTGACTTCTTCTGGGCCTTATCTTTGCAGCATGGTGAGCACTGGTCTGTCTGTGTACCGCAATAAAACCACCATCAGTAATTTTGTTTCGGCAGGAGGTAAGACTGCTATAACCTTGTGTACTTTTCTCTTTATGAGCAAGGGTCATAAGTGGAAAAGCATAAGCAGAAATCTCTATCTCTTGGCTTTGAGCAGGTCTCTAGCTTCTGTGCTCCTCGGTTTTGTTTCCTGTTCTACCGACTGCCGTTGTGACTTTGCTCTGTTGTTTAACTGCTGCGTGCCTTTATTTGTAACAAAGGGATATCAATGCACTTCTGAAACCATTGGGGAGTTTTGCGGTTATCAGTTCATCTTCAAAATACTTGCTGGAGTTTTTTGGGTGAAAAATGCTTGTGTAGGGTAAAGGCAACACTTGGTGCATAACCTGCTCTTATAACTACCCATTTAGCAGGGAAAGCATTTCTTATTTCCACTCTTTATAACAGTTCAGTATGCTGTTTATAAACTACCTTTTTCATGCTAAATTTTGCATGTCTGCTTTTGGCAACAGGGCTCTGGGTAAGTGATCTGCCTGTTCAGTTTTACAGGCTTTATTGCCCTTCCAGTTGGATACATGTTTTACTGATCTTTTCTGCCTTACATGGCAGCTACTATTATTAGCTGTTGTTGAACAGAAAAAAAAAGGGGGGGAGGGATCATGCTCCAGCCTGGAGAGAGCTTGGTTTTACTTTCATAGATACTTTTACTTCTTAGCATTTCTTGGGGAGTTTTTCTGAAGCAGAAGGAGCTTTGTGCAATGTTTTAGTGCAGAGACCATGGTGACTGTATGGTGAGGGTCCCTCCCACTGGCCACAGCGCTTGGTTTCTGCTCTGTTAAAAGTAGATGTCAGCTCACGGAGAGGAGAAATGCAGCAAAGCAGCTCCCTCCATCTGTTTGTGTTGGCTGGTGGGGGGCTGTTTGTGGTTTCAGTGGGTTTGTGGTTTTTTTAGCCTTCACAGGAGCCCTTTTCAGAATGCACTTGGGCCTGCAGGGACTGGCAGGCGGCTTCGTGTTCGGAACAGCATTTGGGTGAGTTGCGACTGCTGCTGCTGAGTGATCGAGATATAGCTACTCTTTAAGGGTGTTTGTTAGACGGTGGCCTCACACACCAAGCCTTGAATCATAGGTGGGGCTACAGAAGCTTCCCTTCCTCTCTTGCCTTGAGGGATTTCTGTATCTCTCTTGGGACCTCAGGACGATGACTTTTCTTCCAACCTTTAAACTGTTTTTTTTTTTCTTCTTTTTTTCTTGCTTTGTGTTTTGCTGCTTCCTCAGTGATAAGAACTCAGTGCTCTCAATAGAGCATCTTACTTGCTGCTGTTTGCTTCTTAGAAGAGACACTAACTACTGTTAAATAGGAAATTAGGAGTATGGGTTATAGACATGTCTCCTGTCCCCCTTCCTTGGTGTGGTCACTGATGAGCCCAATGGTTGTACACAGAAGCGTTGGACATCTGTATTGAGGAACTGTGTTGTCTGTGGGTAAAGGCAGGAGTGTAAGAGACAGCTTCTGGGCTCCCTTCTCACCTTCATCAGCAACTGCTCCTGTAGCAGCTCAGAATCCAGAGGGCGCACAAGGGGTGTTGGATGTCATCATGACACCTTTTGAAGAAGGGGCACCCTGGGAACTGCCAGCCCCTAGGTTAGGAATCTGTGTAAAAATGATTTTTTTTACAAAATAAGCTCTATCAAAGCCAAAATGTGGAGCAGCAGCCATTAGGAAATGCTGAGGAAGAAGCTGCGTGGTTGGGCTGTGCAACCCAAGGCTGTAAGGTGGCACATCTCTTCATGTATGTCTTGCAGTCATGTATCTCCTAAAGCTCCCTGGGGCGTGGAGGAACCCATGGTTCTCTGTCCTGAGCTCTGTCCATCAGGACAATGAGCTCTTAACTCAGCAGAAGTCTGGCTTTTCAAGCAGAACTGGGATTTCTTCTCAAATTACCGACTTGTGAGTATTCTCACAAGTGAATTTGGGGATCCTGCCTGGACAAGAGGGTGAGCTTTGTATGTGCTACTTAGCACCGTCAGGATGGTGTCAGCTGTGGGTATGCCTGGAAGCAGCCTAGGGAACTTTACCAATGAAAACAAAAGTACCTCCAGAGCTGGACAGAAGCTAAGCAGGGGTGTGACTGTCTAAATTATGGCCTAGGTGATCTACAGGGGTTGTTTGGGCACCTCAGATCCTTCCACCCTTTTGCCCTGTGTGTGCCTGTCAATGAGTAAATTCAAAATATGTTATCGAAGGGGCTACAGTGCTGTGTTTGGTGGCTGACACTAGAACAGGAGTACCTTAGTCTGTGGTGTGATGTGAGTATTGGGGCGCATTACGTTCTGCTGAGTGGAGCTCTGGTGGCTGCACACACCCCCCCGCTCCTTTTGCCAATGCTGGTAAGTTATTACTGTTGTGTGTCCCCTGGATGACTTGTGACTTTTCTGCTTCCTCCTCTAGGATCCCTGCAGGGGGCCTCTTAATGATAATGCAGAAGCTTACTGGTGAGACCTTGCAGGAGAAGAGAAATCGTGAGCGCAGGGAGCTGTATGAACAGAAGTTAGCAGAGTGGTAAGGAACAGCTCTGCCTGTTCAAGTCTTTGGCTGGAAGTGTGTCTAGGTCTGTGTGGTTCAAACATTTAAAGAAACCACGACACACTAGGTTTTCTAAACCTCCGTTCTTCTGCTCTTGGGTTTTGGTGTGTTTCACATACCTGTCTGAGAACTGCTGATTTAGTCTTCCCAGCCTTAGATGTTGCTGCTTATTTTGTAACAAAGTATTTTGTTCAAAATTCATGCCCTGCCCCAGCCCAGTAACTCTGCATCAGTTTTTCACTTTCGCAGTGGCCAAGAAGACAAGCAGGACAAGCACATTAGTATTTCTTTACCAAAATTGAGAGAGGCGAGAACTCTGGTTTTTCCTTCATTGCTGTCTTCTTTCCATCCCTGTTAAAGAGAGGAAAGAAGAAGGATAGCTGGAGGCTTTGGGGAGAAAAGGCTATCACGGTGGTTGCGTGACTTACTAAAACTCACACATAGTGCCAGTTCTAGAATAAACTTTTCAAGGGTTGGGATTCTGCAGTGATGCCTTTGTCAGGATGATACAGGCATAAAATTACTTTGTGCTCTCTCTTCTCTCGCTAGGCAGTCCAGGCTCAGTGTGACTGAAGTCTTAGGCCAAACGGAAAGCAACGCCCAGGGAGGATCGGAGACGGAGAGAGCAAGAGAATCTAGGAGCTACTGAGTCTTCTCCAGATCTCTCTTGTAAGCAGCTACAAAGTATTTTGATTCTGCTCGTAAAAGTCTTCCGTCCAGGTGTCATGGAAGTCTTCTGTGAACGCAGTTATATCGTGTGGACTTGTGAAAAAGCATTTTGCTGAAAACATTGTTCGTGGATGCATATCACTACACAAGAGCTTGGAAGGGCCAAACCTGTTCCACCTGAGAAGGTGGAAATGCAGACTCTGCAGACTAGGAAGCATCATCTAGGTTTGGCAGGGGGTGAGGGCAGCCCCAGAGCCTCGTCTAGAACCCATTTCACTGCTGAAAATGTCCAAACCTCCAGCGATGTAGAAATATTCAAGGTAAAGGAGCCTGTGAATAGTTTGGATGCTAAAGGTACCCTGATTCCAAAAGCTAATTATGCCCTGGTGAAAGCTGCTCTTCACACAGCACCTGAAGAACTTGCTGTCGAAGCGCAATACAGGCAGCACCAGAGCAAGTGGTTCTCTTCCTCTCGCCATCCCCCTCCCACAGCTTGACTTGGCCTGGCTGGGACCGATGCTGTTTTGCTGACAGTGGTTTCTTCAGGCTTTTTGCAGAAAAACACACTTGGTTCCCACAGTAGTTGGGGTATTTTGCAATCAGCGTTGAGGCAGGGTGGAGGAGCTGGGAATGATACGGAAATACCCTGAAAAAGACAAGTTTTGGGTTCCTCAATAGAAGTGTGGCTGAGGGGGCCACAGAAAGGATGACTTGTTTCTGGTGGTGATGGTGGAAGAATTGGCACTGTGGACAGTTTTAACAACAATAAAAAGGCCTCTAATTTCATTTGAAGGTTGGAAATTAGGGGATTACCTTTGGGGCAAATGTGGTTCAAGACACTCAATAAAGCCATCTAGCAGTGGTGATTGTGTCCTTAAGCTCTTTGTTAGTACAGTATGTACTTTATGTTAGTACAGTATTTGCATTGGAGAAACGTACTTGAGCGATAGCCCATGAGAAGAGCTCTATCTAAGATCCCACCAGCGAGCCATGAAGTCTGGTGGCGGTGTCAGACATTCTTCTATCTGGGCAGTAACAAAGACAGGAGCCAGCGGAGTGACAGCTCTGTTTATTATTTTGTACCAGAGATCAACTCTTAAGGCATAGCTGTGGGTAGGGCTGAAGTTAACGTAATAATGGTCTGTACCCATCACCATTTCCCTCAAAGCAGAAGGTCAGAATTCTGGTCCCCTTTCTTTGCTGGAGTTTTTTCTCCCATTAAAGAGAATTACATCCAGGCAGGGGGTTTGGGTCTCCTTCCCACAAGAGAAGAGTAGTCAGTCTGTTCTGGTTGAATGCTTTTCGCTGTTACAGCTGATTACTGTTGATTGAAATATGAACAGTCGATTCCACAGAGCGTATTCCACCCACCCAAAGCAGATTTTTGGCACAGCTTGCTTCCAAGAAGGTGGTGTGTTTTCTGACTTCTGAAATGAGCATTTTATTTTTTTAAACACCTCAGTGTAGTTCATTTTTCCGTTGAAGAAATAGTTGTGCTTTGGGGTTGTCATCAACCCGCTTTGATCTTCCTTTTCTGTGTGTAAAAGTGAAGGATCTGAATAAGCAGAGGTATGGATATGTCTCTCCCCTTCCTGTTTTAAGCTCTGCATGCATCGGTGACAGTAGTGTTATTGTCCTCTGCCCCTCAAAAAACCAAAATAGCAGGCCTTTCTGAGTCATATTTTTGCTATTGTGGTTACACAGTGATGTTATATCTCCCCCCACCTTTTTGTTTGCTGTTACACCCCTCCTACCTGTACAGCAGTTCTGCTGACATTTAGCTGTGCCATTACTCAGTCTTTCTCTATTCCTATTTAGTGGTATTTGATTTGATGTCTAAAGAATACTAATTTTCTTGTGTCTGACCATTGATGCAGGGATGTTGTTCCACGGGAGGGTAGGCAGAGCCAAGGTGTAGCAGTTGTGTGGATTTCCTCTCCATGTAAGGAAGGAAGATGTCCTAGATGTCCTTACGCTGCACATTAGCAAGGGGAAGCAGAGACTTCCATCTACGCTCAAGATTAGCCACCATTTTTTCGCTCCGTGTTCTGCTGAATTTAGTTCCCCGCACTTCCTCATTTCTTGTATTCAAACTCACTGTCCAAACTGGGAGTGAAGAGTTGGTTCAGAGCTTATTTTTTAAATACAAATGTAAGGGATTTTTCACACCCCCGCCCCCCCCGCAAAAGCACATCACTGAAGTTACCGGTCCTCCACGTTCAGAGTAGGTAACGCGTAGCAGGGATGCAGTGAGACCATCTTACAGTGGATTTTGCTTTTGCAGAGAACCTCCCTTTTTGGGAGGGAGAAGGAAGACCTGTTGCAAATGCGTGTCGAGCACCATAGGTACGCCGCTCAGTTAATCCCTGACAAATTGACAGACATGAGGTACGTGGAAGTTACAAGCTGGGTACCTGAGTGCCATTTTGTCATTGCTGTTGAGCTCACCGAACAGAGCTGTGTCTTGATGCCAGCTGTACCTGTTACAGCTTTGTCAACCAGCTGCATCACCTACCTTGCTGCTACACAGCGTATGTTTTTTAGCAGCTGCAAAATGGTGGCTGGGGCTCATGTGAGTAATTGAAAGGCTCTACCACTTCCCAGCGCATAGAACAGACATCTTTTATTACTGAGGAAAGGAAACTGAGTTTACTGTTTATTTTTTAATACAATTAAAGGAGAAACCCCTGGAAAAAATGTTACATACAAAGTACCTGTGATAAACAGAGAAGCTCACCTGGTACAAAGACCCAGGTATTAAGCTGAAAAGGTCTCACAGAAACCATTTGTGTGCAATTCCCTGAATACAGCATAAGGCAACAGAAAACATGATTCATAGTATAAGTGCTTAAGGAAAAAAATAAACCAAATAACGTGCCCATCAAGAATATAAAACCAAACTGATGCTAGACATACTTGTCAGTGAAACTTTTTGTTTCCTTTAGAAGGAGTTACTTAAAGTGTCACAGGAGTCTGTTGTGATGTAAAAGGGTTTGGCACAGTGCAAAAGACAAACCCTGCTCCAGGAGGCTGTGCAATCATCAGTCAGGAGCAGAAGTAGAGCGTGCGATAGTCAGAGGGAAAACATCGTGCCAGAACTACTATCAATCAGAGCTGTGGTGTGGTTGGTAAGGTGGCAATGCATCGTCTTTATAGCAGGGAAGGAAGCACAATGTTGAAAATAAGCAAAGTAAATACAAAGAGAGGGTGTTCAGCCTGCAAGAAGCTAGTAGTTTGTGCCGGAAAGAACAAGCATAGACTGAAAGAAAAGGAAACTTGAAAAATATGAAAACACCATTGCCCATGCACCAAGTCCTGCAATAAGGTCAGGCTGCCTTCTGGAAACACTGCTTTCTGTGTCACCTATGTTCTGCTTGCAGCCAGAATGCAGAAGTGCAGAGTATTAGTTTCCTTATCACCTACCTTATCTCCTTTTCTCTGTCAAAATACCCTCCATAAGAATGTTCTGAAGTTCCCATTTCACTTCATACAATGGGAAAGCAGTAAAAAAGCTGATGGGGCAGCATGACTCTGCAGGAGTAGAAAGGGAGCAGTGTCTTATTTTTTACTAGTGACTTGATCCCTTAGCCTCTCATAGCTCAGTCCTCTACAAACCGCTTTTAGTCCTCTTGTTTCCTCCAGCAATTTCTCTCCCAATATGTACCTGCTAGAAAAAAGTGACATGGACGGAATATTTCTTTGCTGTGTCCTAGCAAGATAAACAGCTCAAGCAACAAAACATCCCACAAAGAGGACGGCATGGTGCTTTCAGACTTTGGTCTGCCCTGCTAACTGCACGTATGGATAGAGCAGTAAGGGAACGGGTACAGCTTGCAGTGGGACAGAGCAAAAGGGAAAAACAAACCTGTCAAACTCAGGGCAGGGTTGAGTCAGGTTAGTATGCAGAGCTGCTTAGGAAGCTTGTTGGGGTTTGGGGCTTTTTCCTCTTTTCCCCTCAAAATGAGAAACCACTTTTTCCTACACAGTAGGCAAGAATACCACCCAGATCAGATGAGTCCTATCCAATGTTAGCATCCTGTAGGGCACTTCTTTCAAGTCCTGGCTGGCTAGAGAGAACGCTGACAGAAAGCAGCACCATTCAATGCAAAGAAAATCTCTATGTTGCTGTGAGACTCCCAAGAAGCTGGCGAGCCTACCTTAACAAGTATTCCTAGGCAAATGTACAAACAAAAGCAGACCTATGTTTATGAAGCAAGGCCCTGAGTTACATTTCATTACAGTAGATACATGTGAGATAACCACTGAGTGTTACAGAAATGTAAATGGGGATTGGCAAGTGTGGGTAGGAAGGAATGCATATAAAAGCTTGTACATGTGTATGCACAAAGGTGGGCACACTCACACGCACCACCACCAGCAGCCTGCGCTGTGTCAGATGTGCTCCTGTATCTCTGAGTAATTTAATGGATGAACTGTATCCTGGTACCTGGGTTGGCGAGGCCATCCTTTCAGGAGAGAAAGGTTATGAGAACTTCTGTCACTGCTGTAGATAAGCAATATTAGTTAGCTGTTAGGTGTGCCGTCAGTATGTATCATTCCCTAAAAAGTCTCATAGCACTGAAAATAAGCATGAGGCATATAGTCCCACCTCAAGGTGCTTTTTCATGAAAAGTGTGTGCATTATTGCCTCTTTAGGGGAGAAGTGACATATATCGGTAATGGTCAAGTCCAAATCCAAAGTCCTCCAGCACAAAGAACAGTACTGGCAGATAACCCGTGCGAGGCTGAATATAAAAGAAGTTTTAGCTGCTCCCAGTCGCAACATGGAGGCGCAGCCTGACGAGATTGTGTGTCGGGGTCCGGGGTCTCCCAAAGGCCAGCTCTGCGTTACTAAAGGGGTAGGTGGGCGTGGGCTACCTGCTAGGGCTCAGCAGGCCCCCTGATTTTCATAGAGGCAGCATCAAAGCCAGAGGATCCCAAACTCTTGAGCTGGTGTTGTCGATGCCGACGATGCTGCTCTTCTGCCCCATTGCAGGAACATGGAGGGTCCTTCCAGCTGGAATTCCAGCGACCCCGTTGTAACGAGATCACCCCACTGCTTCTGTGGCACAGGTGGGGTTTTGTATTCATTCACACAAGATTTTGTTGTCAGTCTTCTTGAGCAAAGTTTTCTACTGCTGTCATCCCCTTTCAGAGCGCCAAAGGGTCAATGCAATAAGCATTGCTGTACAACGAACAGTGGGGACTGCAGTGAGGAATACACAGGATAAGAAACCTGAGGGACACAAAGAAAAAATTTTACTGATTTCTCCCCCCCCCTTCTTCTTAGTCCTAAATGTAAGCCAGAACGTTGCAGAGCCAAGACAAACGGGGATCACCTGCGATAGCCCTCCACAAGAGGGCTCCTATTACAGTAAAGACAGAGCTGTTCAGAGCTAGACAGCTCAAGACAGGCACTGCAGTCAGCTACAGACGGGCTCAATGCTTACTGTGAAAACCTTTGGACCATACAGAGGTGCTATCCCTCTGCGAAGTGAGGATGACTAATGAATGCGCTACCGTATTTAAGCAGCAATAGGACATGGCTCAGCGCATCACACGGTTACAAGATGACAGTCAGCCACTAAGGAAGCACAGCTTCCATCTCTGTCCACAGTCAGCAGCCATTCCAGGTGCTGGAGTTGGGAAACACCAGCCAGTTGCAGAAAAAGCCTGGCAAACTTTTATGACAAAAGAGGAATGTGGCAGAATGGATTTATTCAGTAGGTGAACTCCCGCCACTCCCATCGCAAAACCCCCCAGAATTCATGCTAACCAAGGCTCTAGTATCTGTTCCAGATAGGGCCTTCCCCAGAGGAAAACATGAGTGGGTGGTCAAGTTTGGAAATGAGACGAGTGGCCTGAATGATAGTTTCTCCTCCTTTCCATCTCAAACATGTTAAGCTTTTAGATTACTGCAACGCACAGTGTGACAAATTCATGACTTCTAGGACTCTACAGCTGTTACTCTATGGCATTACCCTGGCAATTCAGCATGCTGTAGTGAGAGCAGGAAACGCACTCACCTGGATAATGATGCAAATAAGAACAGTTAGCTGCTAATCTTTCCTTAAGTCTCTTGACTTGAAAAATGTCTTTTTGGAGGACACAGCCCTGAATGCAGCTGAGCTTTCAAGCCAAAATGAATATAATGCTTTGTAGTCATAAAACTTTGCTAAGCCAGACTTTTCCCCAGCCCATCCTTCACAACACCTCATTATTGAAAGTAACTCCTTTTAAAATACTAGTGTTTCCTGGGCAAGTCTTAGAGGGGAAACTTTTCCTGCTCCATTCCTCCAGCTGCTGAAGGGAATGGAGGTATCTCAGAAGTGGACTGGCATTGCTAATCTTACTGGGAAAGCTGGAGTTGTTCCCTTGTTGTTCAACTCTCCCTCACCACCATTTGGTCAATCCTTCATTTCTGTCATCAGTGATGTTCCCATGTTTATGCATCAGATCAGGCACGTGGCTCACAGGGCATCAGCCAGAAATCACCTCTAGGGGATGAAGCCACATGTGGGACCTGTAGTAGTGATGAGCTACTGACAAATGAGTCCAACAGGACAGGAACGAAAAGACTGCCCAGTTCTTAGTTGGGAGGCTCAAAAAATGAGCACAAGGGCAGTGGCAGGGGATGTCATTGCAGATCTTGACAGATGGATGACCATGCTACAAACCCACCTCTCAGATATGAACCAGCTTCCTTACACAGGTTCAGAGGAGACACTGACAGTCAAAAGTTGTCAAATGTTCCTTTTCTTTCATCTCTCTTCATCCCCATTTAGTCCCTAAAGCTTTATGTTAATTAAGGAAATGAATGCCACAAAAACTTGCACGACATCCATGCAGGGCCCATTCTGTGGAGAAAGCAGCTTAGCAGCCCAGGAAATTTGGTCCTCTAACATTTATCACTAGATTCATTTCTAGAAATTTGAAATAACCCAAACAAAGCAATGCCCCACAAGCAACGTGAGCATTATTCCTCTAGTTACCTGACCAGGAAACACCATGTGTCTGAGCTGGCAATAGGGCCCTACTACTTTTATTTACCCTAAAGGACAGCACACACTGATATTAAAAGCCATACATGGTTTTGTGAGCTAACATCGCATGAGAATCTAATAGTATTTGAGATGCTATTTTGCCAGGAGAAGAATAGTGAAGAAAACTACCTGCAAATGCGATCTGGTCATACAGATGATGTTTGAGATGTCACTTTAGAGCTCATAGGTGGCTTCATACATTCTTTCACACCCTCTTCCACTGAATCCTGAGGCTTACAACAGTGAGAACAGACTGAAAAAAAAAGATCCCTCATTAGTATTTGGAATTCCAGAAGACATAAAAGTGCTGAATCCAAATGCCTTCTTCAACAAAGTAAAGTATAACTGAGAGTGGGAAGAAAGGAGAGAAGAAATTAAAGAAAAAGAAATCTTTTAGGTCCAGTTACTTCTATTTTTCCTTGGCAGGACCCGTCCTTGCAGTGCATCTGTATATGGCTGGCCCATATCCATAGTCTGATCTGATAGAAAGCTCTGTTTTATATAAATGTTATCTATGTAGCGTCATATGGATAAAACAGTTCTCATTAGCACATGGCTAGGACCTCAGTCTGGCACAAAGACAGATTGCTACATGCTAAGATAAGGTCAGAAGGGAAATAATGGTAAAAGTTACATGTCACTAAATGCAGTTTACCAAGCGAGTGAAAGAACACTGGTGTTAGAACCAGCCAACCAACTCTTTCAGTGCTTTAAAAGGAGTTCAGATTAAACAGGTCCCCTTGGTATCTCAGCATCTATGAATGACTTTTGTTTTAATAATTCCAGTTGAATCTCTGTGTGCTATTACAGCAAATTGTACTTGCACAAATTTTGCAACATGGATCCTAAACTTGATCTCTAATCTTGGTCTAATCTTGGTGCTTTGTGTTAAATTAACTGAAAAGCCAAAAAAAAAAAAAATCTAGAGAGTTTCCATTCTTAAATTACTGCAAAGATAGGCTGTGAGCTCCTCAAAGCAGGGGGCTGTGAACCTCAACAAAGCATCTACATGTTTTGGTCACCACCACAATCACACATCTGAGAACTCTTATTTCCGTTTTGCTCTATCTTTCTATTCTTCCCTCCCACACTTCAGCTCTTTGAAGCATGGCTTTTTGAGCTCAGAAACCGCTCTTAGCATCTTAGCTCCCGACTCAGCTTTCCATATGCCAGAACAGAGGCGCTCTCAGACCTATTCTGAGCTCCCGCAATACCTCTTGAAAGGTGACCTGTAGCAACACCAGCAGGAAGCACTATTAGGACAGATATCTCCCTTCCCAGGCAGGTGGCAATGCACAGCAGCACCGAAATGTGACAACTGTACAAACTGGGAAGTTGGATTGAAGCTCTAGCTTCAGTTTCTTACAGTATACGCCTGGTCTGGAAAGTGGCTGTACAAAATAGCACCACCTGACTTGGCAAATCTACTCCCTGTGCATATTAGGAAAATGGGACTGAAAGGGAAATTCCAGTTTATGCAGCCATGTCCTGTCGTAGTGGGAGACGGACCCAGAGTAACGATGAATCTCAATATGAGTATGGTCGTTCTCCTTTATTCAGATTACTTAACAGGTTTATATAGAAGCTAAGCAAAGCACGCGCTAACAGCGACTATTCTATTGGATAACTATACTTGTCCACGCGCTTAAAACAATTATATGATTGGTACAAAGTTGTCGTTCACGCACTGTTCACAAAAGGGGGTTTTATCAGCACTTTCCCAGGCTTAGTCCCGCTTATCTTGCTTTACCAAGTACTCCTTCTGCTGTTCTCAAGGGAATTTCACCTTGATCTCTGGCTCCCAGGCCCCATCAAAGGCTGGATTGCTCACATCAATTAAGCTGTGTCCTTTTTCACTTAACCATTCTTCCACAATTCCCCCTTCTTGTTTTTGAGCGATCCAGGCATGATTTATCATGGTTCTAAAAGCCTTTTTTACACAGCTACATGCTACACAAAAACACAGACCTATGATAACTAAAATTATTAAAAGTCGTAATCCCTCAGCTAACAAACCCTTTAGCCATGATGGTAAGGACCCAAACAAACTGGTTAACCATTCATCAAAAAACCCCTGATTTTGTCGAATTTTGTTGGCATGCTCTTTCAGCCATCGTAGTTGTTTGTGAATTGATTCACTGTGATCAGACAGGTTCATACAACACATGCCTTCAAAATCCTCACAACCATGACCTTGGGCTAATAACAAAAGATTCAATTGCTGCTCTATTTTGCAAAATTGCGTGGCGTAAGCTATTTTGATCCTCTAATAACGTTTCTATTACCTGGGTAGTAACATTTGCTTGTTTTTCAGCCCAACAGGCTAATTGCCCAACCTGTTTCAGGGCTCATCCTGCTGCCCCCCCAGGTATGAGCAGGGACAGGAACACTCTCTCAGTAATACTGAGGAGGGTAGGTTCATCATCGCAATCCAGGGAAAGACCCTTGACCCTTTTTTTTTTTTTTTTTTTTTTTTTGAGTACTGTATGTCTAGGTCATAGGATCAAGATGCTTAAAACGTGAAAAGAAAAAAAAACCTTTAACTGTAATTTAAGCAATGAAAAGTTACAATAACTAAGTAGTACTATGCACGACAATCCTTCTCAGTCATCTCTAGAACTTGAGTAGTTTTTTATATTACCATTCACAAAAATTCAATAATGATCAATAATGAAATAATATTGATTTAATATTATAATGAAATTTAATTTCATATTTAATATTATATTCATTTAATATTATATTTAATTTAATAATTTTAATTTTAATAATGTTAATAATTTTAAATAACAATTTAATAAAATTAATAAAATTAATTTTAGTAATTTTAATAATTTTATCAATCTTATATTTAATTTTATATTTAAATTTATATTTAATTTTATTTAATATTATAATGAAATAATAATGGTTAATAATGAAATAATATTGCTTTAACATTATAATGAAATTTAATTTTATATTTAATATTATATTTAATTTTATATTTAATTTTATTTAATATTATAATGAAATAATAATGATTAATAATGAAATAATAATACTTGCCAAGTAATGTTTTTGCTTTAGTGGTCTGGATACAGTTACAAAGTAACTGTGAATGACAATCTTGGCATATAAATGGTTAGCAGATATTCATTCCAGAATTTAGGCAGCTGTCTGGTGCAACCCGATACATTTTGTAAATAGTTTTCCATATAAAATGTCTCACAGAAGGCTTTACAGCTAATCATCCTTTGTATATGCATACATAAGAGGATACCAGTTGCAATATAATCCATATTTGGTTTTTTGGTTTTGGTTTGGGTTTTTTTTTTTTTTTGGGGGTGGGGGGGTGTTCACTTTCCTTGCCCGTTTTCCTGTATAACCAGAAACGCTAATGTCGCAGGGCCTTCAGCCCCCCCCCACAGGCTTCCAGTGTCCTTCTAGAATTGCATCTTTGATGACACCGCTCCAGCGTGTGGTTCTAGGGAGCGCTGGAAGGTTCATTAAACATGGAGGCACAGCTTCTCCTTTCCCTTTTGTTTGTAATTCCAGAGTATCAAGACGTTTTAAAACTGCTTGCAACACTTTTGCAGTGGCATCAGAGGATTGCGGCAGCTCCTCCCCGTTAGGTGATGTGGTAGTTCCAGAGGATTCCGTAGAGGGAGGCAGAGGCGGATAGAGCGAGGGTGAGGGCGGCAGCGGAGGCGCGGAGGGTGGCTCCCTGGGCGGAGCTGCAGGGGGAGGCCGGCAGGCTGCTCCGCCCAAGCCGTTACGTTCTGCCGCCCCCGCCCCTCCAGGGGCCTTTGGCGGAGCAGCTTCCGCGTTCGCTTCACAGTTTGCATTAACCCTGCTAACGGGAACTTCCGCCTTTTCTGGCGCCTGCACTGATTCCGCCATAACACGCAGTTCAGAAACGTTTTTACGGACAGTTCCAGACGCGCCTCTCACGGCAGGCAGCCCAAAAAATCGCGCAATAGGTCCCGGTTTGTTTTCGGGCTTATCTTTAGACACTCCCGGACCTAACATTTGGGCAGCAGCGCAAGCTACTTCCCTCTCCGCCTTCATCGCTTTCAAAGTTTCCAAGGCGGTGTTCCAGAGTCCACGAACCGCCTTTATTTCCTTTTCTTCCTTTTTATTCCCCTCTATTGTTTTCTGCCACATTGTTCCTCCAAAATCTCGCCATTCCGATATGGAAAATAACATGCAGGTGTCAGAAAATTGACCCCAACATTGTCCCAACTTAATCAACCTTATTAACTGCTTCACTGGTGCTTCTATCCCTCTCTTAGAGAGGATTCCAGTGAGCAACGTGGCCGCAGCTTCTGTTCCCATCACTGCGCCTGAGAGGTGAGGAGCGACCTCACACCGGCGTCTGCCCTGCTTCTTGCTCCAGGCAGCGCTTCCCTCAGCCGTGGTTTCCCAGCTCCCCTCCTCTAGCTGCTTACCGCAGTCACGGAGATTTCATCGGTGCGTAACCATCCTCTGCTACCAGATGTCGGAGTGGGAGACGGACCCGGAGTAACGATGAATCTCAATATGAGTATGGTCGTTCTCGTTTATTCAGATTACTTAACAGGTTTACATAGAAGCTAAGCAAAGCACGCGCTAACAGCGACTATTCTATTGGATAACTATACTTGTCCACGCGCTTAAAACAATTATATGATTGGTACAAAGTTGTTGTTCATGCACTGTTCACAAAAGGGGGTTTTATCAGCACTTTCCCAGGCTTAGTCCCGCTTATCTTGTTTTACCAAGTACTCCTTCTGCTGTTCTCAAGGGAATTTCACCTTGATCTCTGGCTCCCAGGCCCCATGAAAGGCTGGATTGCTCACATCAATTAAGCTGTGTCCTTTTTCACTTAACCATTCTTCCACAATGTCCCATGTGGTTGCAGGTGATCACATTCTACCACATTGGTATGCTTTTTATATCTACTTTAAAAGCAATTTGGTTTCTATATAAAAGGCTATCTCAGAATGCTCCAGAATCTTACTAATTTAATGGTAAGGAACCTTTTAATTTCCAGCCTATATTTGTTTAGAGCCAAATCTTCCAATTCCAGATCATTTTCTCCTATAATTAGAAGTTCATTATCCACGCAGGTAACAGCACAGGCTGTGATCAGCTGTGATTTTCTTGGTTTCAACCTGCTTGCTGCTTTCCCATTGACATAGCCCCAGGGAAGAGCAGGGGAGAACCAGGGGTGTCATAGGGGCACATGAGTGGAAAATGAGTAGGTGCACAGGTGTAGCCAAGAGCCACTGCCTTCCAGAAGCTTCCTTTCTTTGTGGTAAGACACCAAAAGAAAAGTAGCCCAGCCTGACTCAGTGGTCACAGCGGTTTTTTGAAAGGGCGTGGTTGGTGAGGAAGGGAAAAGAAAAATAGTAATGCTACCTCCACACCTCTGACTTGGAGGTGAACTTGTCTGAAGTTGAAATAGAGGTAGCAGAAGACACAAGCATGACAAACTTACAAGTGTCCCTAAGTGAACCGAGTCCCTGCTACCTAGCAAATAACGACTTTCCAACGGGGGATACCACTGCAACCGTGATGAGCGAAGACGCTCAGGCTGGTGACTTCTGGTTTAAGTGGGCTGAACATAGAGCACTCAGTGTGGGATTCTTGTCTCCAGACTTGACTTCCCCAGTAACCTGACAGAACTTGACTGGGTGATATTTATAACATGTTGCAAGGCCTGCTGTCTTTCTCCAGGACTGATTTTCAAAGCTGCTAACAGGGTGTGGATAGGACATCTACTGCTGTTGACTTTCAATACTGGCTGGATGCCTAGCTGCCTTTATAAATCCATTAGGTGCCTACCCACATCTTTAGGGACTTTCTGGCTAGGTCAGCTTAGACATGATTAGGAGCAACAGCTAACAGATGAGATTTTTTTGAGTCACACAAAAAAAAATCTACTCAGCTGCCAGCTAACCCTGAAATGCTTGAGGTCCCCTTTGTCATTGAAAAACTCCTGGAGACATGTCTGGAGTTACTAAAGACTTCATAGGGTGGGACAGGGCACCTCACCTGTGCCATTTTTGGCCACACAAAGGTGACAAATCCGTCTCTCCTGATTGGGGCTCTCCTAAAAGTGGGACATTGCTATGCTTAAGTCCTTTCTGTGGCCCTAGCACTACGTATTTTTGTAACTTTGGCTCTGTGACTTTTCTGAGGGATTGTCTGAGTAGAGTGTGTAGAGAGATCCCATTTTGAAACTGTCAGTGCTCAGCTGTATCTATTATGATCACCAAGATTCTTGGCATCTTCAAGCATCTTAATACATAAAAATGGATCTTTTTGAATCTTTTCAGTTCTGTATACCCCTGATTTTGGAAATATTCTGATCTACTGTCAAAACTCCCTATCACCCCTTCACTCTCAAACCTGAACCCTAGTGCTGCCTGCACACAAAATGTAGGAAAGTCCTGAGCTGGACTTAGATTTTGTGACAGTAGATGCTGCATGAAAAAAAAAAAAAAAAAGGAAATGAGAAGAAGGTACAAAAATACCTAGTGTGTCAGTATAGTTTCTATAAATGTGTATTTTACACAGAAACTCCACAAGCAGTAAGAGACTGTTTCTTGAAAAAGGAGCTACACTTACCATGCCTTGAGAGGTATCTTGCTGCTAGGGCGATAGCCAAAAGGAAGATGATAATGATGATACTTGAGGCAGTAATGACATTATAAGGTGGAGGCACAGTAGGGACAATGCAGTCATTTGTTTTTTCTGAGACAGAGAAATAAAACATAAATAAAGGGCCCAACAACATTTTGGCATTTTCATGTAAGAGTAGGTACGTGAATTTTGGTAGTTCTGGACAAATTCTAACTCAGATATTCAGCCTGAAAATTCCCTTAGTCAATAAACAGACAAAGCTGGCACCTAAATTTCTTCCATTCCCCCACATTTGTTATGTGCTGAAATTTTTAACACATCCACAGAATCTGAAATGCTGGGTCTTTGTCCAGAACAGGGCTGAGACAGGCAGTATTTAAAACCACATAAGCTGTTTTTAAATAAACTGGTTAGGCTTGGTGGAAAAGCCTGAGTCCGTATCTAGAAAACTTCCATTCTCAAAGGTAATCTGGAGTTTTTCTTACTGTTTTCACCAGATGTATGCCTGCTGAATTCACAGGTGATGGAGAATGATACCTTAAACAGACTAGAATAGACTTTTTTCTGCATGGCAGGAAAAGTGTTGTGGCAGAGTTCAGTTTCAGTGGATCTGGAGCCTTTGGCTTTTCACCACTGGAGATGACCATTCTGCCACTAGGACATTAGAGTAGATAATGGGCCGTTCTTGTACAGTACGGACAACCCTAATTCAACAGGAGCATGTTCACAGATCTTCAGATTTTCATCATCTGCATCTGGCACAATTAAGCATTATTCAACTTCTAAGACACTAGCCTGATGCACTGTACAATCTTCCCCTCCACTGTAGGGTTTGCCTGCTACGTTTACCAGAGGCTGCATTCTGTCTGGAACTCTGTGTTCATGGAAGACTTGTTTGGAGGACCATTTCCATCATACCAAAATTGGAGTGGTTCAGCATCTTAGAAATCAAAAAGTGGGGGTTTTGCAACTGCTGTTGTCACTTTTGATTGCACTGTCCTCTGAGAATCTGTGTGACAACAGTCTATTACTATTATTACTTCTTTTGTTGCTCGCCTTTTCTATGTAGTATGGTATTCATAGCCTTCTTCCATTACTGTCTCTAGGGACATTATGCACTACATATCCAGCAATAACCAATATTCATAAAGCACTAGTTTCTGGCATTCATCCTGAAGCTGAATGGCACCTCTCCTCACGAGCCCCTTTGATTTTAGTAAGGTTGATGAATAACGTACCTTGATGAATAAGGTACAATTCCCTAGGAAAAAATAGCACTTCTCTAGCTTTCCTTGAAGGTGCCCTTATCTCTACAGTGAAAACATCAAACCCAGAGACATTTCAGAATACTTTTTTGGTAACAACATTAAAAAAAATCCTTTTGGCTTTAAGAATTTTCTTGCAAATCCCCTTCGACTGCAAAACATCTGGACTGTACTGTGCTGCCTTCCCTCATGCTGTTTCCACTTGTGCCTCAAGCTTTTCAAAGCACAGACTTATCTATTATGTTATCACTTTTAAGCCACTCACAGTGATGGAATTTTTTTCTGTACAAGTTAACCCTATATTAAATATGTGTATGAAAGCAGAATTTTGTCTAGACCCCAGCTGATGGTTTTCTGTCACTGAAGCAGGAACAAACATGCTTGTTAAATGAGGAAATTCTTTTTAAGTGCAACCTGTGGCTTTTAAGGCACACACATTTCTCAAGTCACTCCATTCGAATACCGGGTCTGTGCCACACAACTGGCAGCAAGACCGTGCTGGTACAGAGGGGCACTGAATGGTGGCAACCCCAACCTGTGGGAGCCACCGAGGCTGACATCATGAGGTCACAACGGGGTCCAATTGCCCTCTCAGCCCAGCTGTGACTCTTAGTAAAGCATCAGGAAGGCAGAGCTGTCTCTGCTTGTCAGTCACTGTTGTAACTCTCCTCTCCCACCCCTGCTGTCTTACAGCCTTTGAAATATTTTGGTGTGCAGCTCACAGGCGGGATCATTGGGTCATCCTTGCATGAACAGATACACAAAATCTACCGCTTTCTCAGAGAAGCAACTCAGCAGATTCAACAAAATGGTTTTGTAACACAAGCTATTAATAAAACCTACTCAGAAGCAAACTGGTGGACTTGGTAAAGCCATTGTATTCAACGGAGCAAGTGAAGCTGACGTCTTTGGTCACGTTGAGCCACAGTTCGCCGGTGATGTTGTACAGGCTGAGGCTGGACTTGGACACCCAGCTGGCATTCCACACCACGGACACATTGTTGAGGGCTCCAGAGATTTTGGGTTTGGGGAAACCTCCATGAGAAGAACATCTTACCACCACCTCAGTCGAGTCACAAGAATTAGAAGATACTTCTACTGTTATGTTCGGCTTACTGAAGTCAGCTGAAGCAAGAAACATTTAGTTACCATTCTGTCAGATTACAGCGAGAGCTGCAGTCCTGATCACCCATGGTCAAAGCAAAGACTCCCCCACAGGGCATTCTTCCTCTATCATAATCTATTTGGCCTTTCTTGTGCCTTAGTGTTCTCCCCACAGCCTTGACTGGATATGGCCTTGGCCTTTGCTGCTTCTCCTCCTGGGCAGTACACAGAATTCATGACCGCACCCTTCCCAATGCCGCCATTTGTCTCTACATATAGCAGTTTGTGGAACAACAGAAGGCATCATAAAACAGGTAGGAAAAATACAGGACTGAATAAAAATCTGTATTACAGACAATGGCAGACAATTTCCTTTTCCCTCCCTTATTAGTCCCTTCCCAGCCAGAAGCTCACAGAGGTTCCATCTCTGCTGGGAAAGGAAGCGAGTCACATGTTGGTCTCTCAGCCAGTACGGCCAGCAAGAGACCAAATTACATTTTCTGCATGAGAGCCCTTCCAGAAGGCCCAGCTGAGAGCAAGACGCAGTCATACTAGTCATTACAAAAATGCATAGCAATACACAGGTCCTCTCAGACCATGCTCTCACTGGACTTTTTTCACATTGCCAAAGACAGTTTTCAGAGGTTTCCCACCCAGACAGCTTGTTCCATGCCTTCTCGCTGGTCAGATGTATTGCTGTAAGTGTTTGTGCAGCTGCATGGTGAAATGGATGAGAGGACTAATATGAGTGAAGAAGGAGAAGAAAGGTGGTGTCATTTTTAGCCTGCTTCCCCTTGCCAATCTGGTTCATTGTGTTACTGCAAACAGTTACATTGGTACAACTGAGGATGCCCACAGGTTGTAATAAACAGCCCAGGGTGAGGAGGAGGAAGAGGAGGAGGCAAGGGGTGACAAAGGAGCTATTTAAGGCAACTCTCCCACTGGAAAAATTTCCATGGGACCACACCTTTAGCAAGAGAGGCACCAGTCAGAAAAAAATCAGCATGTGGCTTCCTGGTGGGCGTAAGTCACATCAACACCACTGCTGCCAAAGAGACCAAATTCTCCCTCCCACCTCTGCCAGCTGTAGGTCCGTAGCCTGCACACCCCCTCAGGCGCTAGCCCCAGCCATGGCAAGGCCAGGCAGAGAGCTGCAGCAGGTTGCTCAACTCACTGCAAAATGACCCTTTTTGGAGCAGCTAAGGTTTTGTCTGCGATTGCACGCTGCCTGACTCACCATTTGACCACATGGCTGCTGGGATTAAGGCAGACAGCCTTGCGGTCATAGCATGTCTTCCACAGCTTATGCTGACCACAAACCCGTGGTCTAGGCTACCGAGTAACTAGTGAAAGAAACTTGCTCAACATTGCACAGCCGACCAGTGGCAGACAAGGAGAGACCAGGATTTCCTTCCAGGCCCACTATCTGTTGAGCAATATGGCATTGACATCCAGTCTGGAAAGTTCCTTCAAACATCCCAGCTGACTTCACCAAGGCTCCTGGATCAGTCAGCAGGGAGTAACACCTTTCTGCCTCTCTCAGGGTAGCCTGATTCCAGCAGGGGCAAGGGGAGCTTTCCCCTTCCTGATCCCCACAATAACTGATCCCACTTTTCCACAGGGAGCAGAAGTCTACCACAATTATTACAACTGGCCTGTTAAGACAGCTAGGGGATTTCTGGAAGGAAAGAAACTGGAGTATTTGCAGGGAGGAAAAGAGATTCGTTGTTTCACATTTTTCATGCAGTTTACTCCTCAGGCCTCACAGCTAGAGAGGGTGCTGGCAGTGCACTTCCCTTTTTTCATATCGGTTCCCAGAAAGATCACTAAATTTATCTCCTTGCACATATGCCCACCACGCCTCAGACTGGCAGGCAATGGCCAAACCTCAGGAGCTTGTTTTTTTTTGCTGACGAATCTCATTCTAGATGGGGAATGCTCATTCACTGGCTTGTCTGGAAGATTCCTGGAACTCTCTGCTGCTAAAGGTATTCAAATGTATGTATATATTTATGTATGTTACCAGTATCTCTGGCTTTGGTTGAAACCAACCGCCACAAAAACAGTGGTAGAAATGGAAAATAATGTCAACGGAACTTTTTGTAGCCTCCAAGAAAAGATTCAGATTCATTTTGAGCAAAGGAACTTGGGTTGTTTCTTTAAGGTAAAAAGCCTCAAATCTCCAGCTGAGTTCAGCATTAGGTTGTGGAGCTGCAGCGTAGCCAGCAAGCTGGCCAGGCCCCTGGAGAGCCTGGGCTCCCAAGGGGTTGGATGCAGGGCTGGGATGCTGCTGTGGCCACAGAGAAGCAATGCCACCCCATTCCTCTTTCTGCTAGGACGCTTCCTGTGCACCAAGGACTTGGTCTCTGCTTTGCCCAAAAGACAGCAGGGGGCAGAGGTGGCCTAGGGCACCCACCAGCAGTGGTACCTGGGGAGGGATCTGGGGAGGGGTTCTTGCCCAAGAGGGAGGCATCAAGGGGAGGAAGATGAGAAAGGCGAATTTTCTGTACCTGGGGTAGCTGTGGAAAGGTAAGGAGGGAGGCTGCTAGAATGGAAATACAAGGGCCTTAACACACCTTCCAGCACTCTTTTAGGTTTCCTGATGAAAGTCTATCTGCTACACTATGACTAAAGCGTGGAGGAGTGTCTCTTACCCCCAGAGGTTGGCACCAGAAAGCCCCAAGTGTTGGGAGGCAATCCACCTACCTGTAACAAAGAGGGTGACAGGCTCATCACACACAACAACTGAGTTCTGCGAAAATCTGAGGTGCTGAACTACACACTGGTAAGGGCCATTGTCCAGGATTTCCACAGGGTAGATCCACAGGGTGAGGTTCCTGTCATCCATCTCTGTCCGATTCTCATACCGCTCGTGCTCGGAGATCTTCTTCCCCTCTGCGTAGGCAAGCACTACCTCCGTGGTGTTCTTCTGCCAGTAGACCCGGTAATTTTGTAGACTTTCTGAGCTGGGAATTTCATGACAACATGGCAGGCCGACTTTTTCCCCTGCTTTGCTCTTGACTACTTTCTTCTCCAGAGCACAGCCTGTAGGAGGGAGGCAAAGCAAAAGTCAGTGAGACAGTGGTATAGCCTTGTGTCAGGACCTGCTGTGTAGAGCTCACCTCTTTTGGCTCTGTCTGCACCTGCTAATGTACCTCATCACCCACCAAGCTGTTTACAACGTCAGCTCTGCACTGAGGGGATGCCTACCTTGGCATTGCCTTTTACATGATGCCCCAGTCCTACTTAGGATCCTGAGCTAGTGGGCACACAATGATTTCTGCATGGATTACTGAAGGCAAATGCAGGAGAGTTACCTGCCTGAACAGAAATTTTGCTGGCCCCTTGAAAGAACCACACCTCAGAGTAAAGAATTGCCATTATTCATGTAAAGGGATGAAAACATACATGCCCAAACTGCTGTCTCTCTGCTCTCCCTTTTCAGAGCTCAGTGTTTGGAAAGTCTGTGTCACCCTCCGGTGGGTTCCATGCATGCCAGACAGGGCCACAGTGGACTATTAGTTTGGGGGTTTTGGTTTTTTTTGGAAGGGTTTTTCTTGTAAAAGAAAAAAACTCAAACCTTTCAAGATCCCAGAAGCTAGAAGCAACCCTACAATGACAAACAAAGGGAAAGATTCAAACAACTGTCATCAGCCTTCTAGTATTAGCAAATGAACAATCTTGCCTAGTCTAGCTAAGACAAATTTATATTTGCGAAGGCCCATGGGCCTCCCTTGGGATTACTTGCAAACCAGCATAGGCATTCCCTAACTCCTGCCCAGCGACAATGTCGGTGCCATACCCACTATACAGGCACATGCCTACAATAACAAGCTGAGGCCCTTGCAAGGGGGAAATTCAGTACAACTTTGACCAGGTTAGCAGTAACCCCCCTGCTTCTCACTCTGACTTCTATGCACACCGCTCCCGTGATCAGCCCTGCTTTCCCACTCCCCTTCCTCTTTCCAGAAGGTAGGCGCTCGCGGGGGCCAGGACCTGACACGCAAGGGAACAGCCTAGCAAGGAGCTCCTGCTGTTGCTGGAAGAGTGACCCAGTACTGACACGCTGTCCTGTGCTGCAGCAAGGCCAGGGCAGATGGTTGAGCTTTCGCCTGGGTTTGTGTAACCTTCAGGATGATGCTTATCCCTGTGCACCCTGCTTGTTAGTCCAGAAGGTTGGGATGCTTTACATTTACCCTGCTTGCCTCAGCCTCGCTACCTTAGCACCCATCTCCAGTAGTGGAAGGGGGATACCGATCTGTTGCACCCCACTGATTGAGAGCAGAAAACCAAAGAAATAGCCAGCCTCAGGGCAGAGAAGATTCAAATTCCCGCTTCCTTCCCTGCAGAACAGATCTCAGTAAACATGTCTGAGAGAGAAAGCAGGAAAGTCCTGACCAGGCAGTCCGTCACTGATGGGGAGAGTGCCACATCAGCTGTCAGTTGAGGTGAGACTCCATGTGCAAAGCCTCAGCCTGAAGCGTGAACTGAACGCTTGACAAAGCTGAGCCTAAGAACTGCCACCCACCCCCAGAAAAATCTGGCTGATGCTGGCTCACATGTTATCGTCACTGCTAACGCCTAACCGCAGCCACCCTGTACACAGGCACAGAGTGCAGCGCTCAGGGTGTGACCAGGGTGCTGTGACATTCACATTCAGCTGAAGTGTCCAAGACAGCCACAAGCTTGTTGCCCACCAGGGCTTGTTTGCTTAGAGGTGACTCGCAGCCCTTTGGGACGCCGTCACACAGCCCGCAGCGAGACCCCTGCAGCACGCTGACCAGTGCCCAGTGGTACCGGTACCCTTTGCAGTCCTCCAGCTGCTGGTGTTGGAGGGAGGCAAGCAGATGCTCAGGCAGTGCCCTGGCACAGCCTGATCTTGGGGCAGCATTGGGGCTGCCTGATGAAGCTTAGCCCAGGCAGAGAGCCTGGGACAGAACGTGAAATAAGTTCTCACCCCCTTCCCCTGTGACACACCTACCCCTGTCCCACCCACACGCTTGACATGAAATCCATAGGAAACACACTGAAAAATACTGGGGAGGTCCTGGCAACATTATGGAATGCTTTAATACTAATTAAATAGAATATGTAATCAAATGAGCGACTTCTCATTTAACTGGTTTCCCTCCACTCAGCCAGTTCATTGGTCTTCCAAAGGGAAAGATTCAAACACAATTCCCCCCCCACCCCCCAAACCTGTACTTCCCCTTATAATGCATCACAGACCGTGAGCAACCAGACTGGCGCAGACCAGGAGCCCACTCAGCCCGCTGACCTGTATCAGCCAGCAACTGGTAGCAAAATGGTAGAAAAACCAGTTCTTCTACACTGCACAAGATAAGAACTGCCATGCCCTGCCAAGCTTTGGCAGTCATGAATTTAGGGATTTCTTGACACTGGCAGTTTAATCCCTACTGCTAGACCTACCCTTCACTAAGAGATCTTGCCCCTTCAGGAAAGCACATATATTTTTGGTTTCCACAACATCCTGTGACCATGAGTTACATGGTTTGATTACATGCTGTGTGAAAAAGCATTTCCTTCTGTTCACCTTAAAAGCAGCCCACTTCAGGCTGTGATTCTTGAAGTTCCTCCTCCTGCGTGTCTGCATGCATTTGTGTGTGTGTTTTTTCCCTCGACCACATCTTCACTTGTTCTCATAGTTCAGCTCTTACTATTGTTGGAGAGATTCTCAAGAGCAGCCAGTCAAACTTTGGGATTGTGGAGCCTGATAAAGATAATTTTCTATTTTCTTTTGCAGCAATAGGGGAAGAGTAGGCGTACAGTAAATGTCAGGGTGACATCGCATCATGAGTTGCACGAGGTTCTCCACGCCTTGCCCCTAAGAGTCTCCTTTGCAACCAAAAGGAGAACAAAAACCTCCTCGGCAGTACATGTGCAGGGGTTGGAAACTCCTGCTGATGTCACATCTACCCTTAAAAGGCTCTGCACCCTTGAAACTGCAACCTGAATGCTGCAAGGCTGAAGGAACCAAAGTCCACAAAGAGTCATTCAGCCCCACAAAAGTCCCCTTTCACTTTAAAGGTGAACTGCAAAGCAAAAATG
This sequence comes from Mycteria americana, assembly GCF_035582795.1. Classification (NCBI taxonomy): domain Eukaryota; kingdom Metazoa; phylum Chordata; class Aves; order Ciconiiformes; family Ciconiidae; genus Mycteria; species Mycteria americana. The sequence continues at coordinate 105,283,894 of NC_134365.1, read as the reverse complement.
AAAATTCAGTTCTGTCCCATTTCTGTGCTGAATGCTCTCCGTAACCAGGCTGTGGGGGAGGTATCCACCATGGAAATAATTTTTAATTTCTTTTCTAGAAAAAAAGATCCCTCCTCTTCCTACGCCCCCTGAAGCCCACCCGCTCCCTTGCTGTGCATGCATGTTACTCCGTCACTGGAAGCCCATGGTGCGTGGCAGTGCTGAACTGATGAAAGGGCTGACTTTCTGTTCCCCGGGCAGAAAAACATGTTTCATTCAAACTATGCCTGTGCTGCAGATACCCCACATGGCAGGGCTAATGAGAACAGAAAGGTGAGTGTAGAGGAAACCTGTCCTTTCCTGTTTGCTCCGAGAGTCAGCAAGCAGGAGAGCTATTGAGCCTGTATCCCTATTTACTTCACTCCTTGCCCAAGCCGTGTTTCAGACAGCTTGGTTATCCTGGCCATGCATACAGTCAGGCCGTATGGGAGAGCAGATTGCCTCTGGGACAGAAGTCCTGCAGAGACATTTGACTGTAAAAGCAGTAAAAGACCATGCCATGCTTTAGAGAAGCAGTGCGGAACTGTTGGAAACCTTCAGATTAATTCCTGGTGAACGGAAACCCCAAAGCCATTCTCTTTCCCCTCAGTTTCCATTTCTCTGCCCTTCTGAACGGCTTTGCCTTTTTTTGATCTTACCTTGTGTCACCTTGCTTCGCACGCAACCCACAAAGCAATGTACATGAAGAGAAAGGTCCTTCTTGGTGGGCCTGGAGTCCTTTGCCCCCCTCCCCCCGCCCCGTGTAAGCAGCAGATAAGGCAGTGGATCTGCACATTTTGTTGACCGACAGTCCTACAAAAAGCTCCGAGGCGTATTGTTGGTGGCCCTCCAAAACTGGAAGGGTCAAAACAGCCTTGCATTGCTTTTTTCCATAAGGTCCCCTATTTATCTTTGCAACAGCAGCTCTCTACTCTTAAATTATTGGCATCACTGATTTTGCCTAGGACTATGCACCTGGGATTCCTGCTCTGCTGGGGCACCGACACCTTTCTTGCCCTCTGTCTGCACGTGGGCTGGAGAAAGGGACTTCAAGCAGCTCTGGGAGTTGGTGGACACCATGTTGTGGTGAGGCAAGGGCACTTCTGGTTACCAGGCTGTGCCAGCTGAGGAAAACATGTCTCGTGGAGCTGTGGCTTTCTCCTGGCAGCCGTCCCCTGGGGTCAGTGCAGGAATCACACCTGACAGTGCCCAGGTAGTTCTGCAGCTCAGGCCCCTCATTTAGAGTGAACAGCACATTTGCCCCAAACTTGTGGGATTTATCCTTTGAGGACAATGCTGTATTTTGTGGGGATTTCCAAGCAAGACAGATAATCAGCTGAAAAATTGAGAAATTTTGAAAAGTCGAGTCTTTAAAGGACCAGACGCTCTTCATTGCTCTTTTCTTTACCCCAGGTGATTTTACCAGTGAGGAATCAGATTTTCCCAAAGCTTTCCATGGAGTTAAAATTCACCAAACGTCCTGTGCTACACTGGAATACACGAAGAAGTGCTTTGTATTTAAGCTTTGTATTTAAGCTTTGTATTTAAGCAGTATTGTGACACTGTGAATACGCTGATCACAGAAAAGACCCCATTAGATGCCCAGATAAGTTCTATGTGGAGACATCATGACATTTCAGCAGTGCATAAAATCATTTCCTTCCTCTGCATTTTGCTGTAAAGACCCCATGAAAGGAGAAAGATGGGATGAAACAGAGAAAAGTGGGTGCTGGTAGGCCCTGCTGGCCATCCTTTTTAAGGAATCTGTGACTTGCATATTAACCTGGGCATGAGTGCCTGACAAGCCTCCTAGGCTCCTTCTACCCAGACTCCAGCAAGTGCAGGCATGCAAAGGCAGGTCTCAGCATGCAGGGAAAGGAGGAGCAGCCCCTTCCCCTTGCACAACCCCAAGCCCAACCTTCCGCTCACAAACCACAGGCCTGCTGCTACCCTTCAGCTTCTCTAGGCTGCTCTGGCAAAGCAAAGCAACTGCAAACCCAGCTTGCTTCACTCATGTCACAGTGACCTCTTGCAAGGTCATGTTCCCTTACTCATCCCAAATGCGGTGAGAAAGAGGAGCAGAAGGGAAGGCGTCCTGAAGAAAAACAGCGACGCACTTCATTCGGCAGCGGTTCCCCTCAGTCTCGCTTCCCTGTACCCGCTCACGCTAGTCAAGCGTGCCTGTGGCCATTAAGTAACGGGATTAATCCTAGTTTACGATGATGTCATGGCTTGCCTGAGGTAGGGAAACAGTTTAAAGAGGTTTTTCTACAAGTTCAGCTCTGCTTGCTTCTGTGCTGTAACCTCAGGGCGCCCTGCTTGGAGCGGTATAGCAAGGGCATGGCACCCCTTACATGGCTTTATGCACTTCCCATCTTCACATTGCCACATTCCTCCTAAACAAAACAGTAACCTTGGTTCACCCAGCTGTATACTGCGTGATTTGGCCACGATTATAATATCCCCATGATGTTTTGGTGCCCAGCTCCTTCAGCAGCCTTTGTTCCATTTTAATGCTGTTTTGTTTCACATGCAAAGCCTTGAGTGAAGAAATCCTTGAAATCATGAAGCAGCTGTGAAACCAGAGGACACCTTTCTGCATCTATAGACAGAAAGACAGCCCATCTTTGGGGGTGCGCACTAATCCCTTTTTTTTTTTCCAGCAGCATGTTAACTTGAGGCCTTATTGATGACAAATGAAATTACCAATCTTATTTGTCTCCCTGAGCATAGTTTGATAAGCAGTGATGCACTGTAGGTAACACTCATTTCAGAGTGGTTCACAGGGCATTCTCATCACATGTTGGTGTCTGATGTGGTCCCAGTTTCTTAGACCTACATTACTCCCACTGAAGCTCTCCCTCCGACTACGGTTTGCTTTGCAGCTTGCAGACCAAATGCTCTGCTTTCTCCAGTCTTAATCGCTGCTCACCAGAAAGCAGATTTCACTCACCCCTGATAGCCTTTTGCCACGAAAGCCAGCAAGGCAACCCAGCCAGACGGGAAATGAAAGGAAGTGCCATTACTGAGTCACGACTGTCAAAAACCTGGCTTCAAAGGGAAGGAAACTCCATTAATCACGAAAAAATTCCATGATCTGCAATTAGCAACTGAGAAGACGAAAGGGAATCTGAAATACTTTGTAAAGGGGCTCACTGCAGCACTGGGGCAACTCCAGCCAGCCGGTACCCTCCTTCTTGCTCCTGCCAGTGCCCAGCTCGTGTTTCGGTACTTCTTGAGATAAAGATCTACTGCTTTCTGAGTCACCACTGCCCCAGCTGGGACAAGCCCACTGCCTGGGTATGTCCAGTCTGCTTTGTTTATAACACCAGTAAGATTGCAACTCTTTGCAAGTCAGTTTCTGGCACTAGCCAGGAGGTCAGATCCAAGCAAGGAGCTGGAGATGAGACGCCAAAGTACTTGGGGGTGAGGACTATATAGTGTCTTAAGATCTTCCTCTTTGCTGCGGAACCCTCCACATGGGTGTTGCTCAGGGAGGAGAGGAAGGAGAGCTTGCTTATCTCCCCTGCTGCATACCAGCGATAGGGACAGAAGGATGTCCTTTACTTGGGCAAAGAAGCGAAGGGAAGAGTCTTTCTGAACCTCCCCCTTTCTCCGTTCCCAGCGCACGGAGTGGGTGACCCCGCTAGAATAAAAAAGGGCAGGGGGAGACATTAAATCTGGATGTCCTCAGAGGATTTGCATATTTTAGTTCCTTTTGAGATCAAATTCCTGCAGCTGGCTCAGCACTCTTACGATTTCCCAGTTTGGGGGCAGAAACTAGATGTGGCAGTTGCGTAAGACAGGCCTTTGGGGGAGATTTGTTGCACACAAAGACAGAAATGAATTTGTTAATTTTTCCCCCTGCAGACTCTGTCCCTTGCTGACTGGATCACTTTGCGCTTCCTCTATATTTATCTCCCAGCTGAATATGTTTTCAGATCATTTTCCTAATTCCTCCAGTACCACTACCATGCATACTGCTGTCCTCGCAACACAGCTTTTGAAGTTGAGGTCCTCCCCACTGCTTAAGGCCCCAGTTTTCTTCAGTGCTTGCTAAATCTCACTGCCTTGTGTGCTCCCCAACTAGCCAGCCAACTCTTGGAACTAATAGAAGGTGAAAGTGCCCAGTAATCAGGAAAATCAAGTATAACACCTCTCACATAAGCCCACTCAAACTTAGAAAAATGACAATTTTTTTTTTTTTTTGCTTCCAAAGTACTTGCCCACAGTCATAGCAATATTCACTAGTGGACCTAACAATGCTACAGGCCTGCCAGCCGTTATCTCGTTACAAAAGCCTGGTCCCTGCTTGGGCACTAACTCACAAACGCTCTGCAGACAACCACCTTGACAATAACCCCGCAGCTGGAGGACTGGCTGGAGGAGAGATTAAACAGTGCTATATAAGAGCGCAGCATGGCGAATGGCAATTAACTGAAGGAAACGAGACCAAAGCAGTCCAGAGGTGTCTGAAAGCTACAAAAGCTGCAGAGGGAGTGAAATGAGACACTTGGGCAGGGGCCGCTGGAGGTACCAGCTGGGAGCATTGCAGGGCAGGGTGGCATGGGGAAGGGGCTCTCTCAGCTGGCAGGAAGCAGCGTCTGATGGTAAGGTCTGTTCAGACTGAAGCACTTCCCCCAGCGCAGGGATGAAATCCTTGTCTGCCAGGCATTTAAAACTACACTGGAGGGTACTTGCTTTGGGGAGAGCAGCGGTGCGCAGAGAGACTTGCCTCGATAGTCTTTTCTAACAACTTTTTATATGATACGGTGGCATTCTGGGCTTGCCAAAAGGTGAACGTCTGTGTGAATGTCTGAGTGCTGTATAGCTAGATATGCCACCGTTAGCCAGCAGTCAGCACTTTTATTTTCAGCCAGGGAGTCCCCTGGGACCAATGATATTTTAAAAGCATAACAGTGAAAAAGCAGAAGCAAAGCCTGTGGCATTTCCGTGTTGGGAAAGATTTACATATTCTCAAATGACCTCCTGAGACTCCCAATGGTGATGTCCCTCCAAGGGGACAGAACAGCTACAATTAAACATAAAGTTCATCTATTTAAAAACAAAACCGACCTCCTTTCGCCAAGCAGACTTCACTGCGCTCAGCACATTTGCCTTGCCACCTCATGAAAAATACCACATCTACATGCGCCCAGCACTTATAGTAGGAAACACATGTTAAAAAGGAAGGAGAGCTTCTCTGAACATGGAAATTCTCCTCCAGCCTGGCACAACCTCGGGGTGCAGCCAGACGACAAACTGGCACTGATCTCATGCCTTCCCCACACGAGCAGCGGGGATCTGGCTTCCCCTTCCCTTCCAATCTCATGTGTTCCCAGTGCTTTCCTTGCAGGGCTTTCCAGGGGCTGGTTTAATACGCCACATTGGTGGAAAACAAGGGGGAAAAAAAGAAACTTTCTGCTAAGCTAGAAGGCGAATTAGATCATCCAACGATCAGACACGTACCAGAACTAGTGCAAAGGAGGGGAGGATCACGTAGCCAGAAGCAGAGGAGAGAGGAGCAGGATTGCACCTTTCCGTGGCAGTGACCTGTTTGGCCCCCTCAGCTGTGCTGCCTGTCTGCATCCCTCTCCGGGGTACACAGCATCGGGTGTAAAAGCAAACTGGCACTGAAGAGAGCAGGCTGACCCCCACAAAAAACTAACTCATCACAAGCGAGGCAGGGGGATAACTCCATCAGTGGCAGCCTTCATTTATGTCAGATTCATTACACCCATTAAACCACACTTGTAACTCAGATTTGAGGCAGCAACGAGCACGAAAGGTGTGAGGACATACAGGGTGGCAACTTCTGCTGGCAACCTACAGCAGTGTGTAAAAACTTCAGCCCCAACCTTTGCATATTTAAATGCAGGAATGTCTGACATTCACATTGCAAAAAGGTTACAAATGCCTCAGCAATCCAAGAAATGCAATAAAGCTGTTGCCCTCAGACTACTGTGAGCTCACCGGACATCTGGGTTCATTCTGATCTAACTGGAAAAAGGAAACAACGTGGGTGAAAGGAATGTCTGACCAGTAGCTTTACAAACTCAGAATGCAGGCATATAACTGTATTTTGACTGTGTAAGAACGTAGCTTGTCTATGTTTAATTTTCTGTGTTTTTTCTAAAGAATTCTTTCATTTAAAAAAACACAACAGAAGAAGTAAAACAGAGTCTATAAGCAAAAGCAGGAGCCTTTAGTTGGGTTTCTGTTTCTTCCGACAAGCTGTTACAGCAGGTTTCACTCTATATAGACAGACAGAAAAAGGAGTTCCTTAGTTCCGCTGCTCCAAAGACATTTTTTTTCTGCATGTCTGGAACAGGAGGAGACAAAAACTCATCCGAAAAAAAGAAATTGAAAAACCTGCTGAAGGCAGCTAGAGCAATAAGACAGAAACTCAATTTGCATCCAGTGATCAAGTGGGCAAATCTGGTACGTAAAGAAAAATTTCTGCCATCTCCGCCACAAAATCTGCCCTAGGCACAACCCATACTGGAGCTGGCATGGAAATCAGCCACCAAGAACCTAAAGCTCATTCCTAGACACTTCAATATTTGGGGGGTCACAAAACAGGGAATCTTTCTCGTTCTCCACCCTTTGTCCCTTGCTGAAACCCAGCTCCACTCCGAGCTCTTTATTGGCAGTAACACGCAAGAGGGGATTCCCAGGGTGAATTACTTGTGAGCCATCACTCGCTCGCAGTGCAGAGGGAAGTGGCTATTCCCCCCCCCATCCCAACTCTCCAATAACTCAGAAAAGCTGTAGGGATTTTCCTCAAAACTTCCCAAAAAATTTCACCACTGGGAAGAAACCAAGAACTAGACAGTCCCCAGTCAGATGAAAAGACTCCAGGGAAGCCTAAAAGGAATACTCCATGGACAAAAACCAGGCTCGCTGGGGCCCTGCAATCAGTGCCTACACCATGTTTGCCACAGGACAGGGAAAGGTCGTACTGGGTGACTTCTAGCAACATTTTCCTCATAGAACAAACTGAGACTGAGAAAATCCTGATATTCGTAGGTAGGTGTGAAGGTGCAATGCCAGGAGGAAAAACAAGCCCATGGGGATACTGGCAATGTGTTTAGACCATAAATAAATAAGTTTGTGCTGTAATCAAGGCTGTAATCAAGGCTGTTCCGCCTTCTGCCAGAACACTGTGCTGAGACAGCAAAGTGTTCATGCATATCACTGCCTCCAGCAGCAGATGACATCTCAGAAGCAGCTCTAAATTACACTGGCATTTCAGTGGGTCACCTCAGGTGAACCCCAGAGTAGCAAAATTCAATTCAAGGGGAAACAAATGTATCTATGTAGCTTGGGCATACGCAATTTCCTATGAAATACAACCTTCAAATCATCCTTTTTAATTAAGACCCTCTTAAAGCCTTCTTCTACTACTATGTAAAAATTCAGCCTGGCATTCCCTATATTACTATTTCACTCACGTAGGGCATACGGAGAGCACCTGCTTTCATCTTAGCATGCTACTTGACCTTTCGGAGCGCTATGGCGTGGAGGTGTGTGAGCACCAGAACACCTGAGCTAAACCCAAGGATGCAAGATGTAGACACAGGCTCTGGGTGCCAGCTTTGACTGTGCCTTGATGTGGTCATGACCAGTCCCACGAGGTCAGTTCTGTGAACGCTGGCCTTGGTGACTCACTTAACAATGCGTGGGAAGTCACTGGCAGGGCCATGGCAAACTCCCTTTCTGGGCTTCACCATTTTGCCACGACAAGGTCAGAAGTTGGTCCTTGTGGTCCCTGTGGGTGACCTAGGGAAGGCATCACCTACAAGTGCCAGTAAAGCTTTTAAAACCACTCATTTGTGGGTACTGTAGTATGTATTTTCAAGGGTCACCAACATAGGAATACCTCTTTTTGCAGAGAAAGGCGGCAGGGTGTGTACACGTGCATACAGAGGGAGAAAAGAAAGCATATCAGATGTGCTGTCTTTGTCAGCCTGCCAAGCAACCCGCTCCCGAGGCACCAGGACTTCCACAGACTCATTGTGCAGGAACCATCTAACAATTATGCCCCAAAAGCTGATATAATGCTTTTAAAAAAGCTTTTTTTCCCCACTCTGCCTCTTGCAGAATTAAACCCCAGAATTCTGTGATTGATCAGATTTGGAGAAATAAGTCTTCTCAGCAACAGGATGACCAAACTCTGCTGGCATATGGATTTGTGCCTTGTGTTTCCCAGCCCAGACACTTCTCCCCATGCCTCCCAGCCCATTCCCAAGCCCTCGGTGGTGCCACGCTCCTTACAGCCCCCTCGCTGCTGCTTCCTGCCCTTTCTGTCAGCTGGGCATGAGGAGGGGCAGCATGGGCTCTGGCTGTTCAGGTGCTACCCGTGGCTAGCCAGGGGCTTCCATGCAGTGGGTGAGAATGCCACATCTCTGCCAGCTCTGCCTCCCTGTCAAACTTGGTTGAAACTGGGCAGGGGATTCGAAAGTTATGAGCAGGGGCCTAAAGAAACAGATGAAGAGATGGAAAGCACGATAAACTATCATTCCCTTAGTAAGCCATATAAAAAAAAAAGTACAACTACAGGAACGCCTAGTTTTCTATTATCAAACTCCTATTTCTAGTACTGGATATCAGCATGCATCAGACTGTTATATCCAAGTATTGCCCATCTTTGGTCTTGGAATCGGCATCCTTTTTAGAGAAACTACATGACTGGCTAATTACCGCATGCTTATAATTACATTAATAACATACCACAAGCTCTTACAGTACAGAGAGAGAAACAGTTCTGCACATTAGATTGTTCGCCCATTGCAGTATGGGCGAACATACATCTGTGCTTGACACGTGCTTCACAAGAGCAGAGGTAGGGGAAGGAGTGTCGGGGAAGACAGGAGAGCAGAGATCTCATGAATGGCATTTGAGGTGCTTGCTTTCTTTACAAGTGAGCTCTGCAATTCAATCCCTGTTAAATTCTCTGAGTTTTGTTTTAAGATTCTGAGACTGAAACGCAAAATGAAACTCAGCATCAAATATCTCCCAGTTTCACAACATCAGCGTGAAAAACTCCTAATTTTGCATCACTGGATTTTTAATCAAAGCCCGGGTTTGCTCCAGAGTATCGTTAGCTGCAATGAAACACCAAAATTGCCAATAAGCACAACGTATTTTGCATCCACAACGAATCCCAGCTGAGAATTGAGTTTTGTGTGGTTTCAAGGTTAACATTTCACACAGCTGAGGAGACTCATCCCAAGCCTCTTGAGGTCGGGGGGGGGGCCTTGTGGACTTCAGCAAGTTTTGCAGCAGGACCTTGGAGAAGGACGGGGGAAAGCCATTGCAGTCCTCTGATGGGGACTTGGGTTGCTGGAGAAAGCACTCGCTGTGTACTGCATGGGTGGCAGAGAGCCCTCCAGCCCACCACCCTGCGCTGTCTTCGCCACCATGCACTCACTTTTTGCCATCCAAAAAACTCCAGAAACTGCCCTGCTACCAAAGCTGAGGCCCAAGGGGTTGCACCACATGCTCACTGTGGACATCAGCCACCCTGAAAACACCCTCCTCGCTCTCACTCCGGCTGGGATGGGTGACCACCTCACCCCTCTGGGAGTCGGCAGCCCGACACGACTGGCCCGGGGAGCCGACAGCTCACGGGTCATCAGCACTCGCCACCATGGTTGCAAGCCAGCCACCCCCAAACCCTGGCCCAGCCTCAGCCCTGGCAGAAGACACCAGAAGGAGTGCCCTGGGGGCCACCCTCCCCCAAAGACCGGCAGGAGGGCACTGCCACCCGCTTGGGCCCAGCGCCCCCCTCCCGCGCTCCCACGCCGGCCGCTCCTGCTTACCTAAACTAAGGCTGAGCAGCACGAAGAGCCCGAGCCCCAGCCACCTCCTGAAGGCCAGCGCCGGCGGGGCGGCGGGCAGGCACGCCATCTTCCTGTAGCTCCTGGGCTGGGAGGAGAGGGGCACACGGTTAGGGGAACGGCGCCCGAGGAGCCACAGCACCCGCCGCCGTACCCCGCTCCTTCCTGCCCGCTGCCGCCCCGAAAAAACACGAGCACAAGCCCGGCCCGGCCCGCTTCCCTCCCCCGTGCCCCGGGGTACCTGCGGCTTCCCCCGGCGAGCGGCCCCGAGGCCACCCCCTGAGGCGGGGAGGAGGCAGGGGGCTCAGTGCCGGGCCATAGGCGCCCGGCTTGTGCCGCAGGACCGCGGAGGCGCTCACTCCCCACCGGGGCGCGGCGGGAAGACCGGGAGGCGGGCGGGCGCTCGGCCTCATAAGTCGCCTCACGCCCGCCCACGGCTTCCTCGCGGGACGTGCGTAAGGTGCCGCGCCCGCCGCCTCCGCCGCCCGGGGCCGGCGCCGGGGCCGGGGCCGGGGCCGGGGCCGCGGCCGCCTTCCCTCTCAGCGCCGGTGTGGTGGATGCGACCCCGGCGAGGGGGCAGGGGCCTCGGGTGAGGGGGCAGGAAAGGGCCCTCCCGCGGCTGGCGGGCGTCGAGCCTGAGTGTCGTGGCAGCACCGGCACCCGTGGGGCTTCTCAGGTTGGAGTTTAAAACGCAACTGAGTCAAACGCCTGACGCTCCTGTGGGAATAATCCTGTACAATGATATTTGAAAGTAACCCCCCCACACACACCATCCTTTCAGGCCCAGCTGGATGTCGTCCGTCAAGTTCAGTTACATAAAGAAAATTTTTAAAAGACCGCCAAAGCTGCAAGTGTTGGCCATCATGGCCGAGCAGCCGGACAGGGAGCAGCCGCCGGACATGTCACCAGGCCCAAACGGGCCGGGGAGAGCATCCATCCGCCCCGGCGGGAGAGGCGGAGGGAGCGCTTGCCTTCCCAGCGCCGGGCCCTCCTTCTCCAGGAGGCACCCACCGCTCGCCCATGGCACCCACCACCAGCCCCTTCCTCCCGCTGCCTGGCTTGCCCCGGCTCTGGGGACAGGGCAGGGGAGAGGCACGGCCTGTCCTTCCTCGAAAGCCTGGAAGGGCAGAGCCCTCACAAACCCGAGCGGCCAAACAAAACTAGTCTGCAGCAGACCCTAAGCAGAAAAACAAACCGCTTGGTAATTAAGAGCCCGAGGGAGTAAACACGTGCTAAGTGATGTAGATTTGTACAGATACTGCACACCCTCCTGCAGGATAAAACAAACCCCGGTATAGTGTAAGGAGTTATATTTAGCCGTAATAACCACAGCGAGAGGGTTACACACTAATGAAAACCTGATTTTCTTCAAGGAAAAAAAATAAAGTGCAAATGCAAATGAAGATTAAAATCATTTATTTAAATGCAGATTTCTGGCTTGCTGATTTAAATTACTTTGATTTAAAACAAATGCATCCATTTTATCAGAAATGATGTGCCACTATGTTGCTCCAGTTTTTCTTCAGTATAGTCGCCTTGGATTAGGTGGAGTAGATGTATTGATGTGGAAGTGAATTGGGCTTATTGGATCGTAATACAAATCAGAGTTTTATTTTCACATGACTAACCAAGTAATATTCTATAGAGAAATCAAACGGCAGAACAAGAACAGGTTACAACTTTTCTGTAGAGAAAAAAGTTATTCTGTATGAAACAGCAGAGAAGAGTTTGCCATTGACTCACACTGGGACTCTGTGTCTCTCCGTTGTGGGGTTTCTAGCGCACGTGTTTGGTGATTCGGGCTCTGATTTAAATCCTGTACATTTGTACTCTACCCATGCATTTTCTAACAGGACCACCAGCACAGTTTGCAAATGCAGATGACACTAGGACCATGTGTTTACATACAAGTGTTTTCACGCTACTCAGAGAAAAAAAAAAATACCATGACTATATCATTCATCCATTGCTTCCCCAAGTCACAGTCCCAGCTCTCGGGCCACCGATCCATCCTCCCCTCACTGCATGTCCCATACGGCTGTGCAGCGTTTTAGGCAAACAGGGACCGTACCTCTCTGCAAGTCAGATGGGCCCATGCACTTTCTACTCGTAGTCTGATCACGTATCCTGCATCATTACAGAGTTACTGGCAACCCTGTTATAGCTGTACAGTTTACCATCTCACTTCCATTTTAAATTCAAGCTTTTTTTTTTTTTTAACTATTTCTGCCATTAGCATATTACAACTAGAAAGAAACTCCAGCCTTTTACATTCACCTCTGCATTTCTTGCTTGGGGTTTAATCCTGCTCTTAGATGAGCAGTCCCAGGGAAAGCGATTGAGCTCATCAGCTGCCAGTCTGTAGCAATCATACCCCTTCCTACCCACAGAGAAACCCAGAGCAGCTATTCGCTTCATTAAGGCTGCCTAGGTTTTAGACGGACAGCTGATCTCATGGGTACTATTCTCGGTCAGAGCTCCTTCTCTTTTTCTAGGTATCATGGCTCTTGGTATCTTCTCCTTCGGCGAGCTCCCTGATTGCAGAGCGACTGCAATAATGGAAAGAGCGTAGCGGCCAAGTGCTTTGTTCTGCTTTGATCAGAGGCAGAAGTCATAATTTTTCCATCACTTAAAGCTTCCCTAAGCACGTATCCTTGATTCTTGGAAGCCATCTCTTCAAGGGAAGCGGTATTATGCATCCTTAGGTTGCTAACAAAGTTGAAGGCCTCATATATATTGAAGTCACAGTTCAGAAGAGACCCGTTATATGAGCACTGTAGCGGGTACTATAAGCCCACTAATTCACAGAGAAATCCCCACAGGAATAAGCTTTCTTGCACACTTTAATAGGCTTTCAGCATTTCACCTATATGTGCTCCAGAAACAGGTTTAAATGGGTAGAAGAAGCATTGCAGCCTGAAAAGGGAAGCTTCTATTTAATAAGAAAGGGCTTTTAAATTCTGCTAAAAACAATTACTGCGGAAAAGAGGAAGATGTGAGAGCATCACGCCCCCCACATTTTTCCTTTGCTTTCACACAAAATCATTAGGAAAAAAGCAGAAAAGACAAGCGAAATTTTGCAGCGTATGTGCTATGTAGAGGAAATTAATTTCATTAATCAGCACTTGTGGTAGAAATGCTTTGCACTCAAAGGGAAAGCTGTTCAAATATGTCGCTGCTAGATTTCTCCTGTAGACCCATTGCCATCACCAACTTCTTCCAAAATGGCAGAGCCACTGCTGCAGAAATGCACTTCCAGTGCAGTCAAACATCATTATTTTGAACATTTAGTGACTGGTAAAAACAAAAAAAAAACCAACCTCCCCCTATTTCTCAGTCGACATCTCAGCAAAATATCAGAAAGGGCAGAACTGGGTAAATACTGAAAACCAAAACACGGCACCGACTCTCCGGTGAAGATTCATAACCACGTTCCCTCCTGCAGAACCATGATCCCTTTTATTGGTTTTAATGCGAACAGACATTCCCACCTGCATTAATCTGAACTAAAAGCACATCTGCACGCTTTTAATACAAGAATGTCCAGGTAGAATGGGAAGTATCCAAGATGTGTTTCCAGAGATGCACATCACCAAAAAATGGTTGCGCAAGTGCCCTAAAAACATCTTTGTCAGAGAAATGATCCCATTGCAAAGCAGAGTAACATTTTTAGGAAGGTTTTTTCATAGAATCATGGAATCATTTAGGTTGGAAAAGAGCTTTAAGATCATCAAGTCCAACCGTTAACCTAGCACTGCCAAGTCCACCACTAAACCATGTCCCTAAGCACCACGTCTACACATCTTTTAAATACCTCCAGGGATGGAGAGTCAACCACTTCCCTGGGCAGCCTGTTCCAGTGCTTGACAGCCCATTTGGTGAAGAAATTTTTCCTGATATCGAATCTAAACCTCCCTTGGCACAATTTGAGGCCATTTCCTCTTGTCCTGTCAGCATTTGATGGTTCCAATACCAGCATGTGGAATACGAGGTATATGGAGTAATAAACTGAATTCAGCTGATAACACTCCTCTGTTCACCAGTGGAAGTAAATGACGCCTTTTTTTTTGTCCTGTAAGAGAAGGACAGAAGGCAGCCTTACCAAAGAGGTCCCAGCATCCCGAGAAGTTAAGTTGTTGACACAAAGATAGACTGTCTCCTACGCAATGTCAATAACAAAAGAAAAAACCATGTGGGGAAAGAGGAAAATCCAACAGTTTCAGGTTACAGAAAATCACTTTCATCCTGCAAAGGAAAATAACAATAACAAAAACCCCACAGCTCAAGAGATTTCTTGTTCTTGTTTTTCCCCCTAGCCGTCCCCAACCTTCAGACTGTAAAGCTGGAAAGATTTGAAGAAGTTAAATGCTTCATCTCAGCACAGATTAGAGCTCAAGTATGGTCTTGTTTATAGAAAAAAAAAAGAGGACTTTCAGGAAACAAGGGCAGGTTTCACTTGCGCAACCTACTTTCAGCACAGCAGGACAGACAGCACCAACCCCTCAGAGCATGGGAGGGAGCCTCCTCCTCTTGTGCCCTGGACCCTTCACTGAGAGGTCTCAAAACTACTTTAATCCAAAGATGCTGCTGGGTGATGGCCCACTTCAAGGGGTTTGGCGTTTGATGTGCACTGGTGCTCAGGCCAACTGAAGGAGGAAACCTGGGGCAGTGTCCCCGTGCTGGGCTCAGTCCTCTCCCTGTGTTCAGCAAAGGTTGCTCGTGTTTGCTGGGGATCCCTCCCCTGGCATCATCCCCTAGGTATTGTGCTCCTCCACCACCCTGGGCCCAAGGAAGTCCTCACTGGACCTGTAAAAGCCATTTTAAACCTGGAAGATGGGCTCAGAGCCAGAGTTTGCACCCTTCCCCTGTACAGTGTTCTGGGCTTGGTGCACCGTTGTTCTGCAGCCCATCCAGCGTGATGCACGCTCCAGAGATCAGCGGTCCTCTGGCCTTCAAGAGCGGTTTGTATGCTGTGGCAGGCCTTTCAGAGAGCTAAGACCTTTGCAATCAGATAACATCCAAGTTAGCAGACAGACTGTTTCCCATTATCACTCAGCTAGTCAAATCCACGGATTCCTTAGCTCGGTAATCTGAAGGGCCAAACTGCCCTCATAAGACCAAGGCAGAGAGTCACAGCTACCAAAGTGTGCTGGGGACGGGACAAGTATCACAAGAACAGTGCCCAGCTGGGACCAGAGTCCAGCAATGCCCAGGGCATGCAGCACTGCTTGGCACTGGACTGGCCAAGCACAGACAGATAACGTGCTGTGATGACATGGCGTATTAGAAAGCACAGGCAGTATGTCTGCTGTGCCATGGTAAGTCAGCATAGCAAAGTTAAAAAAAATCTTCTGAACTCAGGAACAGAGAAGGGGAAATGTGGGAAATTAATTCAAGTAAGGTAAATGCAAAATGCACCCACACTCTTTGGCAAGCGTAACTTCATCCCGATTACTGCGTGAATATTTGATTTTTACTGCTCAAAGCATCAGGGCTTCTTGCCAAAAACAAAGTTGCCTTAACAATCTGGGATTAGCCTTCTTCAGTTACCCTCACAGCAAACTGCTGTACGGGACCCACTTGATCACTGTACACTGTTGTTGTGAGGCATCACTGTTTGTGTACCCACCACACAGAAGCCCAGCATGCTCATGTGGTCCACACAGGAAAGAGCGAGTGGGTCGCTGGCCCACAGCATGCAAGCTGGCACTCACAGTTGCCCTCATCCACCCCCTGCCCCCCAGGCTAGTTCCTGCAAGCTCTTCCCTTGCAGCAGAGGTGGTTCATCTGCTCATAAAGGAGAACCCGATCTCCCATGGTTTCCACCCCAGTGTGTGAAGATAGAGCAGCAGATACGCTGGTTCTCCTCAACAAAGCAAGCTGCGCTGCCTGCAATGGCTGTGCCAGCCCTCCCTGCCAGGGAGTCACAGCCCTCGGCAGCAGCAGGCTGCGAAGAAGACACGGGCTGATTTTTTGTTTAACATTTGCACCAGCTATTGCAGCACGTGGGTGGCTCAAACTCTGCCGCTGGCTGTACTGTGCTGTAAGTTACTGTTTGTGCTGGTTTCTTTGTAGGCTTCTGCTGGCTCATAAGGGGCTGAGAGCCTTGGTCCTGTTTTCACAAGCAGCTTAGGCTGCCAGGGCATAGCAGCTCTGCGGGGGGGAGCATGACTGTGGCTGAGATGGCCTCATCCTGACTACCCTCACTGTGGCCCCAGGACAGGGAGCAGGGACAACACGGCACCACGTGCAGCAGCACTGGCTGCCGCACCGGGCGAGCGATCAGGTAGACACTGCTGAAACGCAGCACCTGGTAGTACATGCTGGGCTGTATTTTCCTTTTTTTTGTGCTATTACATGGGAGAGATGTAAATGCAGCAATGAGCAAGCATTGAAGAGGGACCTGCCTGACCTCAGAGGGCTGCTGCTGCGTGGTGTGCACGTTTACAGCGTGGTCCCTGCCCTGTTCTCCTGCCTCAGAGGGCTGCTGGAGCCCTGCCTCTTCTGGCAGGGCTCCTGTGCAGGGCAGGGCACCTGTGCTCCCTGCTCTGGGTGTTAGCAGTGCCCGAGTGCAGCTGAGGACAGCCAGGTCCCTGGAAAGCCTGCCTAATCAGGCATTTTGCTATTTGGCACAAGTGACTGCATCATGGGGAAGATGATTTTCAATCTGGTTCCTCTCCAGATAGGACAGTGTTGCTCTGTGTTACCTGGGGAACAGAGCCTGCCCTTGCATACCCTGGGGAAAAAAGTGTAAGGCTCTGAGCTGGCTTCAGAGTGGACCACATGGAGGCGAGGTCTGAGGACTTCGGTTCTAGAGGTTTTGCAGAGGTCCACGGAAGTTCAAGCTCTTCTAGTCATAAAACCACAGTGACAATGAGAAACTGGCACAGTGCAAATGTAAGCAAGTAAATGTTTAAGCATGTGTGTCAACCTGATGATGTGCAGATATGAAAATGCTTGTGTAACATGAATGAATCAAGGTATGAAGTAGCATGTTTGAGAAGTAGCTCTTTAGATCTGCCTTGTACATGAGGTCTGCTGGGCATTTGTCCTGGCAACTTGAGGAATTTCTCAATATGACTAAGGGCTCACAACCTGTAAGTGGGTTTTGCTTGTCAGAATGTTGTTTTGATTTTAGTAATCCACAGTTGATTCACATGGTGCTTGGTTTCTAAGATCCAGGCTTGCAAAAATCCCAAGAATTACTTCCATACGGTTGATCAGAGAGAGGAACAAATCTCACCCTGAATCATTTGTCCCTCAGTGCCCCCTCGGAATCTCGTTCAACACACTAACCCAGCAAAGAAAATAAATAAAATCAACTTGCTTTTCTTGGCCATCTTTGTGAGTTGCATCAATTTACTGGAATATCAGATGAGCCCAAGAACCAGCATCAGCAGCAGGATCTGGTGGGCTGAGGGCAGAGAGAAGGGACAGGTCCCTGTTGGCAAAAGCCGGGCATTAAATCAGCTCTGACTGTTGTATGTAATATCACCCAAACCATTGTGTTCAGACGTCTCCTGTCTTTGAGAGTGGAGTAAGGCAAATCACACCCCGTGCCCACAAAGAGCACGTAGCTGAGGAGTTAAGGAGAATCGATGAGCATGCTGCTACCTCACAGCCCAGCTTCCTACCTGCAATTTCCCCATATGGGCAAGCACAGTGTTTGCAAGTGTGAATACCATTCTGACACAGATTTGTATATATAATGCAACACTGATTTCAATAGGAGTCACGCCTGAAGAACAGAATTATACCCTCTGTTAAAAGCAGAGCTGAAAGCACTACCTGTAATCAGTGCTGCTAGGCATTGTTATCCTCTGCTTTGGTTCTGGTTAGGCTTCATTTTAAAGGCATTAGCTCTGCTGGGATGAAATGTTATATACCAGATATAGTTTAGACTGATCTATTTAAAAAATCTGCCAAAAAAAAAAAGAAAAGAAACATCTATTTCTAAGACTAACAGTAAGAAAATAAGAAGCTTTTTTTCCTTGTGCAGAGGTTGTGGCTGTGTATCCTTACCAGGCTCTGGCTTGTTTCTGTGTTAGAATAAGAAATTAAATGATCAGAAGAGCATTGTCAGGGACCCTACAAAAAAATATGCTCATATGTGTGTTACAAGGTAGCATTAGCTGGTTGCAGCTTACATGTGCTCAGCAGAGGGATCAGTACAGAAAGCCTCCAAAGCCTCCATCTGCAGTAAGGTTGTGCTGGCAACCTGCGGACTGGCCACTCCTCACATTGGAGTAGTTTTCTTGCCAAACACAACATTTTTTGGCAGATTTGCTTATTTAGAGACAGCTATGTATCTGTTCTTGCTGATGCATCCGCTGACATAGCTCACTAGTGTACACACAAATCAGACGGCAACATGGGAAGTGCAAATTCAGGGCTTTCAGGAAGCAAAGCTCAAAAGGACTCAATTCCAGAAACCTGCCACGTTGACATTTGAAGGTGGGAGGGGGAGTTCAGGAGAAAACAAACAAAAGCAAAAGCCCCCAAAGCCTAAAACAAGAACCAAACCCAAAAACATTTGAACCTCAAACCTAAATGCGGTGTCCAGCTTTGGTTTGTTTCTTTTCCCTTCTAACATAAAAAAAGTAATTTTCTGTAAGTGCGAGCCATGGGACTTCCCCGTTTACATGGGTATCACACGTTTTTGACGGAAACCCTCAGACCTCTGGGGCACAGGTACCTTTTACTTGGTTGTGCCTTCCTTCAGAGGCACCATCCGCTGGCTGTGAGGCTCAGGTGAGCCTGTCTGTTCAATTCAGCTCCTCCACCAATATATCTCGTCTTCCACTTTGGGCACTGGGAGAGGGTGAACACCGAGGGGAGGCCTGAGATCTAAACGTGTTCATGAAAAGCCACGAGAGGAGACAAAGCGATTCTGTGGCACAGGTGCTGTGTTTGGCCTGTTTGGCAGGTGTGCTGCCTGTGCCCATATACACACAGGTTCCCTCTCTGGCATCCCACAGCTGAGCCCTGGTTTTCAGAAGTTTCCAACCTTCAGAAGAAGGCTGCACCATGGTGAGGACCTTCAGAAGAAGGTTGCAAGCACCACCAGCAACCCTAAGATTGCCTTTGGAAATAAGCCTGAAGCAAGCACGTCTGGAAGAGCTTTCCCAAGCACCCAGCCCTGTGTCCCTACTACTGCGGGAAAGACCTACCCCCAGGTAAGGTGGCACACTGAGCAGCGGACACCCGGCATCCCCAGCCCTGATGGGTGAGTGTGGCTTTGCAGTGGGCTCGTGGGGAGGTGCAGGCTCAGACTCGCTGTCCCCATGCCCTGGTGAGACACTGGCACTGTGCATTTTCCAGCATCAGCACCCTGCTGTCACTGCCATAGAGCTTCTCCCACCCAGCAGCCATGTCCCTGCACACCTCTGGGCGCTGGTCATGCCTTTTTTGTCTCTCCCCACACAGTGAGCTCTCCCCGCAGCCTGGCCCTCTCTGCCCTGTCCTCTGTCAGCCTGGCAGGGCTGCCCAGAGCCACCCTGCATGCCCACTGCAGGGGCCCTGCACCTCCGTAGCCACCCAAAGGTTCCTTTAAGCCAGCTGGGGAGATCTCATCTGTGGTCACCTTCTTTTTCTCAGCTACATTATGGTGAGGACTCATCATCAGTCAATCAAAACTCCGCTTCCTCTATAATTTCCGAATGGCAGGGGACAAGCTGGGAGCACTATGTCTCACAGCCACTCTCTGCACGCACAAGCCCGCGCTTTGTGCTGCTGACTTTCATCCTGTTTCCCCTGTTCCAGTCCTCGGTGTCACCAGCTCTTCTTGTGCTGTAGCCTGAGCGATCTCTGCAGTGACTAGCCCTTCAAATCTGACCGAATCTGATTAGAACTTGTTTTCCTGCTGGGTAAACAAGATGACCCCTTTGAGGAGCATCATTAATAACCCCTTTCCACCCTGCTTGCTTCCCTTGAGGCACAACCTCCTGACATCCTTTCTTTAGGTAAATCCTTACAACGCTCACATAATCCCCTGCTTCTCCAGCTTAATGGCTTTGCCTATAGCACTGCAAGGACTGCCTTTTTGAAGTCCTCTGTCTACGTAGTCGATTGTCTTATCAAAATAAACCTACTACGATAGCCTGGCATGAGAGAGCCTTGGTAAACTCATTTTGCACTTTATCTCATTTCCCATTTACCGAGGTCAGGCTAGTTGGCTGCTTGGAGATCCCAGCTCACATACCTCTCTAGCCTTGTTTTTTTAATGATAGCAATGACCTTTGCTATGCTCCTCTCCACTGGTAGAAATTCTTGCCACTGGACCGTGTTTTCACATGCCAGTTCCTGGACTTGGGGATTATGTTGCCCCTCATTTCCCCCTACCACCACCCACACATACAACCATCCCCTTTTCAGCAAGGAGTGCAATCAACTCTTCCGGTTTGCTTCCTCCTGGCCACGGCACAAGGTGCCTACGGGTTCCTCATACCAGCCTCGTTTATGGCTGGACACATTTGTGTCAGTCCAAGTGTGGCCTCACAGGTTTCACTATTGCAGCCAAGACAACTTAAGCCACGCATGGCTAGGTTACATCGAAGCGGATGGCATGTCAGGGATATTCAGTGGAAAAAATGTGAAGGCTCTGGAGACCGAGGATTGGATAAGCAACATTTCACTTCCCAAACACCAGTCCCAGTGCAAGCAGATGACTGAACAGCATGCAAAAAGATCTCACACTCCTCTGCCTCTTACAGCCCCCCAGCTACTCCAGCACGATGGCTGCTTTGACAGACCGGAGACCAACACGATTCCCACACCCAGCAAACGCCTGCTCTGACACGAAGCCTGACCCCTGAGCTCATGCTCTTGTCACATCTATGTCAAGCAAGAAGATGTCCTGCGGTCCCGCTGCTGAGGGTTTGGGGTGGAACACAGTGAAGGGGTCTTCGATACAGAACAAAAGCGCGAGTGTTATTTTATCCTCTGCTCCAAGCAGAAGTGACTGCTCGGAGGCGGTGCAGAGCCACTGTTATTGGGGGGTTATGGACCGCAGCAATACTGGACCTACAAGAGGGGCGGCATCCTTATTCCCATGCCTCCTTCTGTCTCCTGGAGTTGTGATTTTCTTAACTTTCAACTGACTTTTGACAACACGTGGTCTGACATGTATCAGCAATCAAATATGTTTGTTTTTTTCCCCAAACCAGATCCTCTTACACTGTCTTGCAGCTTTGTGCAGCCACATACCTGGCAGATCAGTGACAGACCATCTCCTCCCAGATCTCAAATGCTATCTCAGTTTTAAGAGCAAGAGCTTTCACAGTTAGCAGCTTCCTTTGCCTAGCGATTGCTGTCAGGAGCTTGCCCGTCCTTTCTGCCCGACCAGGGCCATTATGGGAACACACCAGAGGCCTAACCACAGAACAGCGGTGTCTTTGGCGGCTTCCTGCAAAGGCTTCATTCCCCTGCGAGTTTGGGTATGTGCACGGGGTGAGGGCGAAGCCGGAAGAGAGGAGGCCAGCAGTCGATGTCCTTACAACACCTCCCTGCTCGTCCTCCAGGAGGACATCTCCACGCATCAAGGCAGTGTCACCATTGAATTGCATCACACCAAGTGCGTAAATACAGAAGGGAAGCAGGCAGATACTTTTAAGCCTTGTTAGGCCAATGGCTAAAACGGAGCATTCAGTGGTCTTGTTCATATGTTCCTCTTCTGTCACACACCAGCACTTCCCAATTCTCTGAAATCCAATTCATGAAGAATGAAATGCAGAAGTAACCTTTCAAATGTCATGTTTTGCTGTCCCTAAGCCCTTTCCCACTAATTCTCATGCCCCTTGGTTCTTTTGGTATATGGCCAAAAGTAGGAGTCATACCCAGGAACAGCAGTGTTTTAGAGGGAGCTAGTGAAGAAACAGCCAGAAGAGAAAGGCAGGAGAGAAGGCTCAGGTCTAACCCAGCATCAGAGAAATCCCTGTGGTGGAAAATAACCACCCAGTCAAGTAACTCAAAGCCACTACAGGGCTTTTCCTAACCTATCATACCTAGGATTTTGCCTAGTCTCAGTTTAAGTCATTCAAGCTGAGGAAAGCCATCCTTCAGCCTGGCAGGTCCTGTGCTGTAAGCGCTCCCCGATAAGCTAACGGGAATTTCTGAGCACCATTCCCATCCGCCTGCTTCCCCAGACCTCAGCTGGCACCTCCACCTCTTCCTCACTCAAGTTTAGCTCTCATGCCTGTACGCAACCTGTGATTTCCTTAGACAGCTTGAACACACTTGCAACTTGCTGGCAGAAGAAAGAGAAGACCCTACTCCCCAGCCTTGTTCCTTTCCCACCCTTAGTTTTATGCTCTCTCTCACTTTCACCTAACTCTATTTTGGCAAGATGAAGGGCCAAATGGGCTTTATGCTGCAGGTGGATGACCCTCATAGCAGGAGGTGGATGCGTGCAGCTGGGAGGAGGGAAAGCTGGAGGGAAAGAGGAGGACCAGTAGTTTTTGGAGGGGCCCAGTAGTTAATTTACCTCCGCTGTAGTGTGGAAGCACTCGTTGCCTGTGTGAACCACACATGCTTGGCCACATCCGCTGCTGTTGCAACACCAGGAGCCTCAGCAAAGCTACCATCGGGATTGTGAGACGCACTGTGTTCTCTGTCCCAGTAGGCTGAATGCCCTCTCCTGTGGCTGTTCTTCATGTTCCTTGCACCTGACGTATCTTTTCTACAGCACGGCCTGCAATTATGTTCCTCAGACTGTATCTTTTCACACAGAAAGAAGAAACCTGCTCTCAAAGTGGAAAGCACGTTTAATACTTTAAACATTGCTGCTTCTGCAATGCAGGAAAAGCATCGTGTTTCAAAACCTCTAGAATGATGAAACCTCCTCCCCTCCCATCGCCAAGCGGCTGGCCACATTTAACCCACCACATCCTACTACGGCTTATCTTCATTGGCAAGTGCCAAGAACCTCCAAATTTAGCCTGCTGGTGGCTGTGAGGTGAGTTGAGAGCGGCTGTAAGGCAGGCTTGATGGGCCCCTCTGCTCGCAGGCACGACTCCCCTCCGATGGGCTCCCCTGGTCCCTGCGATGCACTCAGGAAGTACACAGAGGCAACTGCCAGCAGCTCACAGAAAGAAAGCAGCAGAAGGGACAGCAACGCGGGCCCACAGACGCCTTCACCCTGCAGGTGGGGAGCACAGTGCCAGCACTGGCACACAACTGAAAATGAAAATGCCACTTGATTTACATCAAGGAGCAATCAGCCTGCCAGCCCTGGAGCCTCAGATCCGCTGCTCAAGCCAAACCCCAGGTCCACAGGAGCCGGCCAGGATTGCTTCACTGCATGCCCAGGCTCAAAAGCAGGACTTGCAGCCTGCTGGGCAGGTCCCTGTCCCTACACACTCCCGTTTACCAACAAGCCAACTATAAACCTAATGGAGGGGCAGTAAAGATGAGTTTGCAGTTCCTTCTGCCAGATGTGGACGTGGGAGAGGTGATCACAGCCCTCAGCTCACCCAAGAGATGTTCCCTGTGTCACTGACCTTGCGGGTTGTCCCAGGTAGGCACTGCAGTGCCCCTCTATCTGTGGTAAAGCAATTATCCTGCTTATCTTCTACCCTGCAGAATTATGGTTATTTGAAACAGTTAGACTCGGTGGGGTTTTTAGTATTTTTTTAATTTTTCTTTTTAAATCTATGTTAAAGAGGGCTTTTGGAAGCATCCTGAGGAGAGTGGCAGGTGCCACAATGCACAGATCACACTAATTTTCCACTGTTTCCCTTTTGCTCTGGGCAGCGAGTCAGACCCTCTCTTGGAGAGTTTGTGGAAGGAGGCAAGACTGGACAGAAAGAGGCAGATATTTCTGCAGTGAAGTCTGGTTTCTCAATTAAGAGGCCAAAGTCCACTATTCCCTGAAACCAAGTTGGGCACCCAGAGGCACCTCCTCTGCTGCCATCTCCAAAACTTGTTTCAGCCATGCCCTTCAAAACGTCTCTCGCTATTCCCCAAATATGCCCACGCACGATCCCATGTCCAGGCAAAAGCATCTTTGCAACTGGCTTCCCCCAGGCACAGGCTGTGTTTGCAGCCAAGGCTCTCGCCGTCTTTTTCAGCCGTGCTTCCCTGGACGGGACGGAGGGAGGCGAGGGCCCCCCACGTCGTTACCACGGGAAGTCAGGCAACAAGTGAGGGTCACCACCCCGCTCGGGTTAGCTGGAGAAACCGAGGCAGAAAGCGCCCTGCTGTGCCTAGGGCGAAGGAAGCGCAGAGCCAGAAGCACCTGCTGCTGCAGGTGCCCATCCCCTGCTGCAAACGCCCGGCCAGCGCGAGCGCAGCAGCCCCGAGCATCCTGCAGCAGCCCCGAGCATCCTGCAGCAGCCCCGAGCATCCTGCAGCAGCGAGCGCGTCCCTCGCACCTGCGTGCGGGGTCATGCGCCGCTGCCTCACCAGCAATCGCCGCCCGGGCTCCCCACAGCGAGCCGGCCAGGTCCCGAGCAGACCTCACGTGGCATTTGCCGCCCCTGTTTTGAATGCCCCTGTTATAGCGTATTATTATTTACTGGCCAGTGACAAAGACAGACACGCACCTGGGGACTGAGAATTAGGGTAAGCCCAGAAATATTCCCCACACAAAAAAATGCCTGCTGTCATTACAGAGAAAAAAGCGCTATTAAAAGAATGAGAGACTGTTAAGAGGCTGGCACTGGTCCAAAGCGAACACGCTTGAGGGCCCCAGAAGATCCCTTGGAAAGTCACCTTTGAACCTGGGGGCCAAAGAGAAGATGAATAGGAGAGGTGAAAAATGAGAATTCTGGATGTTCCCTTGCAGTCCCATTTTGGGGCAGCTGTAGGATCTAGAACAGGGGCACTGCCGTGTTAAGGAGGGTACACGGTGCATTTTTAATGTTCACCTTCTTCCAGTCTTGGCCTGAAGGCCTCATGTAGTTCTCAGGAAATGTCCCACAGGGTCTAAACCAGGACGTAGCTCCAGCGCTGCGATACTACCCTTCGCAGCCCCTCCAAGTAGGAGCCCTCAACCCTGGGCTCATCTAGAAAGGCATATTTTTTTAGTCAGAAAGAATTACCCTTTTTTTCCAGATGAATATGAAGGAAAATTCTGAGTCTAAGCGAGTGCTAACCACAGGGTCCAACACATGGCAGGGGCATGTCAGCGAGCTGCTCCAAGGCGGTACTTTCCAGAAGGCATATCCTGGCCATTCGTCGACCACAGCCTAAATTTTCATTAAAAAAAAAATACAACAAAAGCCCCAGAAAGGTGCAACACAGTGAGCCTTTAACTCTTTGCATGGCTCAGCACCAGAAGGCCATCCTTGCCAACGGGGAGCAGTCTTGCCCACCTCCCCGTGCCATGGGGTGAGTCAGGGCAACGCTGCCCTGCACCATCTCGGAGCTGGAGGTGCTCCCCAACGGAGAGGGCTCTCCTCGCCCACCTCGTGAGCATCCCGTGGGACTCGCACAAGGAGATCCCTTTGGGATCAAAGCATGCATTCGAGCCTGAAAACTGCCGCTCTCCCCACCCCATGTTTGCAGGCTCCTGCTGATGGTTCCTCCTGATGGCTCACCGTCCGCCGTCTGTCAGCGAGGGGCCCTCGACGTTTTTCTGTAACACATCTCAGATGTCACTTAACGCCAATGCATGGCATGGTTTCGGTTTTTAGGAAGCTGAAAGAGCTCAGGAACCAGGAAACAATGATGAGATCCAAAGACCTCAGTGCCGCATGAATTTTGTGCTGATGCAGAGGTGTTCTTGCATTTTCCTGTCCCTTTGGGGAACGTTGCAACTTTCCTCTCTGCTCCCCTGCCCTTTGGGCTGCAGCAGAAGCCCTTCCTCACAGATAGCCAGCCAAAAGCGGGAGGGTTTTTCCCCTCTCGCAGGCCTAAACCTTAGGAGAGAAAACCCCCGCCTTGCTTTTAAGCGCTGCACCAACCTGAGTAAATTCAGAGCCATTCTATATAAAACAGAACGAAGCAGAGAAGCAGAAAAGGTCAGCAGGCGCTGCTGGCAGTGCCGAGACACCGGCAGCTTCTTTTCCCACTTCCTTTTCTGTTACTATTTTCTCTACCAGAGAAAATAGTATGCTTCTCAAACGCCACGCTTGCAGCGGGGTGCAGAAGAGCAGTAGATATCTGAATGGGCACTGCATACCGAACTGCCGCAGCCGCCGGGGCGGGCGCTCCGGCACAGCCCTGCGCTCTCAGCTACCTGAAATCCCCCAGGGCCCCGCTCCAGCCCCCCACTCTCACTTGCCCCCAAATTCCCCAGGGACTCTGCTCTGACCCAGCGCTACATTCGTGATTGCCCTGAAATCCCACAGGGCTGCAGCTCAAAAACTACCACCGCTTTTTCTCATGAGCACAGGGGGATTTTTTTTTTCCCTTCATGTAAGAGGCGCTGGTACCTTCTGGGGTGAACCAGGGCTCTGGAGAGCTGGCGTGTGGCATGTCAAGTGGCCACCAGTCAGTAAAAAGGTTTGGCCTCCACAAAACACAGCCTGAGCCATGCTCAGTCCTTGTATTTTTGCTCCTGCTTTCTGCTGCTGTCCCTTCCCTGCCCATTCATTAGGTGCCCTCAGCCACCTCACCACCACCATCATTAAAAATAAGGGACAAAGCAAGGCAAGGGCATCATCAAGCGCCTCAAGACGCAACGTAAAGCAGCGCCACTGAACGTGGCAAATACTAGCCCTGGTTTGGAGGAGGCTGGGGTCACCCGGGGGCTGAGCTGGGCCGTGCTGGGGGCTGCGGGCAGAGCGCTGCCCCGAAACACCCAGGGATGGAGCAGTCACGAAGACTGCCGGTAATGGCTGGACTCCCCACTCAGGCTGCAGTGAATGAATGCTGAAAAAGCTGAAAGAGAAACCAAGGCTGACAAAGGGTCTCTGCCCCCGGCGCAGACCCTGAGCGGGGCCCGCAGGCTGGCTGTGCTCCCGCACAGGAGGCGGCTGCCCCCGGCCGCGACTCGGCCGGGAGGACGGGGACTGCTCGTGAAACTAGTGAACAGTTTCAACAGAAAAAGCAGGGGAAATGCTGAAAGCGCCTTTCATTTTTACTTTTTTTTAAATAAAATATTTCATTTCCATGTGGTGATTTCATTTCCATGTGGCAGCTTCATTTCCGAGTTGACTGTTGTGCCTCCGAGGGCACCAACAAAAGAGGCAATCCCGAAAATGAAACAAAACACCGCGCTCATTCCCGAGCTCCCGGCCCTGCGGCCGGGGACCGAACCCTCCGCCCGCGCAGGGGACAGCGCGGCCGCGACACGGCGGCAGCGGGCCGGGGCGCGGGGGAGAGCTGGGGCCGGCCGCGGGCCGCGCCCGGCTCCTCCGGGAGCGACACCGCCGGCGCCGGCTGGCAAGGAGGTGCCTCGGCCACGGCCGGGCCGGTCGCCCCGCCCCGGGAGGCCGCGGAGCGGGAGGGCCGGGCGAAGGCGCCTCAGGCAGGCACCGGCCGCCGAGGCCTAAGAACGTCCCGTCCCGCCGCGCCGGATGTCCCCGGGGAGCCGCCTGCCGCTCCCGAGGCGGGGCAGGCCCCGGCGGCCTCTGCTCGCAGGACTGGCTGCGTAAGTACCCGCCGGGGCCGGGAAGAGGCCGCCTCCCCCGGCCGCGCGGAGCCCCGGCTGGGCCTCGGCCGGCCCCGCCGTCCTTCCCCGCCCCCGCCTCTCCCAAGCAAAAGAGCCCCGCCGTGAGGCGCAGCAAACCCTGAGGAGGAGCGTGGTGTTTTGGGGGAGGCCGCCCTGAAAATACCCGCCGGGATAGCCAGCTCTGCTGTACCAGCGCCTGCCGTTGTAGCCGGCCTGCGGAGCAGGGGCAAGCATTGCCCAGAGCCCCCGTGCTTGCCGCCTCTGCCAGGCCCTGCTAAAAGGGACGAGCTCTGCCTCGTTATCCCCAGGGTACGACAGCTGCTGGGAGCTGATCTGACCTTCTTGATCGAGTTGTGGGCTGCACTCAAGAAAGTGGTGACCATGGGTACGGTCACATAACCTGCACGTATTCCTGCAGTCCTGCCCTTGCTTTTTGGTCTTTGACCTGGCTACAACATGCAGCGTCGTCCTGGGCTGCTGCCGCTGCCCCGGGAGGGCGTGGCCGGCTGCGCCTGGCCCAGGGCTAGCGCAGGCGGCCATCTCCGTGGCAGCATGGAGACGCAGGTGCTAGGCTGGGTATCCACCCTGCTGGAGCTTAGCAGTAGAGGCTCGTACTGAACTGGGAAAGATTTTATTTTCAGTTTCCCTCTGGTTTTTTTTGTAGTGTTTTCTGCATTGAAGCAGTCCTGGGGCAAAAATTGTGTCCTAAGGCGATGGAAAACTATGTGGCGTCAATGGTGCTGAGCGCAGTTGGTGACACGCTGGGCTATTACAATGGGAAATGGGAGTTCCTGCAGAGTGGCCCAGCCATCCACAAGGAGCTGGCAGAGATGGGGGGACTCAGCAACCTCAGCATCCAAGGTTGGAAAGTCAGCGATGATACAGTGATGCACTTGGCCACGGCCGAAGCCCTGGTAGCTGCCGGGAAAAACCCAAGTTTAGAGCATCTCTATTCCCTGATCGCAAAGAACTACAAGGAGTGCATGAATGACATGAAGGGCAGAGCTCCAGGTAACCCCTCTATAATGCTGTCTGGGCAGGGCTGTCCTCTTGCTAATGTCTCTCCCTTTGCTGCAGCTGGGAGCTGAGGCTGGCCCTGGCTCTGCTTTTGCCTGTTTATAGCGTTAATCGTATTTCATGTAAAGGCAAAAGTTTTCCACACTCAGTACCTATTTCAGGATGAACTAAAGAGAATAGAATAAGGCAAGTTGAAGTGGTTTGGGCTTCTCTGAAGCAGACGAAAAAGATACTGTTTTGCCCATGTTTACAAAACATTCTTACAGGCGTGTTTGAGGCCTGGCCTTGAACTTAGGGGAGGGATGCTGGCTTTTGCGCCGAGGATGTGTCTTTTCTCATATACTCAATGGATGAAAACCGCAAATTCAACCACGTATAATGCGCACCCGGAGATTCTGTGTTAAAGCAACACACTTAAACAGAGAATGAATATAGAACTTCCCATAATAAATGCAATAAATTACACATAAAATATATTTAAAGGCACAAAGATCCTTGCTTGGAATAATTAAGTTTATTAAACCTAAAGTCTACTTTTGGCTAGCTCCGCATGTCTACTTTCTGTGCCAGAACAGTCAGGCCACAATCGTCTTTTCTGAACCTTGTACTTCCATCATCTCTCTTTTCTCTGCATAGACACAGTGGTGCCGAGTTTGGGTCACAGGCAGCAGGGGCTGGCAGTGTGTGGCAGCATTGAGGAAGGGCGCCTTGACAGGCTGCAGTAGCCAAACCGTATGCAACGTATTCCTGTAGTTCCTAGTTCACCCAGGCCTGCTGACCCAGCTCTTCCCTGAGGACCCTGTCTCTCTCTGCGCTCATGGCCCAGCCTCTTCTGGATGCTTGAATTAAACTGAAATTCGAGCTACTGAGGCTGGGCCTCTAATTTGACTAGTGCAGGCAGCATGAAGTATCCAGAAAACTCTCAAATTCAGCAATCCTATGCAAAGTTTATACATTGAAAAGAAATTGCCTAGACATGCGTATTTGGAGTGGCCAGAATATATCAAGAATGTTCTGGCTTGACATTAAATATGGGAAAGGCCAAATCCTGCATTGCTCTCTTAGGGTCACTAAGCATAGTGTGACAGAGCTGTGTATTTCCAACGTAAACCAGGCTGGAAACTTGAG
Source organism: Mycteria americana (assembly GCF_035582795.1). NCBI lineage: Eukaryota > Metazoa > Chordata > Aves > Ciconiiformes > Ciconiidae > Mycteria > Mycteria americana. The sequence goes on along the minus strand of NC_134365.1, from coordinate 105,254,335 downwards.
CAGGAATTTATTCTGCTGACCTTTCCACAGTGACCTCCTGTCCTCGTGTAAAGAACTAAACTATCAGTATTCTTTAACACAGATAGTCTCAGTTGTTGGAGTAGCCTAATTAATAAAATATTTAGGAAGGCGTAACAATGCTTGCCAGGATAGCAGAAGTTGGCAGGTTAAACTTCGAGGGACTCACTGCTGTTTTGGCAAAGGAGCATCTTGTAGTTCCCCCAGCTGATGGGGTCTGCCAAGGTGGACTAACCACAGCTGGCAGTGAGACAGCACCTGGAAGCTATTTTTGCCTCCGCTGTCTAAGCTTGGTGGCTAAAACCTGAGATGAAAAGGAGAAGAACCTAAAATTTAGATGTTAGTAATTAACTAACTGCAGCACACCTGCTGCAGTCCTTCTGTGAGTAACTGAACTGCAATATGCCCAAAAGCAGTTCCTGTTTGGAAGGGAAGGATTTTAAAGTACATTTGCTATGGACACTAATTGGAGTGACAAGAAAAGGTCAGGTTATCTAGCTAAAAAAGAAATGCAACTTCTTCAGTGGGTCCATGAACACTTAACCTTGTAAAATTTTGGGGAAAGGGGGGAAAGTAATGTGGGAAAAAATGGAAGTCTGTTGGGAATGTTCTTGCAACAGCGTTCTGGAGTGCTCCTGCTGCAGCTGCAGGAAGGGTGCTCGGCTCTGAGAGCTTAAATCCGGACACTTTACAGCGTAATGGCCACTGATGTACTACCAAAGGGAATACCTAATCCATATCCTGAAAAGCTGTCTGCAGTCTCGAGTCTCCATGCCATATTGATGAATCCTAATGATAGAAGTTGCATGTCAGCAACTTCTTTTGGCACTTCAGAGAAAATGGCATTAACTGAGAACATAACCCAAGGTGATGCTGTTCTGGCCAAAGTAAGTACTCACCAGGGAATTGCAGCTCTTAAGGCTGAGAATGGAAAGTTGCTGCTGCAACTTTCACCCAACAGAGAAGAGATTCCCCCAGAACAGTGGGGGAAAGTCACATTGCTCGCCCACGCAACAGAGTCCAGACCTGAAAACCAAAACCCGCAGTAACAAAGGGATTCCCACAACGTTATGAGTCACCAGACAGTGATGGCAGGGTCCCTCAAGTATGCGGCCCCAGGAGAGAACTCACTGTCTTAATTCAATGGCAGATTAATCCCTACATCCATTATTGCTCTTTGTGATGTGCCACAGCCCCAAATTCATTGTTCTTCGCAGATAACGAAGCCAATGAATTAAGCAACATAAGCATGGCCATATTTCTTTCTTCATGGTACAACTACATCTGCCTCCACAGCTCTCCAGGAAACCTTGTGCTTCAAAACCCTGTCTTTCAGTCCAAGTCTTCTCCCTGTGGAATTATTTACTACTATGTGGTTGTTTTAACTCACTTTTTTTATTTGTATTGATTGATCCCAAACAACTATTATTGTCTGTGCTTATGAAGAGTCTAAATAAATGGAATGGAAGCCTATTCTAGAAATAGCGTCCAGTTGTACTTGAAACTTTTTCCGGTTGTCTTTCTTCACACACTGCTTTTTGCTTGTATTTCTTCTTTCCTTAGACCAGTACTCTTCTCAGGTTACTTTTAGTTTGTTATTGTTAGTACAAAGAATCCCCCAGGATTTGGTGGATTTCCGAAACAGAATTTCCCGACTTAAAAACTCCTACAGCAATTTTTTTTAAAAACCTGTTTATAAAAAAAGACCCGACAATGTGATTTCAGCTTAGTCTTCCTAAATCGGCTTTCAAATGTTTTAATATGTTAACTGTTTAAAAGCATGAGGATAATACTTGTCATACTTCATAAATCACAAGAGTCTTAACTGTTGCATACTAGTTTGTTTTGCACTTTTCTTTTTTCATTTGCAGGTTATCAGTAGTCATCTCCTGAAGTAATACGCACAGGTTTAAAGCTGCAAGTAAATTGTTATTGCAAAATAACCACTCTTTCCTTATAGTTTAAGCTTTGTCATCTTCCTCGTTTTCTTTTGACTAAAGTTAATGCAAGAACAATCTCACTTTCTATCAGGGACTGAGTTGCCTGCTCTCACCTTCCCAAACGTGCTGTCTTTCTCACAGTTCCAGCAAGATTACAGAGTTTGTTTTCCTTTTGTTATGCAGATTTTGATTTTAAGCTACCCTAGTCTCTTTGCTCTCCCCCCTTCCCCTTGTCTTTCTGGCAGAAGGTCTGTTTTACCAGGAACATATGAATAGGGTAGTCGGCACAGCTTTTTAAAAATGTGGCTTTGTTTGACAGGTTCTTTTAAATGTCCTATTATAGGTCATAAGTGCAATGCTTAGTATAGTTAGATTTTTTAAAAAATGCCTCAATTTTCTGTTAATCATCATGAAGTTGGAAATTATACTGATATCCCTCTTAACGATTTTGATACGTAGCAGCCAGCACTGAATTAATAAACTACATGAAAAGCAGATTTAGAGGCCTGAACACGTTCCTGCTTTGAGACATCACAAAACCAAACTCCCAGGCAGTTCAGTTAGAGGTTGGTGGTGATCAGTCCTGGCAGAGCCCGGTGCTACCCACACCAAATGCTCTGCCTACTGCTTCTTCCAGTAGGGAAGCATGGCCCCCCAATTTTCACTCCGTAAATCACCGGGAAGAAGGACGTGTGAAGAACATCTGGACTGATCCAGAGGTTGGCTGGCCATGTGGCACTGCAAAACCAGGAGGTCTCATCTACTGGGAAGGGTGTGATGGTGGCTGGTGTGCTGGCACAGCAGGCATGGATGAGGCTGGGGAAACAGCAGGTCTGGTTCATGCCTGCATCACACTGTGGGGAATTCACGAGAGCTGAAGTGGCCTGATGTTGTGGGCTGTGCTGTTCGGCAACCTGTTTTTTCCTGTGGGGGGGCCATTTCGATTCTCAAAGCTGATTTCAGTTGACAGGCTTGCGGGGCAAATAGCCTGACAGCCACAGGACCGAGCTGCTTTTTCGGTTTGAGACAACCGTTCACGGGGAGCTGGTCCACCCATTCATGCTGCACAGAGGGCTGTATCCTGCACCGATCTAATAAGCCTATAATGTAGCAACACTGTCAGAAAAGAAATACGCTAAAGACACTTAGACCAGAACTATAAAAGGATCCATGTGACCTTATTCCTGACAGCAGCCAGCCATTATTTATTTTTAGCACATGTCCAGAAGCCAATCTTAAAGCTGTACTTGGACGTGGAGGTATTTCGGTTACAAGGGTGCTGTAAAAAGTGTGCAGGTAAAACAGAGTGCCATATACCAAATCCTACTGCCAAGCATATACATGAACGTGCAGAAGTGAACAGCTGTGCAGAGTACTTAGTGCAGTACCTAGCTGTGATTAGCAAGCTCCCAGATCATGGTGATCGAATTGCACCAAAGGTAATTGAATTGCAGAGTTATGTGAAGTTTCTAGACCAGGCTTCTTCCTTGCTACTCTGTTCTACTCAGTTTGACTTTTAAAGTAACAGAGCACCTGCAAGTTTATCAGCTACCTGTCCTGGTTAGGCAGCAAAGTATAGGAGCAATGGTCTAATTTGGGTGCCTGAGCATGTCAACTGCTGCTGTTATCCTATGTGTCTGAGAGATGACTAGGCATGCTGTGGTTAGGAGAAGACTAGTCTTTGGAGTCCACTTTTGCCGTTGTCCAACACATTAAAACTTAAATGAAGCTGCTTAAAACCTGCCCTTGATTTACCTTTCTGCTGGAAAGGAAATATTTAAGATTTGGCCAGAAGAGAAGACTAGAAGAAAAAGGCAAGGTAGAAGAGAATCAAAGACAATTTAATGTTTCAACCTGTTTCCTCTTCCTTGCACACAAGCATTTGGGCTTGGCTGTCAAAATTTGTCATGGTTTTGGCTGGGGAAGCTGGCTGGGCTCTGAAATTTGGATGTGTTTGTGCAGATGGCTTTAGCCTATGAATCTGCTGGACTAACAGATGAGTTTCTGAAGAAGCAGTACTGGAAGAAGCAGAGCCATTTCTTTAAAAAGTAAATAGCAGAACTGTGAAAGAGATAGTGGTGGGCAAGGAGGAGTTATGGTGTGGCTTCCCACCAGAAGAGAGGCAAAATTGGACTAGGGTGTCAGCTCGGAGCAGGAGAAAACTGAGGAAGAGGGACAAAGTATATACAGTCTTGAATAGCATGGAGCATGAAAAGTCGTTATTTCTTGCGATGTAAGAATTAGAGGGGAATTTAAGGAAATTGTCAAATGTCAGTTTAAAACAAAAGGAAATGCTCTGCATAACAAAATCGAGGCTCTGGTTACCATGGGATGTTAAAGGAGTCTGAAGGCATTAATGGGTTCAAGCTAAGGAGACCAGTTCATGGTGGCTAGGTCCACTGGGGGTTATTGAAGACAGCATTGCGGATCCATCTTCTGACTCAAGCAGGCTGTGCTCCTCTGTCTGCTGGAAGCCAGGTGGGTCTTCTTGGGGAAACATTGTACTTGCCTCATTTTTTATAGTCTTTCCATAGCTATCTGTTAGAGGCTGTGTTTGGAGACAAGCTAGTGGGCTGGACGAACCTTTGGTCTGACCTAGTACAGTTGTTCTTCAACTTATTGAAGAGGAGTACAGGAAAGCCACTTACACAGCCCATGTTGTGGTGAGGGAGATACTACATTCATCACTTTCTGACAAACTTAAACTGCAGCAAGGGAGATCTGGAAAACATTTTGTATCAGTGAGGCAATGGGAAGGATTCCTGGGGAGCACGTGGGGTCACTGTCTTTAAAGGGTCCTGTAAAGCGGCTAAACAGATGTCAGGAAAAATCACAGAGGTACTTAGGCATGCCTTGGATCAGAGATCGATGTGATCTGATGGCTCTCCAAACCTCCTTTGTATTTATATAGGTCTATCTAGATATCTAGATATATGTGTACATAATATACCTAATACATTTAGCATATATGTTTTATAGACAAGTTATTAAAGAAATAACATGAAATGTAAATATAAACAATGTAAATTACATAAATCAGCAGTGGAATGTTTTTTACTCCCCTATATTTTTAAATTATTTTCACAAACAGGCACTATCAGGTCTGCTTGGGAATACGCAGGATGCGGCAGCAATTTAAGGCAAGAAACATGTGTGAGCAGACAACCGATGTTTTTACAGGGAAGCCCGCATCCCTTCCAGAGAGTAATGTTTCCTTCCCTGCTACGCTGCCTCTCTTCACTTGGTTCCTGAGCTATGTGACCCTGTCACCTACCAACGCATGTTTCTCTTTCTTTTCTTTCCTCTCTTTCTCTCTCGGGCTCTGCTGCTCCTGTCCAGGTGCCATGTGTAAGGAAAGTGCGCTGAAGCTGGATCCGGGGCGGCCAGACGGCTGGAGGATCCCGTTCAGCCCCCGGGCGGGAGGCTGCGGGGCCGCCATGCGCTCCATGTGCATCGGGCTGCGTTTCCGCCACCCCACTGAGCTAGACACCCTGGTGCAAGTCAGCATCGAGAGCGGCCGAATGACCCACCACCATCCCACCGGCTACCTGGGGTCCCTGGCTTCGGCCCTCTTCACGGCTTTCGCGGTGAATGGCGTGCCCCCCCCGGCCTGGGGGAAGGGGCTGCTGGAGGTGCTGCCACGGGCGAAAGCTTACGTGCGGGACACGGGCTTTTTCGTGGAGGAGAACATGGGGCAATGGTGAGCTGCACTCCCAGCACCGGGTTTTATTAAAATTAAAATGAAGTCCCCCAGGGGAAAAATACCTCTAACTTATTTTAAAAAAAAAAGAAGTCAGACTGTGTTTGGGTCATGTAGTTGTGACATTTTTTGGATCCACTATGAGGTAGCTAGACTTGTCATCTCAAGCAACCGTGATAATGAAAGATGGGAAGCAAGGCTGGGGAACAGCACCAGGCTTAGGGCTGAGCTCAGTTTGAAAGTTATAACCAAATCTGGCTGCAGATTCAGTGTGGCTCCGTGCGCAGGGGCACACACAGACAGGGGTAGAGGTACTCTGAATTTGGGAGGATGACTCAGTTCTCGCTCTGAGCCTTTGAATCCTGTGCAGCACGACAGCAGCAGGTGCTGGGCTGCCTTCTCCCATGTGGCTGGAGGGAGGGGAAATCTAACTCACTGAAACATGTCCTTGTGCCTCTTACTGTAAATCATGACCCTCGTTTGACAAACGGGGGACGCCTACCATTTTGCCGAGCCATCGCTCTGGGCTCTTGACGTGGCATGTTTTCAGCTGGCACCCGGAGCGCCTGCGGCGAGCTCGGGTATATCCTTCTGCCATGGGACGTCTCTTACAGCCCCTCCATCTGGTCTCCTGTTTTGCAGGCATTACTTTGAAGAGCAATGGGAAAAATACCTGGCGAAGAGAGGCATATCAAACAGGGTCTCGGCACCCACCTTCCCCCCCAAGTACGGCGTGGAAGAGAGGGACTCGTTTTACACCTCCCTCAGCTACGATGGCTGGGGGGGCAGCAGCGGGCACGACGCCCCCATGATCGCTTACGACGCGTTGCTGGGCGCAGGGGACTCCTGGGCAGAGCTGGCTCACCGGGCTTTCTTCCACGGGGGCGACAGCGACTCCACCGCTGCCATTGCGGCCTGCTGGTGGGGGGCCATGTACGGCTTCCGGGGGGTCAGTGCCTCCCTCTACGCCCACCTGGAGTACAGGGACCGCCTGGAGCAGGTGGCCAAGGACTTGTACCGCATTGCCTAGGCGGGGGGCAGCAGGACCCCCCAGGGGCGCGCTTACCCCACCTGCCGCCCCTCGCTCACTCAACGTTTTGCAAAGTCGGTTTGCAAACCCACGGGATTACAGCACGCGCGTGTAAGCCAGAGCCAGGCCTGTTTTTTCTGTTTGTGTGTGTTAGCTTCAGCGGGGAGGCCATTCTGGAGCTAGCAGCTTGGGGCTTGCGGGCAGTGGGTGGGGGAAAGCAGTTACAAGGGGGTTTGATGGGAGCATGCAACGGTGTGTCTGTCCCTCGAGCAGCCGAGCCCTGGCACATCCCTACTTGTCAGCACGGTGGCTGCACATAGTCTGGTCCTCAAGGGGAGCGGGAGCACTGCAGCATTGCTAGCAATGCTCCAGCAGTAGGACAGGCAGCAAAACCCACACAGCAAAAACCACACAAACGTGGGAGCATGCCAGAGGGGGTCAGGGATGCACGCCTGACTGTAGGGAGCATACGTGGGCTGGCAGAGATGCCTCCTGGCAAACCCATGATGGCTAGCCCACACTCGCCACTCTGTACTGCTGATGGGGAGTGCTGGGGACACCACTTGCCAGCTAGCACTGAACATGTGTAAAGCTAAAACCTCTGCTCCTTAGCACAGAGATTATAGCAGGTACAGCCCAAGACAACCTACTGGGGATGGGGGGAACAGCCAGTTGTGTTCGGGGACAACAGTTTTCTCATACAATTATTTTAGCAGAGGGTATTTTGTTGTTTTAAATGAATGTGGAAAAAACCCAAACCCAACCTGACAGCTGCGTCAGCAGTGCTTTTTGCACCATTTCACAGCACTTCTTCTATACAGGTAAGAATGTATCACGCTACTTCCCTAATTCAGTTAATGGGGGAGTTCAAGACTACTGACCGACAAGTGGGTGATGAGAATTAAAAGGTTGCATTTTACATCAACTTAAGCAACTTCTGTAGTGATCTTTGTTCTTCTGTTTACATCGAGGTTACTAAAGAGTATTCGCTTAACATTTGCTATGGATAATTCTATTAAAAATATGGTTTTTTTCTTCAAATCCGTACTATGACACAGCAAAGTACTTACTATTTTCAGAGCAATTTCAAAAATGGTGTATCCCATTCAATAAATAGACCTGACATGCCTCTGTTAAATGTTATAGTCTGTTATGGGATGAATTAAGGGATGGGAGGGTATGAAGAGCCAGCGGGTGCAAGGTGTCTGCAAGCTCCAGCCTGCAAGAGACAGGAGATGCACAACTGGGGCGGGAGGAGAATTGATGCATCAGGGAATAGGGGTGGTGGGGGAGGGAGAGGCTGCCTAAAAGGGGGAGCGGGCTTAGGAGTTCAGCACACCTTTATGCAGGGAGTGCACATAAAGGCATAATGAAAGCCCAAAACTGACAAAAACCAGCAGCAACAGGAATCACAATTTCAACACAGTTTACTACAGCTCTCAGGTGTGTTGTATAAAACATGTTTTAGTGCAACATAGTACAAAGTTTTTGTTGTTTTTTTAAAAAAAAAAAAAAAAACCCAAACATTTTTCCACATCATGCATGGATAGGGTATCTCTCTTTCTTCTCAGCTTTGTTACAGAAAGTTACAGCAGAGAGAGTGGTTTGAAAAGCTTTGTGTTAAAACTTGTTACAGGAAGAGTCTGCCTTATAAAAACAGAAGTTTGAGACTGGGCAACACACTGCCAGAGCAACGGAGAAATGTCACCGGCAAGGTACATTCAGGGACCACCGTGGGAGCCGCTCCCCAGGAAAAGCCTGGGCTTGCTGCAGGAACCGCTGGGCTGGGAAGGGACCCATTTTGGCCAGAGGGACAGGGCCACGGGACAGCCCTCCAGGAGAGCCTTGCTCCAGGACAGACAGGCTGGAGAGGAGGAGCGTGGCTCGGACACAGCACACTGCTCTCCCAGGAAAGAACGGCTCCTGCTGACTTAATTTTCTCTTTTTTCCTTTAAAGCTGAAATGAGTTGCAGTTCCTGCCCGGGAGCAGTATGTACAGGAGATACTACATTTACAAAACAATATCCACTGGCTGCAGCTGCTGCTGTTTGTGCCTCGGTTCTTCATTTCCATTCACTTCTCATCCCACTCCTCTCTTTACAGACGCCTTATCCAGAAAGGGAAGACAAGTGTGTGGGTGTGTGATACGTACATATATATATATATATATAGGAGTGTGATATTATGCATATGCTGGAGCCAGTAAGCAGTTATGTCTTGAGGAGGCAGACTTCGCGGAGGGATGAGTGAAATTTGGGTTTCCCAGCGGAAGAAGAAACCAATGCCGTTCTGGTGGATGAGCAGAGGTGGCTGACTTTGAATGCCCTGGCACAGGGTGGTCTGCGGCCACATGGGTCCTCTCCCAGCTGGGAGAGAGGATTTGCAGTGCAGATCTCCCACCCGAGGCTTCGCCAACTCTGAAACATCAAGGCATCAAGGTCTAACCGACGAGTGCTACAGAGCATCTGCTGAGGTCCCCTTCTCTTCACAAAGGGCAGTCCAGCCCTCCTTGAAGAGGACGGCGGCTGTGGGTACGGCACCTCTCACACGAGGCGGGGCTTCAGCCACGCTGCAAAAAATAAATGGCCGGATTTGCCAGGAAGACATCAAGGAAGACAACAAAAGGCCATTTTTGGCAAACATTTTCTTCCGCCAGACATAACGCTTTGGGCGTATGGGGGAGGAGGCGGTTTCCTCCACAGGACAGGACAGGGGTACTTGGCATTACGGGGTACGGGAGCTCAGGTGTCCCACATGGAGACAGCCCTGGTTTGGTTCGCGAGAGCCATATCTTTCACAGAAAGAACAGCATTTCCTGCCACAGTGACTGCCTATGACAAGAGCAGGTGACTTTGCCAGGAGGGGGAGCTTACGGAGGAATGGTTTCTCCTCCTAAAGCCCCAGGAACAAAAAATGGCAGATGCACACACACATGCAGGGGAAGATTTCTCTTGGCCCAAGGGGACAGGGAAGCCCCCAGGGCGCCGATGCGGTGCAGGCTCCTTGCCTTGTCCAAGCTCACGCCAGGAAGTAGTGCAAGCTGTGGGGAAACTCGTGACACGTGGTGGTTAATTGCATGTCCCCGCTGCTTGGCGTGGCTGCAACTGGGCTCCTTGGCTGAACCATCCAGGGGCCGTGAACCCAACTCGTGGAGCTTCCCCTTTCCCCCTTTCTAGAGTCATTACTTTGGTCACGTTGAAGTCTTCAGAGACTGGATCCAGCCACCGGTCCCCAGGCGACTGAGGCACAGAGGGGACCCGCCTTGTCAGAGGTGGCAGCATGGACACCAGGGAGGAGCATGACTCCGGTCAGCTGGACCACAAGAGGACCCCGGGCTACCAACAAAGTCAGGGCTTTCAGGTGTCTTCCTTCCATCCCCCCCTTCAGTTCCTGGAGACAAACTAAATTGCTTTTGTCCTGACTGCAAGCGCACTGAATATTCAGTCTCTCCAAGACGGGGAATGCTCCCAAAAGGTGAATTGCCCCCTCCTGAGAGAACAATAAGATGGAGGCAAGAAGATGCTGAGGCTACAGCCAGTCTTTGAGATGAACCTCCCGACAGCCCAGCTAACCCACTCCAGAGGTGGACCTGGCTTTGGAAGAGGGAGGAGCTAGCTCGGCGCACCTTGGGAAAAGACCTTCTTCACCATGGCACCAAGTCTGAGGAGCAAAACCACGGTCTGTTTTGGAAAGCATATACATTTACTTCCAAAGAGATTGTCCCAGGACCAAAAGCCCCCTCAGAACTCCTTGCTGTGTGGAGGGTGGGGGAAGCCTACAGTTCTTGGAGTGACCGAAAAAGAAATTACAACAAAAAAGTAACAGCCCAAAGGACAGCAACTGACAGGAGCAAAATTAATCCAAGAGGAACATCCGCTATGTACAGCAAGCACAGGGACCCTCCGTCCATCGGGGTGATGGGGTGCGTTCCCACAGGCGCTGGAGAAAGCCTCGGACCTTCCTGTCCCCGCTGGCTGGGCGCTCCGCAGAGCTCAGCCGTCGCGCCGGAGCACAGACACTGAAACAAATGCAACAAGAACAACAAAAACCACTCTGTTCCTTAGCGTTCCTGGTGTGTCTGCTTTCTCTCTCCGCGCGTCCCCCCAGGCGCCTCTGCCTCTTTAGTCTATGGTTCCTGGGTGGATGCTGAGGACCGGCGGCTCTAGGCAAGTGGGAGAGTAGTTGAGGTGAGGCTCTTTGATCCACAGCAAGGGGACCCCGTTCTTGCCCTCCGAGTTCTTGCTGGAGTTTCGGCTCTTGAACCGCACCAGGAGGATGGTGATGATCAAGATGCCGAAGATGGGGAAGGGGTAGAAGAACACAAAGTAGAAGAGGGCGTCGTTGGAGCAGATGACAGACTGCAGGGTGGAGCCTGGAAAGAGACACAGGACAGTCACATTTCACAGCTTCTCTGCAACGCATGGCCTACAAACTTCTTCAAAAAGATAAAAAACAGATGCTCATTAATCTGTGTCAATGCAAGAAATGAGGCTCTGAGAAAAATCCAATATACCAAAATACCAAAAATCCAAAATACCAATATTGGTAAACAGAGCAGCAGAAAAAAGCTATTGCAGGGCATGTTTTGGCTTTATTCCCCACCAAGAGTTTCATGAGTGCTAGAGAGAGTCCTCCCTGGTGTGGATTTTCTGATATCTTATAAAGCAGGGAGCCTTGCAAAGCATCGTTTCCCTCAGCGGTGGTACAGAGGGGCAGCATCCGAGGGTATCTCCCTTAAGAGCCCACAAAGCTGTCATGACCTCAGCTATCTCTGGGGCCCCTAGACCATCAGATGGCTTCAACAATTACTGGGAGAAGACCCTTGGGCCACAGCCTGTGCCCTTGTGCAGAGCTAAGCCAACTTCCAGGGTGCTTCCCAAAGGGAAAGGCTAAACCGCAGTGGGGGTCAATGTCTGCCCCCCGCTGACCGGGGACACACCAGGCAGTAAGTGATGTGGGATGGGCAGCCCCAGCACGGAGCTAAGCGCAGCGTAGACGTGCAAGCCCAGCCAAGAGCTGGGCTACAAGCCACTGAGCTGACTGGAAAACCACCAGCACCACAGATTTGCCCTGGTGCAGACAAGACCCAGTCCCACTCACTCCTTGGCCTTTTTATTCTGGTTGAACCAAAGACGCAGGGGATGCCAGGGCCACGGCCATGGCTCATCGCCTCTTCTCACCTGCATCCTGCACGTGAACAGCGACCGTCCCCGACTCCTCCTCCGCCAGCCGGTACCACACGCCGTTGGGGTCCGCCAGCCACTCCTCCACGCGGCACGAGTAGTTGCCCGTGTCGGCACCGCCGGCCTGCAGCACCGTCAGCCGGAAGAGCACCGCCGAGAGCCTCTGGAAGCGCAGGCGGCCCTCCCAGCGACCGGCCTCGGGGCTGAAGACGGCGTCGGGGCCCACGCTCAGCACCGCCTCCCTCTCCTCCTCCTCCTCCTCGTCCTCCTCCACACGGCCGCCTGGCTCTTTGGCCCGCAGGTTGTACCACGTCACCGCAAAGTGGGACTCCGGGCTGGAGCGGGACAGGATGCTGCAGTCCAGCGGAAAGGACTCCTTCTCCTGCACTGTGAGGTTGGCGGTGGCCGTGTCCACCTGCAAGGTGGGATCTGAGATGACAAAAGGGGAGAGGTGAGCGCTGAGCAAAATGCTATTGTCAAAGCCACCCTGCCCCAGTGCAAACTGACCGTCACGACGCCAGTGCTGGCCGCGATCCAAACAAAACCCAAAGGCTTGATGCAGCCTGCCAAGTCCCACCAGTACCTCTGTGGTCAACCCTGCAGGCGCAGCATCCTCACCTCACCTCACCTGGCGGCACACCACCTGCCGCACGGTCAAACAAGAGCTGGCTGCGAGCGCCGTGCGACCCCCCTGCCCATGCAGACCCTTGCACCAACTAACGGGCACGTGTGTGAGCGGAGAAAGCTGCTGCAGCTCATCCAGACGTGCTACAAGAACATGTCAGGAAATACTGAGGTTTGGTGCATGCGCTGAGGAGCATGTACTACTACTCCCCAGCTACCAGTGCAAAGAGCATTGCACTCCATGCTTATTTTTTATTTATTTGAGAGCGCTCAAAGGACTTGAAAATCAGTATGACAGAAGAGGAGAAGATGTTTTCCAGCAATTTGGGAAGTTATTTAGGTAAGAGGTTCCTCCATGGAGATGTCCTCGGCACAGACACAGCAAGGACGCTTCCAAAAGTCTCCCTCTCTTGCCTTTTTTTTTTTTTTTTTCTCTAGTGCTTGCTGCAAGGCTAAAGAGATGTTTTTACCCGAGACACAGTGGCCAGAACCCCAGATGAGTTGATTAAAGCCTGACTTCAAGAGCAATTAACATTTGGTTTAGTCATTTTGCCAGGGAACACATTCTCCCGGGACTGCAATCAGTCCAGATCTAAGCTTTCAGTTAAAGATTAAAAAGCCCTTTCCAATGCGGGAGCTGAGCAGGAAGGGCAAGCCGATAGCTCACTGAAGAGAGAGCCGCTTTCTCCTCCAGCGAAGACAGCTGGGCAAGCCCTCCCTTGCACAGACCCCGGGTGTCCCTGCAGGAGGGGGCTGCTGTCCCCCAGCTCTTATCAGCTGCGGGGCTGCTGTGCCCAGTGGGGCTTCCCATTATAGCACCTGACTGACACTTTTTAAATGGTCCCATAAGGAAAATCTTCATTAAGGCCAGAGCTCTTCAGGCTGTAGGCAACACGAGTGTTTTCAGTTCACGTCTTTCCCAGGAAGACCCCTCAGCAGACACAGGAATGAGGTAAGTCCTGAGATTTTGGGGACTACTGAGGTAAAAAGGAGGAAGGGAAAGAAATGGCTTGTCAAAACCAACACAAAGCCTCCCTGTCCTGGTTTTGGCTGGGATAGAGTTGATTTTCTTCCTAGTAACTGGTACAGTGCTGTGTTTTGGACTTAGAATGAGAATAATGATAACACACTGACGGTTTAGTTGTTGCTGAGCAGTGCTTACACTAAGTCAAGGACTTTTCAGCTTCTCATACTGCCCTGCCAGCGAGGAGGCTGGAGGTGCACAAGAAGCTGGGAGAGGACACAAACAGGACAGCTGACCCCAACTGGCCAAAGGGCCATACCATACGACATCGTGCTGAACAAAGAAACTGGGGGCAGTTGGCCAGGGGGGTGTGGCCGCTGCTCGGGAGCTGGCTGGGCATCGGTCAGCAGGTGGTGAGCAACTGCATTGTGCATCACTTGTTTTGGATATTCTTTTATCATTATTATTATTTTCCCTTCCTTTTCTGTCCTATTCAATTGTCTTTATCTCAGCCCGTGAGTTTTACCTTTTTTTCCGATTCTCTCCCCCATCCCACTGCGGGGGAGTGAGTGAACGGCTGTGTGGTGCTTAGCTGCCTGCCGGGTTAACCCACAACACTCCCCCACCTCAGCAGGTTAAGCAGAAAGAGGAGAACTGCTGTCTGAAGGTGCTGAGAGGGTTTTTTTCCCCCTTTGCTCATGATTATAGTCCTGAAAGATGAGCACGGAGATCCTCACTAATGAGACATGAGTCACAAGCAAGTTTAGTCATTTTGTTAAGTGCTGGCTGCTATGAAAGAAAAACAAACAACAACAAAGCACTTTTAGAAAAAAAAATATCTTGAATTACTGCACCCCCCAACTCCCTCTCTCCTTCCCACTCCACATCCTTCTGCAATTCAAAATGAGCCTCAAGGATTTCCCCTGCTGTTCATTCCCCCCTCCATCAGGGCTGGCAATTCTCAGCCTGGATGAAGAGCTGCCCTTACAACCGTGTGGGCATGCAGGGTACAGGGATTGCCTGGGGAGGGGTCTCTGCTCAAGCCATCTTGGCCAGCAAGATTTCCCAAGCAAGGACCTGGTGGATAAGGGCTATGCTGTCCCCTGAGAGAGCTCCTCCTTCACAGTACAAATCTTCTCTGCCGGGAATGACCACTAAAACCTTCCCAGAATCTTACCCTTTTGCCAGCTCCGTTGCAGAGTTACGAGGCTGACACCTCGCTGGAACGGGCAGGCATAAAGCACTACAGCAGCACTTGCACAGTGGTTGCTTTACACGCTGGAAAGTAGCCAGCAAATGAAGACCGTAACTGTTATTTGACCTACAGCCTTTAAGACAGACATTTAATCTTGAGTGATATGCCTCAAAAACTAGGGGATCTGTATTTTCCAAGGTAAATTGTCTTTGCAGCTTATCTGTTGTTAAAACAGATGAAACTTAGCAGAGTACCCTGGGAATCTGCTTTTGAGGGCTTATGGGTCCACGAGTGCTGGTCAGTCTTTAAGAACCACCTTTTAGAAGCTCAGGCAATTCCACCGTGTCATACGTCAAGTAAGCGGGGCAGAAGAGCAGCTTGGCTGAACAGGGAAATCCTCGTGGAGCTCAAGAGGAAAAAGAAATTGTATGATCTCTGGAAGCAAGGTCAGGCTTTGCAGGAAGATTACAGAGCTGTGGTTCATATATGGAGGGAGAAGACATGAAAGGCCAAAGCTCAGTGAGAGCTGAAACTGGCCAGTGTTGTGTCAGCTAACAAGAAGGGCTTTTTTAAGTACGTTAATAGCAAGAGGAGGTCTAAAGAAAACACTGGACCCATACTTGTTGAAGATGGTCACCTGACTAATAGGGATGAAGAAAAAGCGGAGGCATTCAATGCTTTTTTTGCCTCAGTCTTTAATAATACTGATAGACCTTGGGCTGCCCTGTCCCCTGAATCGGAGGACCACAAGTGTGGAAACAGTGACTTTCCATTTGTGGACACTGAAATTGTAATGGACCAGCTGTATCAGCTGAATGTTCACAAGTCCATGGGGCCTGATGGGATTCAGCCCAGAGTACTGAAGGAGCTAGCGGATGTTATGGCAGGATCCCTCTTGATCATCATCCAAAGGCCTTGGGACTCAGGGGAGGTCTCTGCTGACTGGGAGCTAGCCAATGTTATTACAATTTACACGAAGGGCATGAGGGAAGACCCAAGAAACTACAGACCTGTTAGTCTAACCTCAGTTCCTGGAAAAATTATGGACAAGATTATACTGGGTACTACTGAAAGGCTTTTAAAGAATAATGCAATCATCGGGCACAGTCAACATGCATTCACAAAGGGAAAGTCCTGTTCAACTTATTTAATATCCTTCTACAATAATGCCACCCGCCCAGTGGATGAAGGGAAGGCGGTGGATGTAGTTTTTCTGGATTTTAGTGAGACTTTTGACACTGTCCCTCACAGCACCCTTCCAACTGTCCAACTGTGGGATGAGCGGGTTCATGGTGCGCTGAGTGAAGATCTGGCTGAAGGGCAGAGCTCAAAGGCTGCATCTGGCTGGTGACCAGTCACCAGCAGTGTTTCTCAGGGTTCAATTCTAGAGCCAGTTCTGTTCAATATATTTATCAAAGATCTGGATGCAGGAGTTGAATACACCATTAGCAAGTTTGCTGATGATACCAAACTGGGAGGTGCTGTTGACTCTCTTGAGGGACAAGAGGCCTTGCAGAGGGATCTAGACAGATTGGAGCATTGGGCTTTGAATAATGGGACGAAATTTAACAACTCCAAATTGCCAGATTCTGCACCTAGGATGGAGTAACGCTGGGCACAAGTATAAATTGGGAGAGGAGTGGCGGGAGATCAGTCTTGCAGAAAGAGATCTGGGGGTGCTGGTCGGCAGCAGGCTCAATGTGAGTCAGCAGTGTGCCCTGGCAGCCAAGAGGGCAAACCACATCCTGGGGTGCATCAAACACAGCATAGCCAGCCGGTCAAAAGAGGTGCTTATCCCGCTGTATGCAGCGTTGGTGTGGCCTCACTTTGAGTACTGTGTGCAGTTCTGGGCCCCACAACGTAAGAAGCATGTTCAGGTCCTTGAATGTGTCCAGGGGAGGGCAACAAAGCTGGTGAAGGGGCTGGAAGGAATGTCCTATGAGGAGCGGCTAAGGACTTGGAGTTTGTCTAGTTTGGAGG
The DNA here is from genome assembly GCF_035582795.1 of Mycteria americana. NCBI lineage: Eukaryota > Metazoa > Chordata > Aves > Ciconiiformes > Ciconiidae > Mycteria > Mycteria americana. The sequence continues at coordinate 105,237,701 of NC_134365.1, read as the reverse complement.
AAAGGAGGCTGAGGGGCGACCTCATTGCTCTCCACAGCTTCCTGAGGAGGGGAAGTGGAGAGGGAGGTGCTGATCTCTTCTCCCTGGTAGCCAGTGATAGAATGCATGGGAACGGTTCAAAGCTGCACCAGGGGAGGTTTAGACTGGACATTAGGAAGCATCTCTTTACCGAGAGGGTGGTCAAACACTGGAACAGGCTTCCTAGAGAGGTGGTTGATGCCCCAAGCCTTTCAGTGTTTAAGAGGCATTTGGACAATGCCCTTAATAACATGCTTCAGCTGTTGGTCAGCCCCGAAGTGGTCAGGCAGTTGGACTAGATGATCATTGTAGGTCCCTTCCAATTGAAATTATTCTATTCTATTCTATTCTATTCTATTCTATTCTATTCTATTCTATTCTATTCACAGCCCTTTGAAACTGGAGTTTCCTCCCTGGTTTGAACTTCTGTAGCACTTGTTTCCCCACTAGATGCTGAAAAGAACAAGAAGCACCTGCGGCAATCCCTGATACCTGCCTCCCTGTGTCTGGGCACAGCCAAAACGGTGGTGTTAGGCAGCAGGATCAGCCTGAACCACTATCACCGGCAAGAGGGTGGCCAGGAAGCCCATAAGTACCCCCTTGTCCATACAGAGGCAGGCTCCTCATAGTCAGCTCCTGCCCACCAAGAAGCCTGAGCCCTTGTCCCAACTGACAGACGAACTCTTGGAGCTGCACACCCCGCACCTGCTTCTTCACCTGCAGAATGGGAAACAGCAGCATGAGAAACTGCCTGGACACCAGCAAGGGTCTTGACCTCTGCTTCCCTCTTTTCATGCAAGGACCTTGCCCCTGGGGTGCACACCTGGGAAGCACAGATAGCTTCTCCCATCTCATTCAGGACAAGAGGAAATGGCCTCAAGTTGCGCCAGGGGAGGCTTAGACTGGGTATTAGGAAATTTTACTTCACTGAAAGGGTTGTCCAGCATTGGAACAGGCTGCCCAGGGCAGTGGTTGAGTCACCATCCCTGGAGGTATTTAAAAGGTGCTTAGGGACATGGTGTAGTGGCGGTCTTGGCAGTGTTAGGTTTACAGTTGGACTCGATGATCTTAAAGGTCTTTTCCAACCTGTACAATTCTGTGATTCTGTGATTCTCAATCAAAATGTGAATAAAATCGGAAGCCTATCCTATTGAATCTGCCAAGAGTGCTGTAAAAACCATAGATTTGCAGATGCAGTGGTGACAAAATCCCAAGCCCATCCAGCTGTGTTTGCAGGACTTGCTCTATGCTCCTCCCAGAAAAGCAAGGGTGGACCCAAGAAGACGTGCAAGAAAGCATCAGCACAGTCTGTAGCACAGCAGTCCTGCCCTCTGCCCAGACCCACTGTTGAGGACAGACAGATGCTGACTCATGTGTTCAGTCCAAGAGGGCAGAGCGCTGCTCAAAGCTGTTGGCACGAGATCCTCCTCACCTGGCTGCTTGACGGTGAGGGTGATGAGTCCGGAGAGGTCCTCTGCCCGCTTGTACCAGCGGTCGCTGGGGTCGAGAAGCCACTCCTCCACGCGGCAGTCATAGGCCCCGCTGTCCCGCACAGTGGCATTTTGGATGGAGAGGAGGTAGAGACCCGGGGATGGGCTCTCCAGGTGCAGCCGGTTCCGCAGGTCACCCAGCGCCGCCACGTCCCCGTAGCGCAGGGTGCTCTGCCGGCTCAGCCGGGCCACCACCTCCTTCTCTGGGTGGCCCGGCCGCCAGACGTACCACTCCACTGAGAGCTGGGACGAGGGGCTGGTGCGGCTGCTGACAAGGCACTCCAGGGTCACCCACTGGTTCTCCAGCACTGTGATGTTCTTGTGGGTCTGGTTCACCTGCAGGCGGTTATCTACGGGAAAAGGCCATTAGAAATACAAGGTGACCAAGGGCTGCAAGGGTCCTTTGTCCACCCACAAGCCCTTCCCACATGGCCACGATCCTGGGGTGTGATGAAAGAAATGAGGAAGGGGAGGAAAAAAAAAGATGGGGAAGAAAAAAAAAGAGGAGCAAAAGAAAAGAGGACTTGTGTTTTTTAGGATCTTCTGAAAATCTCAGGCTAGCCACCAACAATGCCCCATTCAGCACAGGGAACTGGAAACCCACAATCTCCTAGTAGGACCTGCGGGGTCCTAAGTGCACAGACACCTTGTGAAGGGAGGTCACACCTCAATCTTTTCCCATCTTCCTCCTGGGGCAGGGCAGTAGCCCAGTCACACAGTGACCAGTAAGCCCTCCTGTTGTGGGAAAAGGGAAAAAAGCAAGAAGCAGAATGGACAGCTGATTATAGGGAACCACCACTGCAAAACAAGAAGAGGCATGAGGGCAGTCACACACGGTGTTTTGCTGCCTTGGGAATGTCCCTGGGTTTTGCTCCACAATTTCATTGATACATGGGGGGGTGGCTGCAATCAGCTCTTTTATCTGAAATGACGTGTCGTACTCTCCTAACTCCTTCATGACTTCCTTCCAGGGGCACAGTCTGGACTTCCCTGGTATGGCTGCTGCAGCAAGCGACGGGCACCGAACTTCCCAGAGAAAGGTGGGCAATGCAAAGGAGGGGACAGATCACAGCTCCCCGCTCCCTGACCGCCCCACAGCCATCTCAGGACTTTGCAGACAGAAACAAGGAGCTGGGACCGGCAGCGAGTGGCACACTCTGGCCTGCTGTGCTCCCTGCGCAACTAGGCAAAGCTGCGCTGCGGACCATACTCAATATCCCTGTCGCACCCCCATCCACAGAGCTTGTGTCTAGCCAGCCAAATCTAGACAGAGAAAATGCATTAAGCATCCTAATCCAGCCCTGCTGTCCAGGTGTGTCCCTCCCACCTGAGGGATTTTATCCTCCAGAAACAGGCACCCAGAGCAAGCGGGGACAAGGCAGGCTTCCTTGTGAAGTACCGATGCTCTGCCTCAGCAGCACACATGGGGTGCAGGCTGCTCTCAGAGATGGTGCTTGCCTCCCTACCTCCCCCCTTTGCACAAAATGAGGGCTCTGTCCCCAGCTTGTGGGGGCCATCTTTAGCTCCCCCATCAGCCCACCCTTACCAGTGATGTCCGCTGCCACGGAAACAACCAGCAGAGCAGACTTCTCCTTTCCTGGCAGCCAGCTCCCCACCTCATTAAACTCGTCACTTGCATCTCATGTGCACAGCGCAGAGAGAAAAGAGACAAGGCTCCCCGCGCCTGCCAGGATACAGGCACGGAGTAAAATTAAACCGTGTGCAAAACATAAAAATGCTTTCCCAGGCAGGCACACATCAGTTCTCTCAGTAGGTCGCTAGTCGACACTCTTGCTACGTGATGCTCTTGAGGATAAAGAAACCTAGCTGGATACAGAGGCCCTCTAGATTGTGGGGGACGGACAACCTTCACGTGGGGACACTGAAATGCAAGCCAACCCAGCCTAAATGGACGAGGGTCACATCAAAGGGGGAAAACGTCCCTCTTCGTGCAGGGACGTGCCGGCATAAGGATGCAAGGAGGGGGTGACAAGGCTGGAGCGGAAAGAAGAGCAGAGGATCCCTGTTGCCCCAGAAAAGCTCGGCAAGCTCACGAGCCGTGCGCAAGAGCCAATGCCAAGAGGACCCCACCGGTGTGGCATGTGGTACCTGGCTGCTTGACGGTGACCTCCGTCCGCCCCGACACCTCCTCCGCCAGCTTGTACCAGGCGTGGTTGGGGCTGAGCAGCCACTCCTCCACGTGGCAGTAGTAGCTGCCGCTGTCTCGGACCTCCGCCCGCTGCACCGTCAGGCTGAAGAGCCCCCCTGACGCCGAGCGCTCGAACTGCAGCCGGCCCCGCAGTCCCTCCTCCTCTGCGTAGGTGCCGTACTCAAAGGCCGAGCTGTGGGTGGTCTTCAGGATGAGCTTGCCGTCGGCGTCAGAGGGCTTGTGGACATACCACAGCACGGCGAAGTGCGAGTCGGGGCTGGTCTGGGATTTCACCGAGCAGTTGAGGGGGATGGGCCGGTTCTCCACCAGAGTGATGCTCCGCTTCGACTTGCTCACCTGCAGCTTGGTCACTGCGAGGGAGGAACAGAGAACGATGAGGAGAGGTGGGTCATTAACATAGAAAAGAAACTCACCTGGTTTGGGGAGGACCAGAGAGTCCTCCCCCAACTGCAGGCATGGCTGCTCTTGCCTGGGTCCCACTTGCACTGGACCTTTAAGACAAAGGTGTTGAGATGTTCTCCTACCAAATCTTCTCTCTTCTTTCACCCCCTGCTCTACTCCTGGATCCTCCCACCATGTCCCTCAGCAAGAGGCTGCTTTTTCACAGTTTGTCCTTTCTCTTTCTTAATTCACCATGGTGTAAGGCACCAAACCTGGAAAGAAGACTACATCCAAACTCAGTGAGTTTTTTCATGGTGAAATCATACCACGTGCATGTCAGGGCAATGAACTGTTGACCAGTTCCAGAGAAAACCATTTCTAGGAAGGGTGAATTAAACGAGACTCTACTGCTGACACATGCCAGCCTCAGCGACATGTAACCCACAGACACACAATAGCTCGGGGAGCAAGTGCAGGCACAACTGGAGGAGAAGAGGGAGCACCAGACTGGAAGGGATCAGCAGGGAGCAAGCTCTGCTCCAGCAGCCAGGAGATCTGGCTCCAGGTCCACCACGGACTGCACAGCCCGGGACAAGCCACAGGCACGTCACCTCCCTTGGCTTCCCAAGCGCAACTGCACTTCCCACACGGGTAGCTCAGCGGTCACGCAGCGTCGAGGATGACACGGCAGCGTCATTAGCTCTTGTCCCTTGGAGAGACACAGGAGACACAAGGAGAGACACACCAGTTTCCGATCCCTCTGTCCCTGCAGGAGCAGGAGATAAAGCCTCCGCTGCACGTGCTCAGGCTGTGCCTGTCGTGCAAGCCTTGACCCAGGGCATTCCCGTCTGCAGGGGAGGACACGAAGCGCCCTCCTGTGACACTTGTGCTTGGCGTGCCCTGGAGCCCCGCCGGCCACAGGCCCGAGGAGAGGAGCAGCTCCCGGCCGGCCACGGCACTCCTCCCAGCAGCTCTGCCACCGCCGCCCCTCCTTCGCCTCTCCTGCGCGACCGCCACCTCCTCTCCAACGCGACCACGCAGGATGCCCAGATCTGACAGCTCAAAGGGATGAGCCCTTGGCTGAGCGTGCAGCACAACACGTTACCCAGGACATCGGAGCATAGTCAGGAAAATGGGGTGGGGGGGTGTGGTGTTCCCAGGGACGGGGGCAGCGTGCGAGGGGGTCCGGCAGGCAGCAGGTCCCCCCAGCACCCCTCCAAGCAGAGCCCCTTCCCGGTGCACCCTGCGACGGCAAGCACCGCTGCTCAGGCATGGCTTATACAGGGTGTCCCGACAACCAGTGGCTCTTCAGCGGGCCGAGAGGCAGAAGGTGGGTACCCCAGTCCTGCTCCAGCCCAGCCCAAGCCCTCCCGCTGCCTCACCTGGCAGCTCCCCTCTGAAAGGGGGCATGCGGCCTTGCTGCCGGGTGAGGGGATTCTGCTGACAACTGCTAAATCTCTTAACGAAACCTAGCGAGCACCCTGGGCACGAGTGGCACCACAGAAGCGTGGTACCACAGGCACAGACAACTGAAGGCTGCCGGGGGAGCTGTGCCCATCCACACCCTGGAAACCCGTCCCACGCGTCCTGTGTTTGCAGGGAAGCGAGGCTGTCTCCTCGCTCTCACTGAAGCACGGGCTCCTCTCTTTGCATCACACTTTGCTTCCAGCTTCCCCTGGGCCCCAGGGTCTCGGATGCCTGTCGGCACAAGCGATGAGTGACGGGGCCGAGGGAGAGGATGGGCACAGGCAAACACCACCAAATGGGAGGGAGGAACTCCCACCACAGCGACGCTTTCTGCTCTAACACAGCATCTGAGATAGGCATCCTGGTAATGCATTAGACGTTCCCCTGGAGCCTGGATTGCCCGTGGCTTTAATCAGTATGCTAATAAAGACTCGATGGCTGTGTTATGGGTATGGCACGCAGACAGTGGAGGGAGGGAAGGAGGGAAATAGTCCCTTGTTCTTCCTCCCTGGGGACTTCAACCTAATGGAGAGATTTAGCATCACCCTGTTGTATTTCTGCTGTAGCCCAGACACACTCCTTCCCCTTTGTTTCACTTCAGGACAGCAGCCTTAGCCACCCCACCCACACTCGTCCCACCTTTTTGGCTCACCATTGGTTAAGAAAGGTTATTTCAAGCATTAATCAATCTTCCGAGTCCCTGGGAGATGAACCAATAAAGGGGAAGGTGATTCTCAGCAGTTTCCTTTCTCCCCCAGCCCCCTTTCCAAACAGTTTATTTTTAATTGGTACTGGATTATTTTCTGCAACCGTTACTAAGGAAACCTCTGTTACTATAGCAACCGTGTATGTTAAGTCAGGAGCCCTATATCTATTAAAATGCAGTATATACACATGCTGTGTGTGGCGGGGTTGCTCAATATCAACACATACACACACGCAGCAAGGCAGGGTATGCACAGACCGGAGCTGCTGAGATGCAAGCATCCCTCCCAGTGCTCTTCCACATCGCAGCACATCCAGGAGACGAAAATGAGGACGACGGGCACGGAATATTTTTAAACCTGGCGTTTGGGGCAACCGACCTGCACCTCGTACATGACAGATGTATGTCACTGAAGCAGTGAGGGCTTGTTCCCGGACCATAATCACGGCAATTCTCACTGCGTACAAACAGCATGGACCCCCGAGGTCATCCAAGGGCTTTTGGATAGCCTCCGTGCAGCTCTTCCTGCTTCCATTTGACACTTGGGAAGAAGATGTCTTCTTTTGTGGGGGTGAGGGTGATGGAGAAGAAATCTTATTAACTCCAACAAAAATGAGATCTTAAATTCCACGTGCACACCCCCAGCCCTCCAAGCCCTCCCTGGCAGCCGTTGCAGCCAGTGTTCGGGAATTTGCCCGCGCATGCACGGAGTCCCCCAAATCTTGAGGAGACGATCACTTCTACTGCTGCTACCAGTGGGAGCAGCAGGTCCTGGCAGGGAATTAGAGGTCTTCCCTTTGCTAGACTGCACATGCTCGCACAGGTTCGTAACACCATGTGCGAAGTTTCGTCTAGATTAGAGGTATCGGTGATATATAATGACACCCCTGCCAATGCACTCCTCATCTAACATGACTTATTTTCCTAACAGAGGCACACCACAGAAGATGCAAGTGCCGGTTTTGTTTCCCTCCTACAGAATTAGAGAGAACATTCTCAGTCTTTTCCAACCTGTGAACACCAAATGCTTCCCCATCCAGGCAGCGGCTCCTGCACAGTAAATGTGCACCTACCTCTTCTTCATTACCTTTTGCAGATCCTATAGAAATAATTCACGGCTTTTACAGACCACAGGCTGAAAACTGCTGAGTTGGAAACACTGTGGCACACAGGTTACCTTGGGGCAGCTTCACCTCCGGGCCGCAGGCTGGTTTGCTTGCTCACGCAGGGCAGAGATCCTCTGCTCACGCTCTGCTTAAGACACGGGAAGCTTTGTGGGGCTGCTCACACTTCTGGTCTCCCACAGGGGGAGAGGAGGGGAGGACCATCAGCCACCATTCACAGATATGTAAACTAATCCAAAAGGCTCATCTTGCACTTGGGAACAACGATTTAAAAAAAACATTAAAAATCCTGAAGTTAGGGGTCCAGGGTGATGGTGATGCTAATGGTACAATACAATGCCAGGGAGTCCATCTCTTTCCATCCTGGTGGTAAGTCTACTCCAGCGCAAAGCAGGTCTCACTATGCCCCGTGCAGCTTGCCAGGTCATGTTTAAAGATGCCTGCATGACAGAAATGATTGTAGCTGCTGGTGCCTGAGTGAGATTGCAAGAAGACTGACACCTCAGGCGCTCAGCCAGCCAAACCTTGCCCTCCTGACATGGGGGAAACTCCCTTTCCTGGCTTGGGGATTTGCCTGGGCAGAGAGCCAGGAAAGGGCTTGGCCTTCAAATGCTGAGTTGATCCAGTCTGCCCCAGGGGCTGGGGTTTCGGTGTGTCGGGGCAGGGCTGCTCCAGCCCTCTGTCAAGCAGCGGAGGCAGTGGGAGCAGCGATGTGAACAGGCACGGTTGCACAGCATTTTCTTCTGCGCTGTCAAGAGGCTGATGTTCTCTTAACAGCCTCCCTAACATCTGCTTAGTGAGGGAAACAGGTGCATGTGTCTAGGTGAAGTTATCATGCATATCATCTGCAAACCATAATCCTGTTGCCACAATGTCTCCTGGCTCCCTGGAGGGTGCCAGTAAAGAGGATATCATACCTTGATGTACTGTAATTGGCCCTACATATGCTATTAAGGCTTTCAGTTTACACTGGCAACAAGTCATGGTTACAACCCTCGTATTTTTTTTAAGCTAGCCTGGTCTCCCAGCCCCTGTGAAGCCATGCAACCTGTGTGAAGAACGTGCGCAGGCGCTGAACTCTGCAGGGGTGCTCGGGCAGGGGCCCTGCAGGCAGCACCGGGACAGAAGACATCAGCTCTCCGACGGCACGGAGACACACTCCCGCACCGCTGAGGGCATCCTGCCGCATCTGCTGGAGGAGCTCTGGGAGGTTCAACATGTGATGACTCGCGCTGGAGCCTGGCCAGGACACGGGGGATGTTACATGCCTTTTAGGGTGGAGAGGCTGGCAAAGACGCTAGGTGTCCACAGCAAGCCCATACATTTACTAGACACCTCACTTCACAGACTGTCCTCCAGCATCACAGTCCCTTTGCACTAACTCCCAGGCCGAGGAAAATGTCCCCGCGCATTTGCAGGGACACGCATTGTCTCAGGACACCTGCGGCAGCCTCCGGTCCTCAAAGCTTGCACCTCTGGGCTGGGGGGCCAGGTCAGACACACCTTACAACCACAGCAGGCTACGGCATGGCTAGCTGCTCTCCAAGCTGATAGGTATGGTAGGGGTTTTCTACACACCATCAAGCAGGCGATCAGTCTCCTCAAGCTGGGCATGTGGTAAGCACAGTTATACAAATATTTGGGGGAAGGGAAAGCAGTCATCAGAGGAGGAGGATAGAGGCAGTGACATGATTTCACAGCTTTTCTGCTGACTCGCTGCCGTGGTGAAGCCACTTGGCTCCCTCCCCTCTGTTTCCTAATCATCAAGCAGGGGTTACAACACTTACCTTTACCAAAGCACTTTCCAATGTGTACCTGAAAATGCTGTGATAAGAAGATGCTCTGTCTCAGACTCCTTACATCATCTTCCCTTGTAGGCAGCAAGAAAATACAACAGCAGGAGCTCACTTCCCACCTGGGAGCCACTATTACCAAGTCCTGGGAATGGCGATGTTTAATTGCAGCTGAAGATACCCTCCCCCCAAAAAAGCCCCATACAAAACCCCAGCATGCTGCCCTGCAGCGAAGGAGGAGGGGGCTGCCGGCTGGGGAAGGAGCTAGCTCCGCAGGAGCCAGCGGCCATGGCACAGCAGGAGTGGGCAGGAGGATGGCCACCACCAGCCCACAGAGTCCCCGGGAAGCCCTGTCACCATAGCAGGGAGGTGGTGTCCCACTTTGGAGGCTGCTGCCCTCTGGGGAGAGCTCCTCCAGAAGATGCTCTCGTCTGGAGAGAACTGATGAAGTGTTGCAAAAAGTTTTCCTGGGGAATGTCCTACTTTCAAAAGCTTCCATCGGGATTTCACTGTGCTGAGGTGTGTGTCGGGGGGGAGCAGAAATGAGGCCAACCCAACCTGAACCCAGACATGGTTTAATACCACACATGGGGTTTAGCAGGCCGATCAGGAGAGACTCATTTCCAGGAGCATGGCCCCAAGGTGACTCTTCCTGCGAGGAACCCACCTCTCACCGGCACCCTCAGTGTACAACACTGAAGGGCATCGGCCGGGCTTCTGGCACAAACTCAGCTGACCCCTCAGCCTGCTGTCACAACCCAGAGGTGCCTCATCATTTCCCTTGCTAGGGCCCAAAAAGCACTTGGTGCCCAAATTCCTGCCTGGGGATGTTTGCCTGGGATTCAAGGGACCCATGTGCAGGTCACCGCCCTGCCACAGGCTTAGACATGCACTAACGCTCAGCGCCACTGCCAGCCCTCCTCCCTCCCACAAAGCAGGGCTGAAGAGCCTCCTCCACCTCCACACACATTGCAAAGACACCCGCGTTAATGACCATGGGGAACAGGGGCAACGGGAGTCAAGCAAGTACACGCCAGCCTTCTGACTCAGTGTGGCGAGGGGTGGGTGACTCACGTTTACTAGGTTAGCTGAAAGCAAACCAATGTTCAAAAGAGAAAGATATGCGAGCCCTTTCAGAGAAGAGGCGTCAGAGGAAAGGCATTCGCAGAAGGGAAGAAGATGAGATGCTCCTAGGAGGACCTTGCTCATTAGGCTTAACCGTGGCATAGAAATCACAGCGAAGTAAAGACAAAGACTTCCAGTGCTGGGGCAGCCTCCCCAGAGATGGCAGGAACATGGCAGCACAGCTCCCGACTCCTGTTATTCTCTTTTAACAGAACACAATTCCTCCTGAAACTGGATTAGCGAGGCTGCAAATTGCATTAGCCAACATGGGAGGCTGCTGGTGCAACAGGAGCAGGAGAAAGGGAAATAGCATTAGACTTTGCCTGCCATTATTACTGCCATTATTAACTTGTCACTTTACTGTAGTGTTCCTATAACAATGAATTATTGCCTGCAAACAGGCTGACATGATTGAATTACTGGGAGAGCAGCTCCATGGGAAGAAGAGACAATGTTAACCCTTTCCTGAGGAAGGCTCAGCTGCTGCCCCCTCCCAAGCCGGCAGACAAAAGAGCTGAGGCTTTGACTTTGAACACCAACCTGCCAACCTGACCTTCAGCGGTGCTGGTTTCAGAGCAATGCCAAAAGTTTCTATGGTCCCCAAACCGCTCGGGTCCTGGTTGCAGGTGGGCTACTCTGGGCTGGACATGCAAACAAAAGCAGAATATAGGTCCCCAGGCAGGAATTTGGGCGATAAAGAGACGCAGCTGGAGCTCTCCTATCTTTGCAGGTCTTCCTGCAGCCTCTCTAGCCTACTAATTTCGTAAGGCTAAATCCTCTCTTTTGCATGCTGCTCCTTTCTCCTATAGAGAAGATCGGTCTCTGGACAAGCGACCAAACCGACTGACTGCTAGTCTGGATGGATGTGGGTCACCTTTCTTCCCCCTCCCCCCTCTCAGGACAGTAGCGTCTGCTTGCAATCAGACAGGCTGTTAATCCTACGCCGCTCTGCCCTGCCAGACTCCCCTGGAGAGACAGTGCGATGGCCCTTCCACAGAGGGCTGTGCCAGGGCAGAGCGGCTGTGTGGAGCGGGAAGGAGCGGGCATGCCTTCACCCACCCAGGCCATGCCCCGTGGCATCATGCTGGGTGCCACCCAAATGTGAACCCCACTCTCCCGGGGTTCGAGAGGCTTAAGCCTGCCTGCCTTCGGTCTATTCCTCCCTACATGTACTGCTCATGTTTTGCTAAAAATCAGCTACGTGACACTTCTCTCCCAAATTTACAGTTCCTTATATGAATGCTGCAAATAATGCCTCCTGCAGCACAGACTGGTGGGTGCCCCCAGCCCCAGGAGCAAGCCTAGGAGCTGGCTGTGACCCACCTCCTCTCAGGGACAGAAAGAGGCCGGGAATAAACCACTAAGTGACCCGCATTTCCATATGTTCGGCAAGTTGCTGCAGAGCCCATAGCCCAGCAGGCGCAGATGTTCCCCAGCCTCACAGGCTGCTGCTGCAGCAAGACGAGCTAGGTACTTAAGTAGCTATGCACATCCACGGTCACCGTCACCCATTCCAACAGCCCCAGCCCAAAACTGAGTCCCAAGAACAGGCACGTGCCCCAAAGCACACTGTACTACTGTAACCTGGGGAAGTGCAGCTTGATGCACTCAAAATGCTGCCGGTGGGTGCTGTGGCAAAGCAGAACGGGCATCTCCCCTTGTGCCCTGTGGTGGACCTGCTTGCATCAGATGCTCTGCTGTACCCACACCAGCTTCAGCCCTACAGAAGGTGAGCACCGCATCAGCCAAAGCTACTGTCAACCGGCCCAATGGCTCCCTCTTCCCAAAAGCAGCACAGTCAGACTGCTGACCTACCAAACACACAGGTAGTGGGTCAAGTCCATCACTGCATGCCTCATGCTGTGGCACGAAGACTGCAGGGGGTGACAAGGACATCTGCTCAGCTAGGGGACAGCCTGGGATTACCAGCCATGCCACGCCAGAGTCTGCGGAGCAGCTAACAAACTAGCAGGTAACCAAGCAGGGCCTCGGGGAAGCATGCATATGTGACCCAGAAAGGCTCTTTAAAGCCCAGAAGCCATACATCTGTGAGCATATATGGAAAAGGCTGAGTGTGTAGCTGCAGGGATGGAGAAAGCTGGGAAGCCCACAGCCTCCAAGGTCTGGACATGGATAAGCCAGAGACCACCGGCTGGGACATGCCGCTGGCCTGGGAAAAGCAAGAGCTTCCCCAAGAAACAGAAACCGTGTCTCTCTGAAGGACAGCAAGAAACAAATGTACCCCAAAGCAAAATGCCCCACAAACCTAAACCCAGAAACCTTCTTGCCAAACCCTGAAATGAATGTAAAAGTTCTGCAGGAGAGAGGAGGGGAGGGAGGAATAAAAGATTCCCAGCATGAGTTGTGCCTGCTGTCAGAAAACAATATACGGCTCACCGATCACTTGTAAATTAAAATATGGAGATAGGATCACTGGAAGATAAATTCAGTACCAAGCTACAGCGACTGAGGATAAAGAAGGAAAAAAATAACATACTGAGATATTTAATCAACCCCCTCATCAGAAAGATTTCAATCAAAGGAGCGCTCCGTCAATTAGGAAAAAAAAGTAATTAAATGTACCCAAAGAGCAAGTTATAACACATACAGCAGCACCACACACAAACTCCCATGCCATTCTGGAAGCTGGCCACTAATGGCTGAATTTCCTAACAGGGTGTCAGAAAAATACTTGAAAAGTTTGTGTAGGTGCAAGCTAAGAGTACAACTGCACCCTGTAGTGCATGGCTGACTTCTGCACGCACTGTATTTGACTTGAGCATTTTCAGTGGCTACCACTGAAAACCTGGCTGCTATGCAGAGATGCAGAGAGAGATGAGATGCTGAGGGTGGTATGAAATGCCATTTTCTTGCCATCCAGAGAGCAAGATCTCCAGACAGACCTCAGGCAGTATCACGAGGTCTTTGGGATGCTGCCCGTATGAGCCCTGCCAGCCCCAGGTTGTCAGTGATGCCCTCCGTGCAAAGATAAAGTCCCCTGAGAAGGACCAAACTGAATCCATCCAAGAGCTAGCTCCCTCCACTCACCTTTAACTATTCCTTTCCACCGGGTTAATCTCTGCAGGTTTAGTAAACTGAGCTGGCGCACAGTGGCATCGATGCTGGCACAAGGAATGGGACAGGACCGTGCAGCCAGCAGCACACGTCAGGGATGAGGATCACCTCCTTCTGTGCAACCAAGTGCTAGATCAGCTCCACTTGCACCCTAAATGCTCATGATACTGCTGCCTCCATAAATTAACTGGCGAATCCGTCTACTCTGTGGAAGAACGACCAAGCAAAATGAGCCATCTGTCGTTTCTCAAGAAATTGTCTTCTTGAACTTCTTAAGGACAGAGGAAGTATTACAGCAGGATGGGCTACAGATCCATCGTTACCTGGACCCCCTGCTTCTCTATTATGTGGGACAGGGAAGGTGTAGGAATTTTCTTTAACAGCATCCCAAATTCCTATTTAAGCAAGTAAGATGGCCCTGGCAGCCAACTTTTATGTATACATGTTAAAATAAAAGACCCTGAGCCATAGGTTCAGCGTGTCCGGAGCCTGCCGTTTTGCCATAAGGAAGCAGACTGCAGGTTCAGTGAACCCAGGAATTTAGCCTCCAACCAATGTCAGAACAGGCAGAACCCCCAAAATAATCAGGCCCTTATGAACCAAGGTTCTGGAAAAGCATTCAGATAAAAATTGTCCTTGTTTATTCTGCTGACACAGAAGTATTAATCTCACAAGGTAAAATCACCATGGGAAGAAATGGCTGGGTTTATTTTACTGAAGTTCTTCCTTTACACGGGCATTGCTGCACCACCTGGCTATGCAGGTCACTGTCACGTCGAAGAGCAAAGCCGTTGTGTCCAGCCAGCTGTGTCCCACCAGCGAAGACACCCCCAGACCATCAGTCGAACCAACGCTCATGAAGGCAAGAGGCAGAGCATTTACAGCAATTGGGGCTGGGCCATCTCTCTGCCTGGCTGTTCAGCACTGTTCTTCTCAAACCAGGACACAACCTGCATGTGCAAAGGACTGATGAGGAACATGTAGTTTCTCATCCCAGGAGAAGCATCCCACGTGATACAGAAGCTAGAAAAATGGTACAGGAGGTCCCATGCACAAGGATGGACAGCCAAAGCTGCTGCTTGGGCATGCTGGGAGGGCCACCTGGGCTGCGTACCACTCTGACTGAAGGGCTGAAAGTGCAGCAAGAGAAAAATCGTGCTGCTGCAGCACTGAGCCTGCTGGCCCTGAGGCCACTCACCTTGTGGACACCAGCGGGGCAGCCGAGGGGCTGGGGCTCCATGCATGGACCGGGGAAGGAGAATGGTGGTCAACACCTGGCTGGAAACCTGCTCATCACCAGTGCTCCCTCTCCCCCAAGGGCTGCCCCTGCTGACTCTGCTTTTGAAGACTTCAAGGACATGAGGGGTGCACAAAGCTTTAGAGCTGGACAATGTCTAAGTACTGTTCACTGCAGAGGATTTTAGTCCAAGGAGAGCAAACAGGGAATCGATGAGAAGCTAAAGTATGTGGAGAGAAGACGTTCAAGATAACATCAAAGAATTTGCATGTGCACAGACTGCAAACAGGCTGACACCATGGTTCTGTATATGCATGCTGCAAATGGAAGTGGAAAACCGCTCAGGAGATATCAAAGAGAGAAGCAGAGAGTGCTTTGAAATAGAAGTGAAAAAATTGCTCCTAAAAAAGTAACCTTGAAGACAGTTAGTTTGAACAGAGCAGCATATTCTGAACACAGCCCAGGTCTCCTGGTGTTGTCACTCGTGTTCGGGGGCTGAGAAGCAAGACTGCCTGCAGTAAGATCAATGGGCCCACACAGAGCAGGCTGAGCTGGGTTAGGGTCCCACTAGGTGCAAGGACGCATTCCCACCCCCTTCCCCTTGTGAAATGCATCTGAGATGCTTCACACATTTAAAATCCAACTTCTCAGGTTATGCCCTTGGGTGCATTTTCCAGGCTAAAGCCCCAAGGGAAGCCCTGAACATAGCTGACTGCAGTTGGCTCAGCATGCTTGGCTCCCACAGAAACATTTCACCGGCAAACCTGCAGAGGAGCCAAGTATCACTGCTCCCAGATGGGAAACCAAAGGCAGGGGGAGGCAAAACACAGCTCGGACCCTGCAAGGCCAGTGTCAGCATCCCCAGGACAGGGTCGGGAACACTGCAGTGCATCCAGCACAAGCTCCCTCCCCTGCTGCTCACGCCGATGGCCTCATTTCCACGTGGCAATGTTTTTGTGGGATCAAGATGGCATTTGCTCTGGTTGCTTCAGGTCCGCTGACACCAATGTAACCTCACGCCCACGCGTGACCTGCACTGGGGCAGATTTGCGCAGCTGAGTGATGTGGCGGAGCACCTCTCCAATACCCATGAGTGTGAAACCACAGCCAGCTTGACAAGGCCAGCCAGCAAGCGCCCCGCTGGGAGCGGGGCAGGGAGAGCATCCTCATGTGGATGCGTGCGCATGGGTGAAACCCCACCTCAAATCTGTATTTATAAACTAGCGCCCGAACACTAGAGGGTATGTTATGCACGACAGCAGAAGTGAGAAGAGGAGGCTCACGGGTCTGTGTGGCAGTGACGGTACGTGGAGAAGATGGGGGATGGGGATGCTGGGAGAGGGGTGTGATGGCTAAGTGCAGAGAAAAAGCACCCCGGGGTGTTAGCCTGGGATAAATAACTGTGCCAAGGAGGCAGCAGCAAGTCTAAGTGGGGGGAAGCTGTCCCAGGGGACCTGGCAAGTGTGGGGACAGAGCTCCCCAGGGCAAATGTCCAGGGGTAGGAGACTACCTGGGGTACAAGGTGGAGGAAGCAAAGCCACCTGTGCTACCTGGAAAAGAAAAAGGGCTCCAGCTGGGTTGCTAATGCAGGTCTACGCAAGGGGACAGCCCTGGATCACGCAACACTGAACCCCTTCATTTTGTCTGTTCAGTGTGCTGGAAGCCGACAGGAAAGTGCAGCAGCTCTGAGGCAGAACAGCAGGTCCTACCCCACTTGTGATGAAGGGAAAGGAGCAAGTCCCCAAGCACCCAGGGGAGAAGAGACTGCTCTGCACCGCAGTCGCGGCTGCTGGTGAACAGCCTTCTGTCTCTCCTGAGTGCTCCTTGAACTCCTTCATCACTCAAGCACAAGTACAACTATTTGCCTGATGCAGCAGGCAGCTGTAAAGCAGGGAAGCAGTGCTATTCTACAGACCAAAACCACTCTGGGATCAAGCAAGCAGCAAACTTAAGTTTCCAGGCTTCACTTCTGTAAGGAAGTTTCCAGCTCATTATCTTTCCTTGTTTAACTTTATTGCTGGATGCTGCCAGCAGCCAAAAGTGTCAGGTTTTTAAGTAGGCACTTTGTGGCCCTTGAAAACACTTGTGTGAACCTCCATTCAAGAGTCTGGGAGAGGTCAGTATCCCACTGGACACCCATGGTAGAAAAGGCATCTTTTGCATCTATCCATGAGAGGGTTCCTAGCATGCAGACGTTACTAAGAAATGAGATGGAAGAAAGACGTTAACAGTAATACCTGATTTTCATTTGTTAGGGAAAGCCTCTCCTTATCTTATGCAAGTGTCTTGGCAATTGTTTGAAAATCAGTCCTCCTTTCCTGACATTAAGCGTGCCATAAAGCAGCCTGTTTTTCCAATTCTCCTCTGCCTCATCCTCCCAGCGTCCCCAGGCTGTGCGGTTACAGCTATCACCGAGTCTGCAGAGGGAAGGACGAGCAGGACACTGAGCAGCCTCTCTGCGGCTGCCAGGATGGGCTTGAACCAAGAGGTAAGGGTCCTCTGCTCTCTGCTCCTTAGGTTTCTCCAGCCACTGCTACCCCAACGCTGCCAGGCTGCCGTCAGTGGTGGTTTCTCGTGGACAGCAGGAGAGCGGCAGAGCGCTCTGCACCCACCCTGCTCCCAAAGTAATGTTCAGGCACAAGCCTCCCCCTTCTCCAAGGCCAGCTGAGGAGCCTCCACCCTCCCGCTCCATGATGGTTTCAACTTGACAGCTCCTAATAAACCAAACTTTACGAAGCAGCCCCTGGAGAGCCCCTGGAAGCTAATTAATGCTCTAATGAAGAGCCTGACTGCCTTGTTTGCTTGACGGCTCCCAGGTCAATCAATCTGCCGTAGCCCGGCTTGCAAAAAAGCAGCGAGGAGCCCAGCACCCCTGGCATCTGCTCGGCTATCATCCCCCGCCACCTCTCCCCATCCCTCCTCCCACGTTCATTACTGTCAAAAACCCGGCAGCAAGAGGGCAGATTTATAGAGGCGATTGCAGCTTCTCCCTGTGCGTTCGCTCCAGGATTAGCCACAAAGGAACCCGCTGAGGGATGACGCGAGGACGGAGGGGTGGGCAAGAGCACAGAGGCATGGGGAGGTGGGTGCCCTGCAGGTCGGGATGGGCAGGTCTGTGCCTGAGGACGAAAGGGGTGAGGGGGTGCTCCAGGGGCTTTGCCACAACCTCCTGCTTGTGTGAAACCTCTGCTTTTTTATTCTGCTGTTGCTAGAAAGACTCCTCAGCGCTCAGACCCCAGGCCCTCTCAAAGCTCTGCCAAATCACCCCCTCGCTTGTGCTGCAGGGGAAAGATAAGCGTGGTAATGCATATGGGGACAATGGCAATTTAATATACCAGCACAAATCTGCTCAAGCCTCCTTGCCAAAAGAGTCCTATCCAGACGTCCTAGCCTGCCCAGATCACAGCAGAGTCCTCAGCATGCACAGTGCTGCCAGTGACTGTCTGCTGCCCTTGTCTGAGTCCCGCAGTCTGCACCGCTTGCAGACAGCACCTCCCATCTCAGCCACTCCATCCCTGAAAACCTGGCAGGGAGAAGCAAAATCCAAGGAGGAGCCAGGTACAGAGCCCACCTGGCAGCCCCCGGGTCTCCCCTTGACCCACATGCATCTATCTACCACCTTCCTCCCTCGGGCAGGACCCAGAGCCCGGGCACCTCTTCCCCTCCACGCTGCGTGAGGAAGGGGGCAGAAAGCGGCGAGGGGGTACCGCTCAGCCAGCATCCTCACGCCAAGAGCTCAGCCTGAATCCAAATGCTTTCAGAGTCACTTGGGTTCAAAAGGAACTGCCTGCACCTCTGCCTCTCCTAAAACCCAAGATCAGCAAGTGCCAGGGAGTCACCACACCTGTCCCCTCCAAGGACAGGACACATCTGTCCTGACTGATCTCTTGCAAATCAGGCCGCTAAAGCTTGCATGGAGGATGTTCTTCTCCACCTGGAAAGGGGCGAGTGCGCAAAGGGCAAGGCAACGTCTCTAGAAGGGAAAGGGGTGGTAAGCCCTCGGGGCGAGCCCCAGCTCTCAGGGGTTTCAGAGGCAGGCCAGATACTGCAGCTGAAGGGGAGCCCCAAACACAAGGCTGTGGGTGGGAAGAAATCCCCACCCCTGCACTTGGGGCTCGCTCCAAGCTCAGCCTGCGGTCCTCTGCGTGGTCTCCTGCCAGCTTTGGCTTTGGGGAAGCAGCTGTCATGAACCGAGCTGTACTTTTATTGTTCCTCCCCCTCTGCTGCAACATGAGCTCACCGAAAAAGAAACAACAGGTAGCTCGAAAGATGGGAGTAAAAAGGAGAGCGCTGCGTTGTAAGGACACGAAACGGCCACAGGCGATCTAGCCGCTCGCCAGTCTGGTCCACAATCCTGCCTGCCAGACCCCCACGCCAGCCTGGACTTCTGGCCCAGCCTACAGAACTTAACACCAGGCACTCACCCTCCAGCAGTGCGGGTCCCTCTCCCTGCAAAGCACACATGAGCTACCTGGGGCAGCGTGCCCATACCTGTGCGCAACTCTCCCCCTACTTTGCAACCCAACTCGTGCCGGCCTGCATGACAGCAAGGAGCAGGCCATGAAAGCAAGAAACACTGGAGCTTCAGATCCTACTGCTGCTGCTGCTGAGTTTTCACGAACCACCAAGTGATGGACAACATACCCTTGTGATGCCTACATTCTCTGTAAGCTCTCACATGGACAACCAGCATCCTTCATAGGGCTTTTCCTCATGCTGCCAGTCCTTATAACTGCTTCATGCCCAATGGGCCAGGAAGTCACGCTCAAATGCCAAACCTGGCTCCAGATGCCATGCAGAGCACTTCTGCCATCCCACCTACAGGCCTTCACTTCAGAGCTGGGTTAATGCTGCCATTGCCTGCCTTATTTACTCCCTCCTTCAGGAGCTACGTCTTTTGTTTCTCAAATACTGCTCGTTTCTTCCCAGGAGTAGGAAAGAACTGGAGTGTTTCAAGCTGCTGGCGTTTCCTCAACATTACCTGTTGGCCACGAGATAGCCATAGGTGAAATTACTTTGCAGCCACATTAATATATGCAATTCAAAACCAGCACTGCCAACTCTGCAGTTACCCCTCAGCATGGATGACAACTACAATCGCTACCCACTGCAAGAGCGACAAGGAGAAGCAGCCTGAGCACTGAAACAGCAAACCGACACACCAGGAGAAGCTCCAGCACCCTGTCCCTTGAGGATGTGGGATTTCACAAAGCAAAGAGATTAATGAAGCAATCAGGAAGCCACTATTTTACCTTTCTCACCTGAACACACTTTAAAGGCTGACAAATATCGATTGCCATGTCTGCACCTGGAACCTGTCAAATAGAAAGGTCGCTCTGACAAACAGGGAGCAGGGGTTTAAGAGGAAACGAGAATCCTAGCATTAACTTACAATCTGGAAACACACGCTGGCTCAATTTGCCAAAAGACTTCCAGACAAGCCTTCTTTATGGTGTCCCTTAGTGGATCAGTAGTGGAGACTGTTCACACCAAACTCAATGGCATATGGGTCACAGCAGGAACCCGTGGCCAGTGGGCAAAGGAAAGGAGAAAGCTCGGACTAAGACATCCAAGAGCAGCCTCAAGTTATGTCGTAGTAAGGTGGCTACAGAGCCACAGACTTAGGCTGACAGAGCTCTCAGGTGTTCAGTCGTTCAGGGATCCTGAATGACCCCTTTTGAAGAAGCCCCGGGTATTAATCTGAAAACCAGTATCTGCTTCATCAGCACAGGTCTGACTGTGGGGGCACTAGGATGTGCATTCCAAGGTGACGGAGGAAGGTGCCTCCCACATCACCCTGGCTCCCCTCTGGGGATTATCCAGCCAAAGAAACAGCAATGACATGACATGACATGACCCTCTGCAGCCTGCAAAACCAGAGAGAACCACAGCAGTCGCTGGTACGACTGCCGGCATTGCATTCACACAGAACATCAACCACCCGCTCTCAGAGGCTGCCTGGGACATGGAAACAAAACACAGAGAGAGCGCAACCGTGGTGCTGGGGACGCTCTGAGGAGCCCCCATGTTCTCCTCCATCCTCTTGTGGGTCATAAAACTACAAACATTAAGCAAGGCTCATTGGACTGACAGCTAAGATTTGTGTAGCCAGTTTGTTGAGCAGCAGGGAGATAGGGAGAAGTAAAAACCACAGAGACCTACATGACATGTTCTGTTAAGGCATCACTTGATGGTTACTGCTCCAGTAAAGAAGAACCAGCTGGTAGAGCATGGTTTAAATGTCCTTTAAATGTCCTCCTGGCCACCCTGAGCTGTGACACAGAGGCTCTCTTCTGGAAGGTGTTATCAAGGATTTCTCTTTCTCTCTGTCTCACACACATATGCATGCACAGAGATGTGCCATGAAGAAGCATATTACTCCAGGGACCATAGCCAGTCAACGCTGTTTCCTAGGGAAATAAGCTAAAATGATGAACATCACCAACCTGACCTTGCAAGCAGTAAAACATGTATTACAAGGCAGGATAATCAAGATAAATGGAGAAGATTAATTGGAGATGAGGGCAAGGAAGGAGGGAGGGAAGAAAGAGGATGGAGAGCTCATGAGGTGCCTGGAGCTCGCAGCATCCCCTGACTTTTCCAAAGACATGCTCAGGGTTGAGGAAGGTGAAGAGTATGAAAAGGGCCACTGAGGGGAAAAACACAAAGCTCAAGCCAGAAGACAGACCCTAGGAAGGAGTCCTTCTGCACAGAAACACGAAGGGAGGACTGACCATGCTGCAAGGACCTGAACCAAGAGTTTTAAAGGTCCTAAAAGCCTCCCTCCAAACATCAGCTCCAGCCCTAAGGCCAAGACAGCAATAAACCATTCAGCTCAGCGATGGCCCAGAGCTGCCCTGACCACACATCTTTGCACCCTTCATGGACAAGAGAAGGCACCACCAAAATATCAGTGATAAGGCCTACAGAAGACACCTAACTCTCTCCACTGGCTGTCCATGGAGCATAAGCACCTTGCAGGTTTTCTGACTCTCCCTGCCAAGCCAGGTGTCTGTTGCCTAGCTGTTGCACACTCTGCGTGGGCACCCATAGCCTTGGTGACTTCCAGCTGGAAAATGCTCAATTTCTGGTGGGGATGAAAGTCAGGTTCTTTGATCACTCGCTGCTTTTGAAGATGCCTCCAGCAGAGCGAGAGATGCAGCCAGTCATTAGACAAGAGCTGCAGCACCTCACCTATGGCGCACATGCACGTGCAGGCTTTTGGTGGGAGCATGGCTCTCTTCTTTGATCCTGTTTGCCCTGTCCCTCTTCTCTCTTCCCCCGGTTAGTCTGCTCTGATGAATGGAGGTGGCAACCTGAAAGCCACCTCCGTCTCACAAGAACAGCCCAGAGACCGGACCGAGCTGCAGCCACCTCACCTCCCAGAAGAAAACCCCATGAACAGCACACAAGGAGCAAAGAGAGGACCCAGTTCCCCAGAGGTGGATAAGGGAGCTCCAACATATCCATGGCTGAAGAGCCAAGCAGTCCCACCTGTACCGTGCACAGATGTGAGACGTCAGTCACAGCCATGAGAGCAGTCCTTGCTCTGGAGAGACCACCACAGCACTGGTACGTACCCTGTCCCTGTCACGCACCCCCCACCTCCTCTTGCATGCTCTCGGCACTCACCTGGCCGCAGGACCCTGATTTCCAGCAGGTTGGAGGTCCTGTCCGCCAGCCGCGTCCAGCTGCTGTTGTAGTTCTTCCTCCAGAGCTCGGCCACGCACTGGTACTTGCCGGCCTCCGTGTCGCTCGCCCTGCTGATGCTCAGGCGCACGTTGTTGCTGGACTCGGCCTTCTCGATGGCGGTGCGGGTCCGGAAACCCGCGTACCTGTCGCCCCACTGGACCCCGCCGTCACGCGTGAAGGTGACCAGGTCATGAAACTCGGTGCTGCCCGCCGGCTGGAAACGCCACGTCACCGACACGGGTACCCACGATGGGTAGTGGGGCTTGATGATGCACTGGAGGTCGAAGGACTCGTTGTAGGTCACCCCGGGGGTGCGGGAGATAGCCGTGACAGCAAAGCCGGCCTCTGTGGAAAGAGAGAAAAGGGCTTTGAGAGACACCTGCCTAACGAGGCCCGGCCGTTAGCATGCAGAAGCTAGAGCATCGTCATCCAGTCACGGGCCTGGAATAATCAGCCGCTTGCGTTGTGTTGGCTCCTCGTTTGCAATTGCAAAGTGGCACGAAAAGCCGTGGCAAAAACACACTTCAGTGCCTGCGTAACGGTGACTGCCTGCGTGAGCGCTGGCGGCAGCGGCAGCAGGATCGTGCTCGATTTCTGCCCAGAGGAGCGAGACCCCCCGAGAGCCGGAGGGCGAGCAGCCAGCCTCTGCACGCTGCCAAAGCCCCGAGTGCAAACGCAGCAGCGCAGCGGCAAGGGAGCAGCGCCAGGCAGAGCGGCTGCCCGGCACCAGCCTGACCGCTCACAGACCTCGCGATTCACATCCAGCTCTCGGGCAGAGGGTCCCCACCCCGTCTCCCACCCCAGGTCTGCGGCTGGTTGCTGCAGGTGAAGGAAAGATGAAAGCGAGGAGTAGCAGCCTTCATTCATGCATCAGAGAGGTGGCAGCAGCTACAAAACCCCAGGGTGGAGGCAACTGAAAGAGAGAAAAGCTGCTTGGTCCTGTTCTTCACATAGCACGGCTTTTCTTCTCTTCCAGATCACAGCTCCAGGACGGCTTTATGCAGTTATCCTCGCATGTGCACCACTCCACAAGCTGGTCAATACATTTTGACTCGTCTACCCCCAGCACTTTGTTGTTTAGGGGAGTTTAAAACCAGCAGTCCATTAGTCATTTGAAGATAACATATTCCCAGTCAACTGGCTTACATTTTGGGTCAGGGCATTTCCATTGCTCAGTTGTTCTGAGCTGCAGAGAGAAAATATTTTCCCCTCTTCCAGTCACTTCACTGCAGCCAGCAGATTTAGCAGGGACCTTGTTTTCCACCGGCAGCATCCCCAAGAAGCGCTCCCTTCCTGGGAGGCTCCGCAGGGTGTCCCATGGGTGGGAGGGACCCTGACCATCCTGGCACCCCGCACAGCCACCACCACAGGGGAGAGCCTGGCCAGTGCCCAGTAGAAACAGGAACGTCTTCTGGATCGGTACAGAACTTCAGCCTGCCACCGGCTCGAAATTACACTTTGAGAGATGAGCTGGGAGTTCACCGCAACCCACAGAGCTGCTGCCACCGGCCAGACCGGCCGCGGCACAGACACTGCTAGATCTGCACACTTCCAGCAAGTGCCTCTGCAGCCCCACGGCGTCACCATGCCAGAGCTCCAGGATGTGTAATTACTGAGAAAACAGGTCAATCTTTGGGATTAAAGCCTCTTGCAACATGGTCAGTGATTACCCGGGAGAGGAGAGCAAGACTAGGCTCTCTCCCCTGCAGGACTGCTGCATCTCATACCCACGTAAGCCCTTACCTTCAGACTCTGCAGCAGCCCTCCTGCCCCGGCAAGTGTGTTACTGGGCCCAGCTCAGAGCACCGCTGAGCCAGCGATGGCCCTAGAAAGCCAACTTGATTTCACCAAGACCAGCTGACTTCATGAAGTTTAATCTCCAGTTGGCCTGGGCAAGGAAGCTTCATGAAGGGGCTTCTCTTGACTGCCGTGCAAAAGCCAGGTGCGTTTCTTAGGTCCTCAACTCAACCAACACGTTCATGGCACTTAGGTTGACACACAAAGGCCCTTCTTCCTTCGGGACTTGGTACAAAGGGAGAGAAGCCACGGATAAAAGTGGGCAGATTTTCCGCAAGATGTCCCTACAAGAATACAGCAGCCCCCTCTCACCCTGCCTGCCCCCTCCTTCCCCAGCCAGCCAGGGACTGAAGTCCCTGCCAGGCACTTGAGATCCTCAGAAGTTCAGGGACATCTGGTCTCATCCGACAGCACATCCCTCTTCTAGCTATTGCTTCTGAAACCACCCCGTAGATAGATTTATGGGTATGAACATCATCTGTATTGGTTCAGCTAAAGAGTTTCTTACCCTGGCAGAATGGCAAACGATTAGACCTTAACTTGAAATGTGAGTGTCACTAAATTTACTGCATTTTTTTTTTACTAGCAATTTCTGTAGCCATAAACCTCTCTTGCTCTTTCTTAGCACCTTCCATTTGAGTTTCTCAGGACACTTCAAAAATACACTGAACAAAAAATATCAGATTCAGCGGCAACGGAACAATACTCAATATTTTCTCCACTCAATTTTCATGAGCTACTTCAGCTTTGCTAGTTATAGGAAGAGGACCTAGGAATTTCTTGGGACTTGACAGAATGTGCTCAACAGCGGGCGATTTCTCTGGGACAAGGAGCAGAGGAGGAGGGGCAACTACCTTTCCATCACATCTTCTGGAATGCCTGGGCAATTCCGAGCATCTTAAATTTTAACAAGAGTTAAAAGTGATATATTTTAAAATCTCAACACTTAATCTCAACACTTCTACAAGTGGCAGAGTAAAGAGAAGGGCTGATACGTGAACTTACAGCAGGCCAAATGCTGCTGACCTCGTCAGGAAGACACCATTGAAACCAGATGAGAATCTGCCTTTAGTTCTTCACAAACTAATGTACCTACCTGCTTTTGGAAGCTATATAGCAAAGATTTCTAGCTGCAGACAGAACAGCCTCTGAAAGAAGGTCAAAAGTAAAGGGGAGGAAAGGAGGAAAAAAGCAGGATTTTAATCAGAATATGATACAACTTTGAAGTCTGGTCTCTCACATCTTGCCAAAGCTTAAGATTAATACTGCAGAGAACCAAAAAAAAAAAAAACCAACCCCAAAAATTCCTACCTCGACCTTTCAATAGAGCTCCCTGATTGTTTATAGCCTTGGCATTCTGCAAATCAGTGGCCTCATAGGAGCAGTCATCCCCTCTTCAGTCTCCTGCAGAGCACTTTGGGAACTAGTCCAAGACTTAATATAGCAAGGCCTGAGCGGGACCAAAGTAATTCACAATCCGTGCAAAATCCCTAATGCCCTACCTGCCCTCTCCTAAACTGATGTGGTTTCACTGTGTTTGAAACGGAGGAGCTCTTTGGCAGAGCAGAGCACCAGCTGCAATGATCCCAGCTCCTAGTTCGGCTTGGTCATGGACAACGTTGTGGTTCCGGGCCAGCAGCTCAGTGCCTCCTTGCAGAGGCAGTGAGGACCATTCCTGACCCACGTCTTCTGCAGGCTTCTGACGCTGTCAGAGATGCTGGCCATTTCTGGTGGCCGGGCCAACAGATGCCCAGTGTTTTGCTCTCCTGGTCTGGTGAGCAGAGGTAAGGTTTACCCAGGGCAGGCAAGCAGGCTTTGATGCCCGCGGGCTGCTTATGGAGCACCACCACTGCACTGCCCAGAGCCCGGCTCCAATACTGGGGGGACACGTCATGGGACTGGCGGCCTCTCTCCTCGGAAGAACGCTGGAAGCACTGCCCCTCTCCCTAGCCACCCCCTACTTTGCTCCTGCCACAGCCACCCCTCAGACTTTGCCCCCGCACACAACTGGGCATGCAGGCGTTTTGCACCAACCTACCGGGAACTGCAGGCAGGCTGCCGGGTACCTCCATTTTGCCGGCAAGCAAGGGCGGGAGTGCCAAGAGCAGCCCCGGTTATTCGCAGGTGACTCCTGGGGGGGGCCGGGCAAGTGGGGAGCACGGCCCCATGGCCCCCACGCCTCGAGTACTCACCCAGAGCAGTGATGGACACCGGGGTGCCCGCGTGCCGCTCCCCAACCATCTGCCACTCCCCATCCAGTGTCCGCGTCCACTCGGCCACCCGGCACTCGTAGTGGCCCTCGTCCGCCTTGACGCTGTTGAAGATCTCCAGGGTGAAGGAGCCGGGCCGGACCTGCTCCACCTGGATGCCCCCATAGCTGCTGCGCTCGGCGTACGAGGGGCCCGGCTGCAGGGTGCCCTCCCGATCCAGCCGCACAATTTCGCTGCGCCGGTTCAGTTTGTCCACCAGCTGCCAGGCGACGGAGAGGCGGCTTTGGGGCCCGAAGCCCGAGCGCACGTTGCAGCCAAAGCGCAGGCTCTCCCCCTCCAAGACATTGCTGGCGTTGTTGATAATCTCCAAGGAGATGCTGGTCTCTAAGGAGAGAAACGCATACACACAGGGGAGATGATACACACTCGCCACTTCTCGGTCTGCAAGAAGGACGCTGCCGGCCAGAGAGGCTTTCTACCAGGTGCAGGAAACTGCCCACGCATTTGGGTCCAGGCACGTCTTAACCTCATGCGTGACCACATCCAAAAACAGCTTGTGGGCAGCGAGCTGCTCCTGGTGACTTGCACACTCAAAGCAGGTGTAGGCCAAAGCTGGGAGAAATCTCTCTGCCTATGGCTCACGAGACATTGCCGCATCTTCTGGTCGCAGGTCCGGGATGGGATCTCAGCAAAACTTGAGGAAATTTGTGTTGCTACAACACGCACTGCATGCAACAGGCTCTGCCAAAAAAAGCTTCCAGCTCCCTGGGCTTTTCAATTCACGTCATCCTGATCACCATCTTGCCATGTCCATTCCTACAACACCTTTTGGGAGAAGCTCTCCCAAACTCCCATTGCTAGTGACCCTAGAGGTAGCTATCAATGTTTGGTAACATCAAAAAAACCTGGTATCCTGAGCTTCCCAGAGATGTAAGGCTTTACGGCTGGTTTTTCAGAGATACTGAGTGCTGGTTACTCCTGCTGTCTTCCATCGGAGTTATGGACACTTAGCACCCTTGAAAAATTACCACATTTGTTCCTAGAGCTGGTGATTTATCAAATGGCAAGAATGAAATCTGTCTGAAAGGTGGCTGTGCCTAGAAGTACTACATTTTAGACATTTGTCCAGTGCAAGATTTCTAGCTAGAGTAATTTTCAAAGCCAAACAAATGAGACCAAACATTGGTAGGAGAGAAAAGAAATAGAATTTCTTTTGGAGAAATGAGGAGGGGAAAAAAAGCTAGAGGAAAGGGCTGCATTTCCCTACAAACCTAAGAGATAGGAAACAAACATTGCACAAAATCCTCTTGCAGCTACCCTCTGCTTGGTCAAAGCCCCCTTCCAGGGTAGCCTGGGGAACATGTGCGTGGTTCATCATGCCACAGCTACCCGAGTGTCAGAGAGGAAAACAAGGAATGAGTCAGTGGACCCTCTCCTCTCACCCATTTCTGTATTTATCACGTTTGTCTGACAAATACAGAAGGCATTCAGGCAAGCCTCTGGCAGGGTTGTTTTCACCAGGGTTGGCAGACACACAGTGACCACAACAGAGCTCCGTGCTGAAGAGCAAACCGGGGCTCGAGGAGCACATGAACCCTGGTTTCTCCCAGTACAGCTGTCTTGCAAGACAGCTGAACAACAGCCACTGAAGGGCCTGCAGGAACCTAGCAGCTCTTAGGATAAACCAGGGCCAAGCCGGTCTCCCTGTTACACCTGCTGAGCACTTTCGAGCACCCAGCTCCCTGCAGAGCAAGGCGAGGAGGCGGTGTGAGGAGCAAGTCAGAGGCTCTCACATACACCTTCAGCTCAAGGCCAAAACTGCCAGCTTGGGGCCATTACCAAGGTGGGGGCATGTTTCCCCACCTACGAACCCAACACATATCCCTCCTCTATCATCCCCTTCCCATCAAAAAAAAATCCTGCCAGTTGGGATTTCAAGCCTCCACGGCATGCAAACTCTTATCTTCCCTCTTCCCACCACCAAAGTCTGGGCACATCACGGCCTCGCCAGCTAGCTGCCCAGTGGAGCAATGGCCCCAGGAGGGGATGGGCAAGCCTCTACTTACTGAGCGGCAGGACGGTGATGGGGATGTTCTTCGGCCGCTTGCTCTCCTTGTCGATGAAGTCCCCCATCACGGTCTTCTCCCGCTCAGTCACCCGGCAGTTGTACTTGCCACTGTCCTCGAGGCGGAGGCGGTAGATCTTGAGCACAAAAACGTTGTCGCTTTCTTTGGCTACCTTGAGCTGGCCCAGGGCCTCGCGCTGGGCAAACTCGTTATTGAGCACCGGCACAGCGTTGGGCCCCAGGCTGGCAATGAGGGAGCTGTTGAAGGCCCAGGAGATGGAGAAGTAGCGGTCAGGGACGTTCTGCGCCTCCAGGATGCACCGAAACTCCACCGGCTCACCCACGATGTACGTCCGCTTCTCCGTCTCCAGCCGGACGCTGAACTCCTTATCTGGGGAGAGACAGACCAACTCACGTCAGCGTGGCAAAGCCCACCGGGACAGCCAGCACATCTCATGCGAGTTATTTACAACTTGCCGCTCTCTGTGTAGTCAACATCCCTCGGACACGTGCATCCGCAGGTGGAGGGGTGAGGGGCTTGTTTTTGCTGTGAGAGCCCAGATGGGCCGTGCTGTAGGAGAGGCAGCTTGCTGCCCAGCACGCAAGAGCCGCAAGACCTCCCCAGCCATAACCCTCTTCCCCAGCTGTTACTCCTGGGAGCAGCTCTGCTGCGACACCAGCATCCAGTGGCACCGCGGGATGCACGGTCCTACTCGCACCCTGCTCAGCTGGGGTCGAGAGGCAGGGCCTTTGGGGATATCAGAGAGGCAGAAAGAGCTCGGCTGGGTCTTTAGATCCTTAGCAGGAACCCGTGCTGTGGGCTGGGAGAAGGATTTTGACTTGCAAATGGACCTCGTGCAATACAGAAGTGCATGCTGGAAGTTTTCAATTTATTTTCTGCTGTGTCACTCTTATCTCCTCACTTACCCAAATTTTCGTTGCCTGTGCTAGCATCAAGTGCTTAAGATGTATGTCTTAGCTCCTGTGTCAGCCCCAGATCACTGACCATGTCCGAAGACAGGGGCTGCCACCCAAGCGCCCTTGCTGCCCCAGTGTCCCCTGGCTGCTATTTGCTGACATCTGCCCTGCCCGCAGGCAGCGCTTGGGCCCTCCTTTGCCCTCCTTCACCTTGCCAGCAGCCTCCCGAGCAGGGCACATGGCAAAGGAGGGAGCCAAGCCCCAGCCACCTAACAAGGTGCATCCCTGTTTTCCACCTCCTCCCACCACCCAGCCGAGCAAGAAAAGGCAGAGGAGACACTGACCAGTGGCTTGCACGTTGACGATGGCTCCCTGGGAACGCTTGCGGGTCATGGCATACCAAGACTTGTCTGGGTCCTGGATCCACTCTGCCGCCTCGCAGTAAAACTCGCCCTGATCTGATGGGTGGAGGTTGTAGATGGTGAGCTTTGAGGTGGTCTCCCCGACTTTGTCCAAGCGAACGTCCCCCGTGGCTTGCCGCTGGGCGTAGGCGTTGCCAGCCCGCAGGACGAAGTCGCGGCTGAGGGAGATGATCTCCACGGGCACCTCGCTGCCTCGCTGCCGGTACCAGGCGATGGAGACGTGGCTGTGCTGGGCCGTGCTCTTGGACACCTCGCACTTCAGCTCCAGGGAGTCGTGCTCCACTTTGTTCAGCGTCTGGGGGACCGCCGTCACTCGCAGCGAGTCGGGGATCACTGCAGCAGAGGGGGACGGGGAAAGACAGCCCAAGAGTTAGCAATGCCGAAACGCTGAGTCTAAAGCCCAGACGCGTTAAAGGAGAGCTGGGGGAGAGGCTTCTTTTTACAGTTGTAATTAATCGTTAAGTATCGGCAAAGCCCTGTTAGCTCAGATCTAGCCCCCAAAAAGAGGAGAATCGTCCCCAAAGCCCTTGGCTGCGAAAGACTGTGACCTGCAGCACATACTCCAGCGCTTAAATTCCTGCTCAGTGGCACAGGGTTTTCCATCACGCTGCAGAGCAGCACAGCCTAATACATCTGCTTCCCGTCGAGGCACCTAGTCACCGACGGCCTCCCCTTCATCGCGTGCCCCCCAGCACGCTCCGTGACCCTCCTCCTGCCCGCACCCTTCAGCCACTCCTCAGCCCCGCACCATGGTCTTTGCCCCCCAGTCACCTGTGGGGCCAAGCTAAACATACTTAGTTCCTTTAATCTTCCCTCATAAAAAAGTCAGGAGATCCAATTCCCTTCTCCTTTGTTTATATCGTTTCATGTTTTAATGACCCCCTCAGGCCAAATGAAGGGGTTTCTGCATTCGGAGGGAAGTGGCTCCTCTGAGGGCAGCAATGCAATTGCAGCGTGCCCAGTGCCCGCGCCCGGGACACAGCCACGTCAAGGCACTTGGTAATAAAACTGCTGGCTACTTTTCCAGTTGATTAATCGGAGGAAAGGAAGTACAGCCGCTAAAATCAGGATGAAAAATAAATTGCAGCCCCCCAGCCGTGCTTGATTTTAGCAAGCATCTTAATTTTAGCAGAGGTTCTACCACCAGAAGGTAGACTTTCTTAAAAAGAAGCCTTTCTAGACTTTGTCTCAAGAAAATTCTTCTTTCCATCACGTGGAAAGAAGAATGCAAACCTTCTCGCCAGCTCTGCAGACAAGGCAGTGTCAGCGAGCCTGTTAATGCCCACGGTTTTGCTGCGTACCGGTGGAATATAATTAACATATCTCAGTTCGGTTTCATTGACAGCACTGGAAGGTTTGACGAAATTAGCTGAGCTGCCGAAAGCTGCATCTGTCTTATTCAGGCACAGCTACAGAAAGCAATGAGCTGCAGTGAAGACAACCTCTGGGATTATTTATGGCAGAAAAGTCAAAAGCAGAAGAGGGGAAAGAAAAAAGCCATGAGATGGAGTAAACGAGAGGGAAATCTTCCCACATCCAGCCTGGATGGGACCATTTGCTTTTACCACGTGTTCGCTACCCAGGGAATTTTTTTTTAATTTTTTTTTTTTTTTTTACTGCCCCTGACAGGGAAAGTACCTGGTAAGGGCATTTACATCGCAGCCCATTGCCTCTGTCCCTATAGCCACGTCTCCTCCTCCCTCCCTTCCCCTCATCTTCCTCACTGGGGCTCCCGTCCCCTGCTCACCAGCAATACCCCCTGGCAGACCATGGCCGGCATCCCGCCCCGCTTCGCCTTTCCCCCCTCCCTCCAACTCCCAAACCAGTGGTGACAGCAGCAACTAACCTTGCCGGTTCATGCCGCCTGCACAATAAGATTTCAATTTCTCATTTCATTTCAAACCTTTCTGAATAATTTCCAGAGCCACGCAGCTCCTTTCTCTTTGCCCTCCAGCCACGGGCTCTTATAACTTTTCTTACGTTATTTACATAAATTAAACCTGATCATCATCTTGCTGGAGATACTTTCCTGCTGAGCTGCTTCGAAGGCAGAGCTCCCTGCTACGCCAGCCTCCGCACAAGAGCTTATGGGGTGGAAGCGGGTATCTGTGAAGAAAGCGCGCCGTCCTCCTTCCCCCAGTTTGAGAGCCCTGCTCGGCAGCACGGCCGCTCCCTGGCTAAGCACAAGGCAGGGAGCAGAAAGCTGCTTACCCTGGGAGCCTGCCTGGCTCTGCGGGACAAGCCAGGTCACGCTCGAGCAGGGGACAGGCACTTGGCTTGCCAGACACGGAACTGCCCGCTCCCCAGGAGTAACGCCGGGAAGCCTGTCCGAAGGCTGGGCCTCGTGCAAGCACTTGCCATGCCATTCCCCGAGCAGGTTAGAGGCTGGCACAGGCACCATTTCACCAGCTGGAACCATGACTTCACATTTCCAGGTCATAACCTGGCTGGAGGGTTAGCATCTTTTACACCACGTGGGCAAGCTATTGCAAAACGCATTCCTGGAGAAAAATCAGGAGGCGGTGGCATGCTGTTAAAAGCTGTAATTTAACTGTGGTAACGCCTTACACGCCGTGCTGCATTCCTCCTGCTCTTTTGGTTAAAAAAGCCAACCAAGATCCTCCCGGTTAGAGGAATCGCTAAGATCTTTTGGGCTGCAGGTAGCCTTGAGGCCATTGTCTTAAATCTTAATTCGGTTGGTGTCACCTTCCTAACCGGGAGGACTAGAGACCCGCTCGCTAAATGAAAGCCCAGTTTCCAAAGGATCAGACATCGGCGGGACAGGCAAGAGCCCTGAGCTGGCTGGGCCAGCAGGAAGGCTCTGTGCTTCGCACCACCGCCCTCGCGCTTGGCCAGTGATGCAAAAACAACTCTTTCAGTTGCACTGCAAGATGCGCCTCGGGTACCAGGTTTGGGGAGGGGGGAAGCGGGCAGGAGCAAGGGGAAAACGCCGTTCTCAAGAGGCAGCCGAACGTGGCAGCAGGTCACAGCTCATTTCAGAAGCCCGACGAGCATTTCGTTCTGAGTGCTGCGGAGCACCGGGGACTCCCGCAGCGGGGCCGCAGGTCTGCTGGGGCTCACGCACCACCCCAAGGCGCAGACCCCGCTGACCTGCGCCGACAAGAGGGCTACAGGCACGGCTCAGCCCATCAGGCTGGAGCAGATCAGGCCTGGAAGTCACGGAGAGAAAAGCAAGCAGGGAACGCCGTGAAGGCTCTCTCCAGGGCACGACGGCACACGCGGGGAGGTGTGTTATCAGAAGAGAAGTTCCTCCCACGCTAGTTATCCTGCTCGGGCTTCAAGGACATCAGTTTGCAGATCAGGACACAAGTAACTCTTTGCACGGCGTTCACCTGGGAGCCCTGGCTCCCCTGCCAGCCATCAGGCTGCCGAGCTGCCTGCACTCATCCCGCAGCCACCCGCCGCGAGAAGCACCAGGGTTTCTGGGGCACTCTGCAAGCTGAGCTCCACTTGAAAGCAAGGGTAAGCTCAGACGAGAGTCGTCACTGTGCGAAGGGGAGCAGGGCCACACCTGAATCAGAGCTGAGATGGATACTGCAGGACACGTCCTCTTCCCCGCTCCTTCTCACCCAGCTCCTGCCTGTTTCTCCCCTCTTTTCAACATGCCTTCCAGGCAGCCTGTCTTGCGCTTCCCCCAGCGTCCAGCCTTGCCTCCTCCTTGTGCCCCAACACAAGTGCACCCCTGCAGCGGTCGCGACGCCCCGGAGGCGTCAGCAGAGCTCCCCTCTCTCCAGCATCAAGGTCAGGTTTGGCAGCGAGCGGCTGGACAGGGAGACGAGCGAGTGGCTGAAAAGCACTTGCCGGGAGCAAACCTACTGCGCTACCACCACCCCGGAGCCAGTCCGCTGAGTCTGGCCACAGCTGACAGCACTGAGCTTGTACTTTCAGCACTGAAAAAAAGAGCAAGAAATACAGCGTTTCCTGTTAGTCCCCAAGCTGCAGGTTACTGCAGAGGGCACTGGAATAGGTACTCAGCAGCGAGTGGGCTGCTAAGCAGAGAGTGCTCAAAAGCACCCCTAAGTTTTCAGAGCTCCTGAAAATATTAAATGTAAATATTGCCACTAGAGGGTGTCAGGGACCCAGCCAGGGAGAGTCCCAGGGCCCTGCTGCCAGGACGAGGAGGAGGCGGCGGAGGGGGGAGCCTGGAGATGCTCCCCTCTCCCCCAGCGTGGTGCCCATGGGCATCCCTCCTCAGGAAACCTGCACACACAGCTCCGGTCAAGCCCACCTCAAATGCACGCACGTCAAGCGACGAGCACTCGGTGAGCTACATAAAGTATTTACGGACAGGGAATTAAGACCGTTTACTTTAGGGTAAGGAACTGGCTTACAGTCTCCCAGAAAACAAGCAGGGAGCAGAGACTGGAGTTCCCAGGTCTGGCTTTGGCACACACCTCAAATTCTCCAATGCACTCTCCTCCGAGCTCCAGGACCAGCTCCGTTTCCAGCAGCTCCCGGTGCCATGCTGAACTCTGCCTCAGGTGGACAAAGACAACCCAGGCGTCTCCCTTTTCCCCAGGCTGGCTCTGGTTTGTCCTTGGGCATCCAAAACCCCAACCACCCCCAAGGGGTAGGCTATCAAAGCTTTTATGTGCCAGACACAAACCAGAGAGCTACCAACACTTCATCTACTCCCAGGCAAGGCAGCAAACCTGCCTGAGATGCCATTTCCCTGTTAAGCGATGCAGGAGGAGTGTCAGGCTGGGAGCCAGAGGCTTCCTAGCTCGAGCTGGTAAAACAACGCTGTGAAAATCACTTAGCACCATGGCAGCCTTACACTGTAGGCTCTTAAGGAGTAAAACAACTTACACAGGCTACCCAGCACAGCGGGACCATCTCAGGGCCACTGCAGGACAAGTAAAATCCACCAGCCTCTTCTTCCCTTGGATTTCGTTACAGCTTTTACCCACTGATACACTTTAGAGGCACCCTATGGTCTTACCCTGTGTCCTCAGCTGCCCACTTCATACTACCTGGACAGAGCTGAGCTTGCCAAGTGTCAAGTGTGAACTATTTAGGAAGAACAAATACATGTACTCCCGACTCCTAGGGAGCTGCTTCTGGCTGAGAAATACAGCTCCGGATTTTGCAAGGAATTAGTGCAAGAGTTATGTTTCCATCTGCCCCACGACATCTTGTTGCCCTGCAGGGATCCCAGCTCAGCGCCACGAACCTCCTTCCCCAGCCCCTCTGGTTGTGCGTGCAAGACAGAACCAAGCTGCTCCAGAGGAACCGCAATGCCAGTGCCATCAGTCCAGCGGCAAGAGCGCTGGCAGCCGCTGAACGGCACCGCCAACGGCACCGTGGGCGGGAGCGCAAGGTGCCGGAACGCAGTGTTTCGTTATTACCCTCTGCAATCTGCTAACCCTCCTGCGGCCACTCGTGCCACCCCAGGGAAGGAGGGTCTGCCACCAGAGCCACCCCCATGCCACAGAAACAGCTGGAAGGGACCTGTTCTCTCCCAGCCACCGCAAGCTCTCAGGGAGCCACGCTCCTTATATCCCTCCCCCACACCGCTATTGGTTTCCATTGCTTACAGGATCCAAATGCGTGTTGTGCGGGTTTTGGCTGGGGTACAGTTAATTTTCTTCACAGTAGCTAGTATGGGGCTATGTTTTGGAATTGTGCTGGAAACAGTGTGGGCAATACAGGGATGTTTTAGTTACTGCTGAGCAGTGCTTACACAGAGTCAAGGCCTTTTCTGCTTCTCACCCCACCCCACCAGCGAGGAGGCTGGGGATGCACAAGGAGCTGGGAGGGGACACAGCTGGGACAGCTGACCCCAACTGCCCAAAGGGCTATTCCATACCATATGGCGTCATGCTCAGCATGTAAAGCTGGGGAAGAAGAAGGAAGGGGGGATGTTCGGCATGATGGCATTTGTCTTCCCAAGTCACCGTTATGCGTGATGGAGCCCTGCTTTCCTGGAGATGGCTGAACACCTGCCTGCTGATGGGAAGCAGTGAATGAGTTCCTTGTTTTGCTTTGCTTGCATGCACGGCTTTTGCTTTACCTATTAAATTGTCTTTATCTCAACCTATGAATTTTCTCACTTTTACTCTTCCGATTCTCTCCCCCATCCCACCAGGGGGGCTGGGTCGTGCTTAGTTGCTGGCTGGGGTTAAACCACAGCACGTGTGCATGAGTGTGGCAGGAGGAAGGGGGTGGTGATAAGGCAGGAACGTATCTAGATTAGCAATGTAATCCTCTCAAGCCCTCATGCCTGGCAATTAGCTGTACATGCCGATCCATACCTGCTGCAGCACACCAGACACCTCTTCCTCATCATCAATCAAAAGCTCGTGTGATGCCTTCAGCACGGAGGAAAACACATGCTGTGTTATGTTGCAAAACTGATGAAGACCCTCAAATGTCACCTCTGCAAGCGGACAAAACTGAGCAGATCATGCCGCTGGTAGTGTCCTTTGCTTGCCTAATTTTTAAGTCCCAGCTAAAAACTCGCAGGTGGGCTGGGGCAGGCAGAGGAAAGCTTTGTTCCTGTTGGTGCTGCTCATAAGCTTCCCCCACTGCCCAAGGTCCTACCTGGGACCAGAATTTGAGGAGGCAAACCTACCACCCCAAGATGTACTTTTGCTGCGACTATGAGTGTGGGGTCTCCGTGCAAAACTTTCCCTCTTCTCTTCCTTGCCTACCAACACATAGCACCAGGCTCCTGGTACCACAGGGAAAACGTAAAGCAAGTGTTAATAATCTGGTTGGTTTGGGGATTACTTTCCTTCCATAAAGCACCACCTGCACCTAGAAATAAGGATGGTTAAAGACAGGTTTAAATGGAAGGCAGCTAAAAGACTACTAATTATTTAACTAAATTAAAAAAGAAGTCATACACTTTCCTGAATTAGTCAGTGAATTCACTTCAAGCTCCTGAAGGGGTGAGCAGAACTTGTGCTGTGGTCTAAAGAAAATCAGTCAGAATATACTTTTAATCCTTGTGCAAACATTTAAGCCTTGTTTTAAATAAGAATGAAGTCACTTTCAGTTGCTGCACAATCAAGAAATACAGTGTGAAGCACTGCCGTCACCTGCAATTGCATCACCGCAACATTCTGCAGTAAGAGCAGGAAAAGAAAAGAAAAGAAAAGAAAAGAAAAGAAAAGAAAAGAAAAGAAAAGAAAAGAAAAGAAAAGAAAAGAAAAGAAAAGAAAAGAAAAGAAAAGAAAAGAACACATCCCTAGTTTGCACACATGCAGTTTTTTAAAAGGTCAGTTTGTTACTGATTCAGCTCCTGGCAGAAGGCAGGAGGGGAGCAGAAGAATTAAGTAAGACGGCATAGCAGTTGTTTCACAGCAGTAGTAATAAATCCTCCGATTACAATAGTATCCTTGTTGGAACATTAACGACTGGCTGGAACGATTATGCCAATAGAAATGCATCTCCCAAAGCAACTGGGTGAGTTCAAGCAGCCAGCGAGACAGGGCGCAGGAAAAAAAAAAAGTAACTAACGTAGAATAAAGGGGAAAAGAGAAGCAGACAGAAGATGCAAAAATTGGAAACTAGGTCAGCTTTCTGACTCAAGGGCCTGAACTTCTCTTTGCTTGCTGTGGGCTCCATTAGTCGCGCACCCAGCCCGCCCTGCACGCCCGTCGAGGCTGGCACTATGCTCCCTCCCAGGCAGCGGCAGAGGATCCCACTGCACAACCTGCTCCCGCTCCACGATGCACCTTGCAAGAGGAGCTTCCCGGCCAAAGCTGCGTACCCAAGCCGCATGGGACCCCCTAGCCAGACGGTGGGTCACGAGCCAGCACGCCCACCCTGGGCCCACGGGGCAGCAATGCTCTCCCGCAGCTTCCCAAGCCCCACAGGAACCCACGGGGGTTGGCAGTGGGAGTCCCGTGGCCCCACCAGCAACCCCTTCCCTGTGTGCCCAGGGTGGGTGTGCAAGGGGAACAGATGTGCCCAGCCCCAGCTCCGGCTTGTCCTTGATGGACCCAGGAGAGCTACAGCTTTCCCAGCTGCTTGTGAGTCCTTCGGCTCCAGGAGAAAGGACACCCGCCCTCCCCTTTCCCCCTGGGCTTTACGCTGGGGCTCCAGCCCTGCCAGCACAGTGCTGTTCAGAGCGGTTCTCCGAGCCTCCTCCCACCGGCAAGCAGCGGATGCTCCTCCAAATTGCTGGTCCCCTTCCCTCGACTGCTTTGGATGCAGTCTGGAGGGTGCCGGGATCACATTCACACCCACTGCCCCTGTTTCGTGCCCCATTGCCCCTCTGCCCTCAGCTAAAGCTGCTTCAGGGAGCAGGGGAAGGCAGGCTCCCACTAACAAGCTCCTTCTCCTCTCTCCACCCACCCCATCCCAAAGCACCCCAAGGAGCATCTAGTTATTAGGACAGCTAATTTAGGTGGAGAAGTTCAAG
Organism: Mycteria americana; assembly: GCF_035582795.1. Taxonomy (NCBI): domain Eukaryota; kingdom Metazoa; phylum Chordata; class Aves; order Ciconiiformes; family Ciconiidae; genus Mycteria; species Mycteria americana. The sequence continues at coordinate 105,199,619 of NC_134365.1, read as the reverse complement.
TGACCTCATTAAAAGAAAAAAAAAAAAAAGAGGAGAAACCAGAACGGTTTTCTTTATGCCTTTTCCCGTAAAGAAAAACCTTTTCTGTTTTTTCTTTACGCCTCTTCCGTAAAAGGACAAGGCGGCACCCAGCAGGGAGAGTCATCATTTGTTCTTTAAGCAATTCCCGTTCCCTGCAATGGGGAAATTTGTGCTTCGTGACAGCCTGGATGTCCCTGCTCTGCTACCCAACACCTGACAAACACGGCTCCTCCGTGGGCTCTGTACTTGGGCTCTGTGTCGCAGCGTACCCCATTCAGCAGGCCGGCACTCCAGGCAGACCTGGACGAGATTCAGGCACGCTGCGGCACTGCCCCGCTCCTGCAGCTCTGCTGAGGGTGACGCTCGCACGCTGGCCTCTGCCTGGCGTGTCCCCGGCCGTGGGACCTCCCCGTGCCCCAGCTGCATTGCCCAGTGGCATCTGGCCAGGCTGCCAGCCCAGCCCAGCACCGCCAAGTTCCCCGCCGACCCCCTCTGAAACAGAGCCCAGGGGAGACATCCGGGGAGGGCAGCAGTGGGCTGCAGACCACCATGCACCACACCGACCGCTCACCTGCGGAGGCAATAACCTCCGGCAGCAAGCCAAGGTGAGCTCACAAATCCCTCCTTCTCCGTCTCCCTCCCTCTTCTACAATCTCACCTTCGTGAGGGTTGAGCTCTCCCGCTGATCCCAAGCACCACCAGCGAGCTACCGCAGCTTAAGGCAAGCCTACGCCACTGCAAACACGAGGGCAGAGCACATCAGCACGCACCTCTTCCACCGAGGGTTAAGCCGATGCGTTTTACTTAACAGCACTTGTGAGCTAAGAGCAGGGACGTGGGAATTTGCTGTGGCTTAAGCCGGCACAGGGCAACCTGCTAAGCCACAGACTCCTGGAGCCTGCAGGACAGCCAGGGAAAGCAAAAAAAACCACCCCAGCAAACAGGGAGGTGAGGAGCTGACGCAGCCTGGGCTCCTCCGAAGCTGTGCATGCAATGCTGTCTTGATGTTTTACACCTCTGAGGCTGAAGTTAAGAAATTATAGAAATGGGAAGCTTAGAAAACCCTCTTTTCTGCAATTTTTTAAAAGCCTTATTTCATTCAACCTAGCACACTTAGGCAGGCAGGCAATACAAACAGCTGAACAGGGAGAGAGTCGTGTAGTATCGTTTCAAAACAATCAAAAGACATCTCAGGCCATATTCCCCCTGGACTATAATAATGTTTGTGGTGCTTTATAGTCAGGTGAGTCGCCCTTCTCAAAAATCAATTTTCAAGGAGGATTCTCCTCTACTTCAACTATACAAGTAAGAGCAGGAGCAACACTGGAGATAAGAGTGCAGAGCTGCTTTCAGAGATTAGTGCCCTTGCTTCAAGAGCTCAGCAGAGATCACACAGGAGGTCAAGGCAGGCACATGAGAGCTGTTTTTCCTTCATTTATGCAATAACGAAGGTTTTGAGACCTTGCAAGCACCTTTCTCCCATCTGCCTTCTGGGACCTGACCTGTCCCGAGAGCTGCAAAGCCCGGGACCAGAGCTTCCAATGACCCCTTCTGGCCAGTCACTCCTTAAGCTCAGCAGCAGGGATTTGCTCTTGCCTCTGGGGCAAGATGACACAGACCAAGACACGTTTGGGAGATAATTTTTGCAAGCAGCATTTTTTAAACTAAAAACCCTAGAGGCTCCCAAATGGAGAACCTGGGTCCATCCCCTCCAAAACCCACCTTCCTGCTGAACACACAAGAACGGAGCATTTCAGCCCTCACAAGCAAAGCACCGAAGGAAGCATGGAATTAGGCTTTATTCTCTATTACAGCCCAAATTTCTGTTCAGCCCAGGTCTGGGTCTTAAGTTCCCATGGGAAAACAAAGTGAAAATGCTGGCGTCCTGATGCACGGACAGGGAAGGAGAGACCAGAATTGCATCTTCTTCACATGCAGATTAGTGAGAGACATAGGGTGGCTAATAAGTAGATGATGAAAAGTTGAAATCTAAGAACAAAAAAATCCCCCATACAAACTAAGACAGTGGAAATCTTTTCTAACAGTCCTCTTTAAAGCATGGAAATTATTCATAACATATTATACAAACATACATCTTCACCAGACAACAACCATCTACTGAGCCACGAAGCCAGCGTGAGCTGGAGGGATTTCTGGGAGCTGGAATGAAGGATGTTGGTTCTTTTGGATATTTCCAAGTTACTTTCCTCCAACAAGGTTTTGGCAGCTCAGAACCGTTATTCTAAAGCTGGCACTCCTGTGATGAATGAAAGGCACGGTCTGGCTCTTGCAGGATGGAGTCCAAGTTCTCCAACCATGCGGACCACCTGCTCTCCTCCTGCACTAGAAACTGTGGAAAGCAGAATTAAGACAAGTAATGCAAATTCAGCCAAACAGTTGACAGAATTCTGCCATCTGATCAAGGTATCATAGATAAAACGAGGTAACATCCACTTCTGCAAATCTATTTTCCTGATGAGTTTTTTCTTCTACTGTACTTCCGCAATTTTGCCTCTTATGCACATAGCTATGGTCATCTCTCCTCTTCAAGCTCTTCATGGTCCAAGCTTCTTCTAGTTCACGTGGTGGTCATTTGGAGGACAGAGGCTAAGAAGAGGGGAGGTGAAATGCTGGGCTTGGAACGGCTTTTGAGACTGTGCAAAAAAGGTGTTCTCTCGCTCCAGTGTAGCAATCAGCTGGTCTGGAAAAGCTAGTCTGGCACACACAACCAGTTGACTTTCTGCATGAGAGTGCTTGGCATCTTTATACTGAAATCTTGTAATAAATGTATTTATTTTTATATTCATCGATCTGGGCATTTCAAAGCACACAGTGCCCTTCCTTTCTCCCCCTTCTCCCATTCCACCTTCTCTTAGATTTCTGTGAACCTCTCTGGTTATCACCCCAACGACAGATGGCCACCATCAAGTTGCTCTCCCTGCAAAAGGGCAAGGCTTGAGCAGCATCCACACACGCAGCTACAGAAGGAGACATCACTTTTCCCTACAAACTGTGCTATATTTGAAAGAGATGAGGAAGATGACAGGGCATGTCGAGGCAGTGGGCAGAGCTGTGAACAGGGATCAGTTGATGGAAATAATGACGGCTCTCCATCATGAAGTTCTGCACTGTCTTGGCAAGGTGCGTGAAGAAGCCCTTTTGTTCACCACCTCTAAGGCAGCAGCTCCTAAACCAGACAGACAGGCAGTAAGATTCACTCAATAGTTAGTTCCTGCTATACAATTCCAAATGTTTCTGGAATGGCCCTCGGACCCTTCTTATGTGGAGGGGGTGCGACAACTATCCAGGGGAAGCTTTGCTCTTCCCCAGCAGTGAGTGCTTCAAGCAGCCTCAATGAACTGACAGCAGTTAGCCACAGAGAAACCACCAGGTGGTCTTCCACGACACACGCTAAATGCTGAATAGCAGCATCATTTCAGAAAGAGATGGACATCTTCTCCAGCTTTACAGCCACTGGTTGCTTGTCCTGATCCCGCGAGGCAAGCAGCCCCGTAGGAAGATGGCTCACTCAGAGCCAGCAGCACAGATGCTCACCATTGATGGTTACAATCAGAAGGGAAAGGTCTGAGTCTTGCAAAATACAGGTAGGTCTTCTAGGGCACAGTGCTCCAAGTTTTCCAGGATACCCCAAATCCTTTGCAGGAGCCAGTGGGCATTTAAAAATAAGCATTCAGGAAATAAATCTCACATTAAAATAAGGAGAAGATGCTTTTGGTGCACTCATCATTAACCCAAAGGCACACACTGTATCAAAGTAGTGCATTTAAAAAACCCACTCAAAACAGTAAAGAAAATAAGTCACAAAATAAACTAGTAAATAGGAAGTTTCCATGATGTCTCCAGTGCAGGATCAATATCACCGACTCCAGCAGAATCCAGGATTTTATTTATAGCACTTCCAGCCTTCTGCTGGTGAAGCCTCTGAGTGAGAGCCAAGCACAGCTGACACACTGCTGTCCCCAGGCCTCCAGACAGCTCCAGTTCTCCCAGTTTCACCACTGCATCCGAGTGCAAAAGGCTCTGCAAGCTGTCAGCCTCCCAGCTGCTATTCACTACCCTGTAGGTAAATGGCAAAATGACCAGCCTGAAGCATTTCACTTGCACTGCTGCTTCCTGGGAATGCCCTCGGCGGAGGCAGGCTCTAGAGTTTAACTGGCTGAGACATCAGGAGAAGCATGCCCAGGAACCGCAGCAGATACTCTGCTGGTCGCTGTCTGCTCAGCAGATTGAGGAAAGCACAGCGTAATGGAAGTATCTCCAGCTCACATCAGCCTGAAGAGACTCTTCAGCAGAAGGAGGGAGAGGGAAGCTCTTCTCAGCAGTTAACAAGAACAGGGGATCTCTACACGTCCTGGACTCCTATGAAAGAAAAATAAAGGAGCAAGACCCAGAGATAACACTTCAGACTGAGGGAAGACAGGAGACTGTAGGATAGGCTTCTCACCACAGCAGTATTTTTGGACAGTATCTTCTTGCATCTCTACCTTTGGTATCAGCCTCTGGCTGGTAGGCATCCTGAGGTTAACCTCTTCCTACAGATACTTAGGCTTCAAGAGGAGACAGCAACAGGAAAGATTCTCCTGGATGTGAAACATAGGTGGCTGAAGCTTTACAGAAGTGCCACCAGCTCTGCCTGATCTGCACCTCAGGCTGAATCTGCTCAGGGCCTGTTTCGCCTTCTCCTGCACAAAGATAACGGCTTGTCTCACAAGCACCTCTGAAGTTTGAAAGCCCAAGATCTCTCATGCAGATGAGCTATGGTATGCAAATAAAGAACATATTGGGATCCTGATAAGGCGCTTAGTCTTGCATCACCCTCGCTCTGTACCGCCTGTGTGGGGAATAAACTCCTCACAACTATCTGATCCAAGTGGCTTTTTTACAAGCAAGTAGTACTGGAAATCAAGACAGGTCAATCTGCAGAATTATGACCAATTAGTCGATGCGAGCCATCATCGTATTACCAAAAGCAGAGCACTCCAATGGCAAATGGTCAGAGCAGATTAATTATTTAACTCATGGCAGGTGCACGGACCCACAACCCATTTTATAGCTTTTCTCCTGCCACACGAAAGGACCCTGTGTGGGAGCCTGGCTGATCCCTTCTTAGTACCACGGTGGGGACTGGAGTCTGCTATCACACGGTCCCTGTGCACAGCTTAGCAGCCAGGTGATGAGGCTTGCTGTTCATGCTGCACGCTCTGCAGAAGCATCACCCTCCCGCCTTAGCTGAAAGAAGAGCAGGATATGGTGTGTGTCCCCACTGACGAAATGAGACTATGCAATTACAGCGCGAGTGCGTGTGCCTGCCTCCCACCTAACTTCAGCAAGCGGCTACTGCTTCCAGAGTGGCTAAAGCTCTCAAACAAATACTGAGAGATGGATAGCAGTCTCAGAGTAAGTTCCACAGGTTTTGGGAGTCGCTGGAGAAGTAGAGGAGACCATCACATATTAATATTTCTCTGCAGGGAACAATGCAATGTTTGGTCAACCCTTAGACACCAAAGAAGTCACCTGAGAACCATGGGGATACCCCAATCAAGGAAAAGCAATGACTGCACTTTATTAGATACCTAGGAATTCAACCATGAAGCAAAACCCACAGGAAACCAAGCTTCACTAGTTCCTCTGCTCACATTTATTCTTCTTTCTTTTATAAAAGAAATCTTCTCCAAACTCAGCACTGGTATCGGCACGCTATTCTGTCTAAAACGGGGGACCCGCTCATCCACTCAAACAAGAAACCCACCGAAGGTAGACTCAGCAGCCTTGTTTTGTGGCATAGGGAGCGCATGTCCTCCCTCCTTGCCTATCAGTGTTTTGTTCCCTGTAACTGAGACATACAAAGCGGGACAGTTTTAAAGACGTACTTCAGATCACAGCTAAATTCCTGTAAACACGACCTTCAAAAAGGAAGAAGAAAAGAGCTTTAGCCTGTTCCTTTTTCTGTTACATTAAAATGGCAAGAAAGATTTTTTTTTTTCCTTAATTATTCTGTTTTTTTTTCCAAAACTCTTTCTTGAGTGCATTAGGTATTCAGGTCTCCTGTGCCCTGGCAGACTCAAGGGTGACTGAAGAACTAGTGGAATCACAACAGCACAGAAGGGAGAGTGGGGAAATCAATAAGGGAAGGGAGCTTCAGTCGAACTCTTACCGCTCCCAAGTCCCGGCTTGTTTCTATTAACAGGCACGCCTGGGAGAAAACTTCCTTGGGAAAGACTTGCTACCTGCGGCCCGTTGGCAGAGATGGGAGAAGACTCCTAGCTCACACCTGAGGCTCCAAACAGCCCTTCCAGGCACATTCTTCCAAATGCCACCACTCTATAGCAAAATGAATTATACGGCAACACTGCACACTACTCCCCAAAATAAACAAGCAGTGAAGTGATTTAAAGAAGAAAAAACCAAACACCCTTGTTTAAGAAAAATGTTCATTCTTCTAGCCATCACTGAAAAAAAAACCTAACATAAAAGAGACAGAAAGCTATTTCCCTTTAAAATTCATTGCAAGTTTATTTGAGTACTCGATCATCCTCAGACATTGTGGATCTATTAAGGACTGGTTTATGCCAGAAAAATCCATGCAAAGTGATTTCAGTTAAACTAATGCAGCCTCTCATACTTGTCTGTTAACACAGTTTTGCAGCAGACTTTAATCCATGTAGTTTACTTTGATAATTTAAGGAATTTACGGGTGTCCATGTAGCGGGGGGGGGGGGGTAATAAGATTGTGGAAAAGACACACAGGCCGAATGCAAAACTCACTGCCTCATACGTTGCAAGTGAAAAGCCAATTCCTTTCATGCCACCGATGCAAATTCAACCCCCAAGAGTGCCCAAAAACAATAAGAGAAAAATGTGAAGATTAAATTCCTAGGAGGCTGACAAATGCTCCTCCTTTACCCATAGAGCTGCTGAGGTGCACACCACCACATTGAGAACGTTGAGAGCATGGCCTTGCATTGGCTTCAGTTAAGTCTGACGCAGGAGCCTTTTCCCATGGCCCATGGGATGTTTGCACCCTGGAAACACGGGTTGAGAGTGGGGAAGAGGCAGCTGCGTCCCCAGCCGATGCACCGTGCTCACCCTGAGCGCAGCAGTGGAGCTGGGGGGACGGACGTGCAGCCTGACAGGGGCTACCAGCGATGACTGGCTTGCCGAGTTACCAGTCTCCTACTTCCTTTTTTTATTTTAAGCTATGGTGAATTAGGTCCCTGTGATTCAACCTTTCTCCTTTAAGGCAAAGAGTCATACATCTGCTTTCCACCTCTAGAGCCCAAGGCGACTGCTGCGGTGTTACCCGGGGCGTTGACTAATACACTGTTCACATGGGTTGTGAGCAAACGGGAGCAACCATGACAAACAGCCCCCTGCAGCCCAACGCTTTTGGGTGGAGAACGGCAGCATTTTCCCAAGGTAAGATCAAAGTCCCTTTCCTTCGCTGCCTGGCAGGGAGCGCCTTGTTGGCTGTGCAACCCCAGGCAAGCACTGAACCGCTGCCTCTCCCGTCTCCCCGCATCTGGAGCGAAAGCCAGCGGTGCCCCGGGAGGGGCTGTGCTTACTATCGGCAGCAGCAGCTCCTGGTATATAGTCCCCCGGGAAGGAAAGGCTGGATCGTAACCCGCAGCCGGGGAGACCCACAAAAGGAGGACACCGTCAGCTTTACATGCCCAGGAAACTTCACCTTACTGAAAAAATAATTGCAAGGTTTGGGCTTTGTTTATTTTTACAAAGCCCCCAGTACCCGTCGCATTATTAGAGGAGATTATGGGGCATCTCTGCTGACACGCTCAACAGCATATACCTGCGAAAATCTCTCATTTTCCTTTTAAATATTTCCCTCCTTCCTGTCTTCCACTTTTTTTTTTTATTTTCATTGTTTCTTTGCAGGCTCCTCATTTATCTTCAGACTCAGCCACTTAAATTTTAATAAGAGGCTTCACTGTCTATCCCCTTTTTCTTCAAAGGCCCTGCTGTATTTTTCTGCCTCTTCTCGGTCCCCCCAGCCTAATTGTTGTTATTATTTTTAACCTTCGGTAGTGTCTTTTGCTTTCTTCTCTGTTCTAATCTCTCCCTGTGCCCGTTTTCCCCCTCCGTAGTAAGTCCCTTTCACCCCTCACCTCCCTCTTGCCCCTGGCCAAGCATCCAAATACATATGGAGCAAGTGAAACCAAGCATAAATATGAAAGTGATCATCCAATTTCAGCAAAACGCTTTCCCCCACCTATTCAAATATTTGACTTGTAATGATTAAGTCCAAGAAGATCATAATCCCCCCCCCCCCCCCCCCCCCCCCCCCCAGAGCTCTGCAGGTCTTTAATAAACCTCAAGCTCCACGGCAGCCAGGACTGCACTTGCTGAGCTGTTTCCTGTGCATTACAGCAGATTTGCTCCAAGGTAGGCAAGAGGGACGCCTGAGCTGGGAGCTTGAATTATAAGCGAGGAGATTTCATTCCCCAGTTGCTGGTTTATTGAAATTCAATGCCTCCTTCTCACCTGCCGCTTTGTTATGCTAACCTCTCCTGGCTGGCCTAAAATTTCTAGTCCATGGCGCAGGCAAGCAGCGCGTTTCCATCAAACCCAGGCAACTGTGCCCCGCAGCGAGACCTGCCGAAGGAGGCACCGACACAGCCTCTTGCGGGGCGCGTCTGACCCACGGCCGAGCAGAGGGGCCACTCCTCCGAAAGGGGGGTAGATATGGGGGTGTCACTAAAGGCTGACCTCAGTGCCAGGGGACACCAGGCAACGGCCACATCGCGCACCAGCTGATGAGAAAGGCCGCAGGGAGCTCCTCGTGCCTTAGGGAAGGACCCACCGGGGTTTTGAATCCCTTACACAGAGCACTCGCCAGGGTCTTGCACTTTTACTGCACGCAGCCTCGCTATCCTCCAAGCAGTACGAACCACCATTTCACCCCTGAGGGCAGGGAGGAGGAGAAGAAGCCGTCTCCTGCTGGCAAGGTACAGCTCCCACCAAATTTCCACCTTCCGAAAAGCGCACGGGCTTGCAACCCGCACCCGACAGCCCGCAGAGCGGCTGGGCTGGAGGAGTTCAGGGCAGAGCAGCCAGCTGGTGCCCGGGATGCCAGCTCCCCGTGGCCCAAGGCCCCGGAGCCCCGTGTCGCACGCTGACATCCGAGAGGAAAGATTAAACCCGCACGCAGCTCACGGTGCCCTGGGATAAGCACGTGCAGGAGCCGCCAGCCCCTTTCGCTGCTCCTCCGGGCCAAAAATGCAGAGGCACAAGGAGGGCACAGCAAGGATGCAGAGAAGGAAGCCGCACTTGGTGTGTAACAGAGCCCTTGCTGGAGAGTCATACTGCGCTTTGCAAACGTTTCGTCAAAAGTATGCCCTCCTGAAGGGAAGAAAATCGCATCCTCCTTTTCCAAAACAGGGGAAAACATGGAAAAACTGAATCGTACATGTCCCTGGGTGAGGCAGTAAGACAGAGCCCATCCTGTAAATGCCCACCACCGAGTATGACAGTTTTGACAGAGCACTGCCAGAGCACTAGCAAAAATACTGTGTTTGCAGAGTGGAATAGGACTGGAGTATGAAGCAGTCTCCTAACCCTCCATGCCACCTCCCCGTTTCTAGAGGAGACAGAAGGCTGCTGCAAACGGTAGTGAAGACTTCTTGCCAACCTGGGTGCACAAACCTGGCTGAAAAAGAAAACGGACTATATCTATTTTTGTTTTATCAATATTTTGATTTAATTCCCATACGGTCACCTAGGTTTTCAACTGGCTGTTGACACCTGCCCTCAGTAACCCGGAAAGCCTTGGGTGAAGATCTGCTAGAGCAAGCCTAACACACCCTTCCAGATGCTGCTGCCCCGCACCAGCGCTGGCAGGAGCCCTCGCCTGCCCGGCCCACACCCACGCACCACCAGCAAGCTCCTAAGGCTCCGCAGGGAAGAAGGTGCTCACGTTTAGCGTCCCACAGGAAAAGCGGGTCTTGCCAGTACAACCAGCCCCGCAGCAGCCGGCTGGAAGCTCCGCAGAGGGAAAGTTTTTGAAGACACCCCCAATTCCCCAGCATCCCCCCAGCTGCTTTCCCAGAGGGCAGACCTCAAACCAGTCTCTTGCTGGGAGGAAATAAATAAGTAAAATAAAATACACCCGTGTGTGGGCTCATGCAATTTTAATCAAACTAATGTCTGCAAAAAGGGGGGTAGAGGGGCGGGGGCAGGGAGGGATTACGGTGCCACTTGTTCAAAGCGCTCCCGTTTATTCCACATCTGCGATCCCTTTTGAGCTCCCCACAGCAGCGAGGAGTACGAGACGTACAAAGCGAGCGTGTGGCGCGGCGCTGAGCTGTCTCTTTGTTTTAGTCACCGTCTGCTGCTAATGTCAGCGAGAGCGCGCTCCGGGGATCGGGGATCGACGCCTCGGGTGCCGTGCCAGCTAATTACATACCGACAAAAGCACCCGTAGGGGGAGAAGTGAAAGAGAGAAGAAACCGAGCATCCTAAAAAACAATGGGTAACTTAACAGGGGGCCAGGAGCCAGGGAGCCCAGACCTGCTTCCCACGGGGCTGGGGGAGAATGGGTAAGACATGGTGGGTGGGGGACACGACATGGGAATGGTCGTGCCCCACAGCAGTGCAAGGGTCCTGCAAGAGGGGAAGGGGACGGCGTTGACAGCCCTGCCCAGGCAGCAATATAGTGGGGTGGCAGAGGAACACTGAAAAGGCAATTGCAGGCATCTCCAGGGGTCCCGGCCGAAGGAGACCACAGCACCATGGAGAACGGGCCTGAAAAGTTTTGGGGACTGTTCCCTGCAGAAGCGCTGGGCAAAGAGCTGGAGCTGCAGGAGGGGGAGAGGAGCTGGTGGCTTGCGGGGGTATAGCGATGTTTGTGCCAGCCATGTCAACTCCAGGCGTGTTTCAGAGGTGGAGGAGAGGAGCTCGTGGCATGAGCAGGAGGAGGGGAGCTCTGTCCCTCGCCCGACCACGTAGCCCTGCGAGCCCCCATCCCTGTCTCTCGGCTGGCCTGCTGCTAAGCCGGCAATACCAATGCTCACAGATCTCTCAGGGAACACGAAACACTTAAGAACTGTCTGTGGCAAGTGGCCTGTTCACTACAATACCTCCCACGGAGATACCCGAGAGCCACTCGCTGTGGGGAGAGGCAGAAGCGACAGAGCTGCTCAGGAGCGGGTTCCCGGGGGGGCTCAGGTATTAACTAATCTGCCCCTGGCCCCAGGACCTGGCCACAGCTTCCAGATGGGGATTAAAGCCAGCAAAATGAGAATTTCAAACACACATCCGGCAAACCCATGTGCATTCCCCACAGCGGCAAATAATCAGGTGCCAAGCAGGAGATTAACCCTGCGGGACTGAAGGAAACAAAGGCGTAAGAGCTGGTCTGTTTAAGAAGCTGCTGCTGCCGCTTCTCCCAGACGAACACAAATCTGACCAGCAGGAAGGAGGGCAGTGCCTGCATGAGAAATACCAATTGCTAGGAAACATAAGCCTCTGATTTTATGCAGACCTACAACAGGCAGCATGAAGATCCCCGCAATAGCTATTACGGCAGAGGTGGTGAGCCATGTAGGCTCCTACCCAGGTTGTACCATGGGATGCATTGCTTTAGAGTTTATTTTAGCTGACGGTGAGCAGGCCACAGGGCCCCAGGCACCAGCCCCTGCTCCGCCAGCTGCCAGACTGACGGCAGGCAGCACGCTGCACCCGCGGGCACCGGCTGCCATGCCCTGACAAACAGGCAACGGCTCCTCGCTTGGGGTCAAAGCCATGCAGGCCACTGATGGAACAGCGGGGCTACGGGGATGTCCTTTGCAGGTCACAGAGCCTGATTATTTTGGGGCGGGGGAACAACAACACACCAGCCAAGGTGGAGAGGTCACTGTACCTGCAGACGTGGAGGAGCTGCGTCCTGGCCAGCATTCACTTGTGCAGGGGACCACCCGTTCAAACCTGAGATGGGGCATCACGCAGTGCAAAACAAGAGGCTGGTCCTCATTTGCAGGCAGATGCAGCCTCTGCCTCTTTTGGGAGGAGGCTCTCCCTGCACGCTGCTGGTAGGCTAACAACTGCAAGAGACTTTCACATGCTCCCTATTCAACAGCTGGATGTGTGTCATGACAGGTTTCAAGTGACACATCCCTAACGCTCGTGCTGCTGCAGTGGGAACACGGTTCCCAGTCAAGCAGCCTCCAGCAATACCACCTTGGGCTGTGATCTTGTCAGGTTTCATAAGCTCAATCAGGCTCTGCTCCGGATGGTGTACGGGGGTTTCACCGGCAGGCTGGCTGTCCTGCTGCTCCAGACAGCAGCCTTACGCTCAACAGCAGCGCCGTGTCCTGGCCATCAACAGGAGGATCTACATTTCGGTCTTGACAGCTTCAACCAGCAGATGATAAGGGACAGGACGGGTGGCCCTTTGGGCATCAGCTCGGTAGACCAGTAATAGCACTTGGACTATGGTGGCTGTCTCAAACCCATTACACTTTAGCAGCAATGGAAAGCACCTTCTAGACTTTTGGGGAGGGGTCCAAGGAGCGGAGGGTTCTGAGGTGGCCCCTGGGGCACACGTGTCATTTAAAACATCTCATTAGTGCAAACTTTCCACAGTTATCCAGCTAGACTTAGCCCTACCAGAGCATCCTGTGGCCTGAACATACCACAGGAGATGACAAGTCCATCTTGCTGTACTGATGGTCTGCGACAGGGCTGCCGGCAGAAACTCATCCCACTGCTGCCACAGGGCGGCTCAGGGTGCTGGATGGGTGCTGAGCTGGCACTGTGCTTATCCACAGCAACAGGCTCTGGCTAAGCCTGACCCCACGGATGCGACCCAAAGCCACTGCATGCCTCTGGTGTCCCAGTGCCCCCTCTCCCCTTCCCTCCTATCGACATCAGACCTTCAGCAGGAGCCTCTCAAAACAGATGAGATCTGACGAGCTCAGCGTCTCCGAGGACGGGCAGGCAGCACGCACTGCTCTGGCCACAGACACAAGGGAGCAGAAATGATCTGGGAGTGCCAGGCACCGCCATCTCGTTCCCCACCGCTCACCAGCCCCTGTGACTCACAAAGTCACTTCAAAAGGAGCTCCTCAAAGCGCGCCGTCGCTGCCTCCGACTTCCCAGTTGCAAGGGGAGAGGAAGAAAGAGTAGGAGGCAGCAGCGCAAAGGTAATTACTGCATCCCAACAGCCCTGATGGAAGACAGCACTGAAACCCCCGTAGTCTGCTATGGGGTCAAGAGCCTGAAACAGCATCTAGGGCACTCGAAGTACACGTAGAAAGGGTGGGGGAAGAGCCCCCACGAGGCACCTGCAGAAGGTCAGGGCTCCCGTCTCTGGTACCTTTGGGGCCTCTTCCCATTGCAGGAGGGAGCAAGGACACTTCTTCCACCCCAGCCACAGTCCCTCACCAGTCATCCCCACATGCAGCCCTCCCTGCCCCAGTACCTCTGGGATGCCACCCTCCTACATGTCCTGCTGCTCTTCAGGACACAAAACCTCCTGTCCAAGGTCTTCCCACCTGCCACTTCCACACTCCCTCCTCTTCTTGCCTTCACAGTGCTTCTGTTCCTGTTTTCCTTCCTGCTCTCTTTTCAGCTCTCTTCCCCCCCCCCCCCTTTTTTTTTTTAAAACTCCCTCACCTCCAGTCTCCCTCAGCCTGCTCACTCTCTGCCTTGCGCACCTCCATTCGCTCCCCTTCACGTCGCCCAGTCCAGCACTGGGATGACTACAACCTTCCCATTCCCCAGCAAGGGCAGGAGCCCCTTGAGTCGTCCTGACCACAGCACAGCTAAAGGGCTCCATCTTTGGCTCAGCTTACCCTGCACTCCAGGCCCCGGCTTGGAGGCAGGAGCCCCTCATGCAAAGGGATGCTTATCCCCCAAGGCCACCTACACCGACCACTGTGTTTCTCCAGATACACTCATACACTTACGTGGCTTCAGCTGTCAAACAGCTTGAGTGGAGCTTTTTGATGATGGGCAGCGCTCCTAACTTTACTCAATAGATAAGCTCTGCAATGCCACTGCATAGGTTTGGCCTGAGCAGCATCCCCCGTTGGTGACATTGGCCCAGGATATCACTGCAGAAGGGAAGAGGTTGGAAGCATCCCTGTGGCCATAACACGTCTCCGTGCTGTCCCAGAGCTGCTGTGCCTCTCAGGGCAGCCCTTCTGGCCAGCACCCGCAGCCAGGGAGCTCCTCCGAAGCACAGAGTCTCTCCAAATGAACGGCTCATGCCTCTGGCAACCTCACCTCTCCACCAGCTTCCCCTTCCCTGTAGGCTAGCATTGCTGCGCCAGCGCTCCCAACTTCCAGCCGCAGTGCCAGGTGGGCCATCCGTCATGCACAACCATCACCTGCAGTTTTTCAAGGAGTCCTATCTGCGGACAGGTGGCATCACTACACCTGAGAGCTCAAAAGGTGAGAACAGACTGCCAGAGTGCCTGTGGTCATCTGTGGCATGCTGATACAATTCTTCTGTGGACAAGGCTCAAGAGCTTCACATTAACCCTCTGATAAGTAACCTGCTGCTTTGGGATCTTCTCTTCATTTCCATGCAGCAGCACAAAGCCGTAAAAAAATTGGTCTCTTTAAATCTTCTCACCCTCAGTAAGTTTGGCATTACAAGTTACAGTCATGAAATGCATTTGGTAAGAAATGGTTTTATAAAAATCTTGCTCTCTTGAACAGGCAGCTAAAGATGAAGAATGGCAGGATCTGAGAAAGTCAAGCACTCAGAGCACATCATGCCTAGGACAGAGGCATCCCTGTCCAGAAAACCCTGCCCGCAGTGACACACTTCCCCAAGACAGGCATCCCTACCTAAAACATTTCTTTGCAGAGCCCCAAGTTACCATTTTAACTAGTACGCAGTAAGGAATAAAGCCCTAAAGGGTGCAGTATGTTGAAACACAGCGTCAGGGAACCGGAGCAGGGACACTGAAGGGTATCCAGCCCATTAGTACCAACTCTGCCAATGATGATCCCTTCAGGCAGAGGCTCATTCAGATTTTAAATGGGGAGCAGAGCAGCCCTACCTCTTGCCTCTGTAGGGCCAGAGGGTAAAATCACACTTCTCTCTGCATACAAAAGTGCCTTTGTTCAGGTTCGTCCTGTTAGCTCTGGCTTTGCTCCTCTTTGTAGGCTCTCTAGAAACGTTTGTTGTTGATGGCAAGGGCAAGTGGGGCGGCTAATCCCATCCCATTAGCATCCTCTGAAATACTCCAAGGACTGTGGGCACTGTCCTGGCGCAGGCAGCCAGAAGGCGGCTCTTGCTAAGCCAGCAGACTTCTGGATGTGTACGCACAGCCCTGGAGCCCTCCGCCGTCCATAAAGCCTGCTGGAGGGAGGGAGAGGATAAAGAAACAGCCCGCATGTGGCTTGAAAAGAAACTTTTCTCCTACAAGCACAGCTTTCCCAATGCCAAGGGTCACCACTGCTCTTCTTTTCTGAAGGCGGCACGAAAACCTTAAATTGGGGGGAACATGTCAGTGTCAATCTGACTGAGCGCGGTTCCACGAGGGCTGGGGAGGGTGCACAGGGCACCCCCAGCCCCCCTGTGCTCCTGGGGGCTGCAGCAGCACAGCCTCTGGTAGCCCAGGCGGCAGATCCATGGCTGACAGAAGCCACCCCCTCCTCAAATGATGAGCCAGTGCTGCCTGCAGCACTCTCACGTTCCTCGCAGCTCTCCTTCCCATTACATCTCCTATTTTATAAACAGCTGTTTGGCAGTATTACTAATCAGTGGCGTGCGGAATAATGTTACATTTCCCTCAACATTACTATTTTATCTTCTTTCCTCCCCACCTCCAGCTGCTGCTTTCCTTCCACCACCCCCAGCCTGGAAAGCAATAATACATTCCTTCATTCTATGCAGGCTCTACTTCTCTGATAATGTAAACAATTTACTTATAACCCATGCAAAAAAAAAAAATTTAAAAAATTAAATACTGTTAAACCCTCTTAAAATAAATACTTGCCGAAGGAATATCAGCTGGAGACTGCTCTCTGACTTATAATAATCCCACTGCACCCAGGGAAATCCTCTTAAACCTATATCAGATAAAGATTGTAAAACTGTTATAGGGCTAAACTGACAGAGCAGCCACAGAATCAAGATGGAACATTTCTCCTCCCAGCTTTTCCCTACCGAGGGGCAGCTCTGTCCCAGTGCAGGTCATGTACATGAAGCGGAAGACTTGTGCTGCAGAGCTCAGCAGCGTGGGACCCCGCATGGCCTGGCAGGAGCCGGAGGGAGCAGGACAGGCCAGTCCTGCCGGGGCTTCAGGCTGGAGGAGGAGGTAGGCAGCCTTGGGACCCAAAGCCTCCCTCTGGAGCACCGAAGCGCTGCTCTCCCCTTCCTGCCCCTCCAGCAGGCAGCAGAAGCAGGGCAGAGACCCCCTCTGATACTTTAAACTAGAAGAAATCTCCCCCCCAGGACGCTCAATAACAACATCTCTAAATTAGCAGATATGGGGCCCAAACCAGAGGGGACCCAATTCTGTTTCTGAGCCCTCCTGGGGAGTAGGACAGAAGCAGTAGGCTTTCAACTTTTCTGCTATCCTATCTGATAGGATAAAAAGGATCTGATGTACGATCGGTAATGCTGCTAGAGGCTTTTGGGTTTGTTGCTGCTCTGTGTTTTGCCTGAGCACTGGCCCCCAGTTTGACTTTGTTTTGTAATTCTTCAACAAAAAGACGTGCATCCACACCACAGTCAGCGTGCAGCTTTGTGGCACAGAAGCAGACTGGCTCAGCAACAGGCACTGCGCTTTCCCTCTGCTACACGGGGACTCGATCATTCACCACCAGACTTACTTGTTCTCCAAGACGACCCGAGAAAAACATTGACATCAATGGCAGAAACAGCTGCCCCTGCCTCTCAGGGCAGCAGACCGACAGAAATGCAGAGCAACCAAGTCTAAGGGGCTGGGAACTGGAGAACAAATAGAGCAATCCTCCAGGGGAAACAAATTAAAAAAAAAAAAAAAAAAAAAGAGTGGGAAGAAGGAGTAAGCACAGCAAAAACCTCCCCAAGGAGGCAGCAGGAAAAACAGGCAATGTGGAACATGAAATTTTCACTGGTAATCAAATAACGGGCTGCTCCATCGTAGGACTTCTCAGCGCTGCAGCTGGCTAGAGCCACGGGGACCATATTCCACTTTCAGAGTTCACTGAGCAATTGCTAAGGCAGGGGACGGGTGCCATATGTTACCAGCTGTGCTCACAGTTATCGCTTTCCCCATTTAATGCTGAGAGACTGTTTGGAGGCATAGAAGCAGAGAAACCTGCACACTTCATGCCTTTCCCCCACCACCTGGTATTCCAGCAAAGCTGCCAGAAATGCCAACAGGCTCTGCCGGTGAGTCTGGGAGCAGGTCCCCATGCCAGGGAGTCGCCAGGCTGTGCTGGCAGCTCAGCCCCGCTGGTACCCATCACAAGCGGGGAGGCACAGGTGGAAGAGACGGATGCCCCTCAGCCGCCCTCCAGCGAGGTGGTCGATGTGGCCGGAGGCAGCACCTGGAAAGCTGCCGAGCACACAGGAGGCAGGTACCAGGCTCTGCCCACCCCACCTCACAGCCCGCTGGCTCCACCACCTGTTCTCCTGACCCAGCCCGGCTCCTTTTGGGTCTCCTTTTGTGCTCTTAATAATTTTCATCCTCCAGAGCTTTCCTCAGTTGTGCATGTAGTGAAAAAGTAAAAGGGGAGAGGTTGGGGGCTGCCCAGAGCACACTGGGAGGAAACGTTACATTCAGGATGGGAGGTGGCACCAGACTATTTCTAACACCAGACGACCTTTTGCTTCCCATGATTAGCAAGCAGAGCCCGACCTGAAAGAGCTCCCTCACATGCTGAGTTCACTTGCTTGGAAAAGATGGAGCGCCTAAGATTTGAACCCAGGGTCCCGAGTAATCCACCGTGGTAGAGCTGGCCTTCAAATGCACCAGGATCTCTGGCTAAAGATTCTTCTATCCTAGTTAAAAACTTTTGCATCCTTTACCTCCTATCAGCACTTAACACCCAGACATTATGGCAATCTACACAAGCAGCCTATACCAACGATCGCTCTTCTCAGAGGGGCAGACCGAGAGGCATCCTATAAATAAACAGGACATTTAGGACTACCAAATACTTCATTTCACTGGGAACTGGCAGAGCACACAAGAGAAGAGCCGGCAGGACAAGCAAAGGGGTGCGTGGGCTGAGCAGAGTGTTGCTTTTGCAGTAACTCCTTTCAGGGCAGCAGAGGACCCCAAGCCTTGCAGCCTCCAGCCTCACCGACACCAAAGAGGCAAAGGGCTCGGGGGAAGAGCAAG
The DNA here is from genome assembly GCF_035582795.1 of Mycteria americana. Classification (NCBI taxonomy): domain Eukaryota; kingdom Metazoa; phylum Chordata; class Aves; order Ciconiiformes; family Ciconiidae; genus Mycteria; species Mycteria americana. The sequence continues at coordinate 105,181,275 of NC_134365.1, read as the reverse complement.
CACCGCAGTCCCATCAACCTGAGATGCCCGAGTGGAGCCAAGCACAGCTGGAGCCGTCGAGAGAACAGACTAGGGGGCAAGACTCCAAGCCTTCACAAGAGAGGCTTTTGCAGGAAAGACTGCTTTAGTTTTCAAAGATCACTTTAACTGACTGGTCTGATTTTACTGTTCAGGCTCAGTGCCGCACAGAAACCTACCCAAGCAAAACACTGCAGTTCTTTACAGTCTGAAGGCAAGTCAGCATTTGGGCTTTTGTGCCTCCCTTCTTGACAGGTAAGAGACATAGAAAGTCTGGAAGTGAGAGGGCTCATTTTAAAGACCAGCCTAGATTTGCAAGCAGAGGGCTGTGCAATTGCCTGAGGCTGTATTCATTTACATTTTTAGAAAGCATTTTAGAATTTTTTTTTTTTTTTTACAATGCATAGTGTACAGACATGCATAAAAAAAGGACACATTCTTATTGTAAACCTTCTCCACACACACTAGCTAAATTTAAAAAAGTATCTCTACCTCAAAAGGGACAATGTAGGAAAAACATATGGAATACAGTGATGTGCCCCAAATATGTCTAATGCCAGTTTTTTGAGAAATGGGTAGGTGGACAGGAAAAAAAGAAAGCATTAGTTCCACACCTGAGAGCCCCCCCTGTAAAGCATGTCATGTCACCAAGTTGCCTGCAGTTTTGAGGGACAGGGCAGGAAGATGAGGGAGGAAAAACAAGAACTAAGAAGGGAGAGAGTGGATACAACAGATTATCCATTTTTTTCAGGTATGGTCTGCCTAAAATTGGTTCCGTTTCTCCTGTGCAGATAGAGGTGGAGAAGGGATGTCATGTAATAAAAAAAGTAAACAATAAAATAATAAAAAAAGTAAAAATCAGGCAAGCAATTCCAATGGCAGAGAATAGAAGATGGTGTACTGCAACAAAACAGGAGTAATTGGAAGTGTTTAGCAGGAAAATATAATAACAGGGGATGAGATAAAGATACACAGAATAATGAGTGAACCTTGTCTAGCAACATGAGGACATGTACAGAGATTTCTGTTATAAGCTTTCTGTTATAGCCTGAATGGTATCTACAAAAAAGTGTTTTAAATAGCACAAGGAAGAACTAGCCCATGCAATTCATGCCAGACTGTATATGACTAAAGCCAAGATTAAAAAAAAGAAAGACCAAAAAAAAAGACAGGAAATTTAAACAGGTCTTAGTGCCTTCCTCTTACCAGCAGGAGTTTTAAATCTGAAAGGGGCATGGAGCTTCTGGACTGGCTTCATGCATGCCCATGCCGCAGCAGGCTGTAAGGAAGCGGTCCCTCCTGCCAGCTCCAGAGCCACCGGCTCCAGGGTTGCCTGCACCAGGCTCCCACGTACCTGCCCCCGGCACCATGGACCACCGGCCCCCTCAGTCTGACAGCGCTTATTAGTCTCACAGCTTCTGCAAGGGCAAAATTGGGTGAGCTTAAGCAGCTCTACTTTCCAGACATCAGAAATGACTAAGGAGGACTGGAGATGAATCCTATTCAGCATCATTACCAGGCAGAGCTGAAATATAAGCTTTTGTTTCTAACTCCTGCTATCTGAGGAGCTCAAAGCACTTCACAATTATTTAGTTTAGATTTTGTGAAAGGCTTGTACGCTATTATCCCTAATTTTACCAGCTGGAAAATGGTGAGGGAGACAGAGCGCCCCGTACCCAGGGACATGCAGCAAGCTGGCAGCACGATGCCTGCAGCCCCCCACTGCTCCGCAGCATCAGAAATCAGGTACTCTGGTGTGCTGGTGCAAGTCCCCAGGCTGTGCCCATAGGAACTGCCAGAGCTAAATCTATTTACCCCTCCTTATCCCTCCCCTGTTAACAGACAAACACTCCCTTTCCATCCGTAGCAGGAACAGAAAGAAAAAGCAGAGCAGCATAGGTCAGATTTTTTTTTCAAGGCTACTACAGAGAGATTTAGGCATGTAAAGGAGGACAGTGAGAACAAAATACCCTGTGTCTAGCTGCAAAGGACCACATAGGAGAAGGTGTTTTTTGTTTTTGTGGGTTTTTTTGGTGTTTTTTTTTTTTTAATGTCAGCTAAAGGGGAATCTGAAAGTGAAGGACATTTTACTCCTCTGGGGAGCTAATTACTGCAACAAGCACAGCCCAAACAGGCAAAGATAAATGTAACACACAAAGCAGGAATTTCAACAATACCAACCCTAGAACTCACTTCGGTTAACTGACGGCTTGGCCAAATAAAACACACACATGCTTTTCAGAGGTAGCAAAGCTGCCAAGATGGCCTCAGAGAGATTAGGACATCTGAGCTTAGGATCTCCAAATTCTGCCTTCATACACCAGAGCAGAGCAATAGACACAAACTCCTGCAGCCTCTCTAAAGAAATAAGAAACATATGAAATACAAAAAAACATGCCAGAAAAAAGAATTTGGGGATGTACCATAGGTCCTTGCTGTTCTCACCTGGTTGAGATCACCGGTGTTATGCCATTATTTAGCACTGACATCGCCACTATATACCATTTTACACCTTTCCTTAAACACCCTCCCTCCAAACTGCTGCCTAACAGTGGTTTCTACTGCACAGCAGCCAAGCGGTTCATCACGGGATCACAGGACAATTCAGGGTGGAAGGGACCTCGGGGGGTCTGTAGCACAACTACAGGGTCAAGCAGGGTCAGCTATAAGGTCAGACCAGGCTGCTCAGGGCTTGATCCTGTCAGGTCTTGGAACCCTCCAGAGATGGAGCCTGTGCAACCTCTCGGGGCAGTCTGAACTGCTCTTGTTTCGATTTTTGCCTGTTGCTGCACATCTGCAAAAAAGCTTGGCCTCCCCAGGACACAAGCTGCTTGCTCATGTACAGCGACAAACACTTTCCCCTGTCTCTCAGAAGAAGCAAACGGCAGCATAGAAAGAGCAGCCCCCAAAGACTTCTATCAAAACCGGTTGATCCTTGTCTGCAAGACTGCCATCCCTTTCTTCGACATCTCCCTCAAGCAAAGCCACCTTCAGCCCAGTTGACAGCTGGAATAAATTAGCAGCCGCCGAGGTCCACGTGCCCCACATGAGCAGAAGTGACTGCTCTCAGCCCGAGCCCCCCCAGGTTGCCAGGAGCAGACGGTGCTCTCCCAAACACAGCAAACCTGCGACATGACTTTCTCCCTCCGCTCTGCGCGCAGACACATCACGTATGGCAGCACTTGACAAAGAAGAGGGGAAGCTGCTGGCAACAAGCAGCAACAGCTGGTACGGACTAATAAAAGTTAATTTTTTTCTTTTTTGCCTGCTACATGCCTTTTAGCTCTCCACAGAGAGATTCTGGAGATTTTTGGTTGCAAGTTCAACAAAAGAGACCTGCTTTCTTCTCTTGAATGCTTGTCTGACACATGCAGTTCCTTCCCTTCCAGTGCTAAGTGAATGGCCTGCGTAAATCTTTCTTCCACCTCCTGTGCCACCAAAGCCTCTCAGATACACCCTACAGCTATCCTTCCCGTCCTAGCCATGGGCTTGCAGCTGGCCACACCGTTACATGCCACAGTTCAAGGGCACAGAGGACCCCTACAAGACACACTCCTAAAGGCATGGTCAAAATATCCGTGGACGGAGCTCTGGTCTGCAGAGAGCTGCAAGTGACTTGGGCAGCTCAGCATTTGGAGATGAGACCCCCACCAAGCACAGCCGCAGCCAGCACTGACCTCAGGCAGAGGCAGATGGCTCTTCATCCCACCAGTGCCCTTGCCCACCACCACTCCCAAGCCTGACCCGATGCTGAAACTTCACCACAATGGGGCTGCCAGCCAAAAAACCACACACAGGCCCTGGGAGCCATCACAGCCAGGGAGGACCTGGGGGAACAGGTCAGAGAGCAAGGCACAAGCCTACCCAGGCAGGGTGAGACCACTGAGAAACAGCAGAGAGCAGAAGCGTGGCCAGGCCGAGAGGGTGGACAGAGGTGCCACTGAATAGCACCTAGCTAGTGTGACTCTTCTCTGGCCCCCTTTCGCCTACACCTGGCAGGAAGGAGACGCTGGTGACCATCCCTGCAGACACTACCAGCTCCACAGCAGCTCCTGCCTGCTGCCAAGACAGCCGTGTCTGAGCACTGCTTGTTTCTCAAGTCTGCACCAAAATTGCTCCTTCCCACTCTGCAGTACCATGGAGGTTGTGGTCTCTCCCCTCATCCAAACCCCTTTAATTTTTTTGCTTTAACTCATTTAGGATTGATGCTGTAGAGCTGCTTCCCCCAAAATAAAGAGTACAAGAGCTGCGACCTCCTCAAGTGCTTTGAAACCCTTTCTCCCACTCTGTCACTACCTGTTTAAGAAAAACCTCAAAGCTTGATTTCTTCCATCAAATCACGTACTCTGAAAAACAGCTCAACGTTTTTGGGAGCGCAGATTAAAAAAAAAAACCACTGACATAAAAGTCTGAAGCTTCTGAAGAGGTTAGACCTGAGCCTCTTCGCTGTTATCTAAGGGTACAGGCACACAAACAGCTCGCTGCAGAGATATAGTGGAGTACAAATTTGCAGTGACTCATGCACTCTGAAGTAACTGCCATGTGCTCACTTCTACCCCACAGCAAAACACAAGTTTATTTACCCATCAACATAAGATGAGAAGCACAAACCAGCATCTCAGATTGCACAGCACCCCTGGAGCTTTACCACCTAAATTACTGCACAGAAACCTCCTCTTCTGCTCATATTTCAAGAGTTATTAAGACAAGGGAATTCCAATGACAATCTGGAAAATACTGCTGTCCTGCCAGTGGTGATGCTACATTACTGGGATGCTGCTTTCCTTCACCTGCAAATTCTTTGCGGTCCTTAACTTCTTCAAAAAGCGAAGGAGCAGCCCATGTACTTCTCACAGCCAGCAACAAGCAGGCCAGGACCCTGATACAACTGCCAGTCAGGTGTGCATGGTCCCCAGAACCCGCATTTCATCAATCCAGTTTTGTAACTCCCCTATTCAGTATGCCCAAGTGTCTTCCCAATTCAACCACAAAACCAAAGTTTCCATCAGTTGTTTAGGAACCCCATGGGGGAAGTTTCCAAAAGCAGCCAAGTCTTCAGCCACCACTAGAAGAATTCATTTCACTCGGCACCAGCTGCCCAACCCAAGTCTGACATCTAGGCTCTCTTTAGTCAACTTAGAGAAGGATGCACGTAGTTTAAACAAAGATGGGCTGCTCTCCAGACTTGTCCCTCTCTGTCCTCTGATCGCAGATATTGCCTCAACATCTACCTTAGGCAACGTGCCTGGTGTTAGATGAGTGGGAGGCCACTTGTGCAATCTAAAAATCTCTCCCCCCCCCCCCCCCCCCGAGTAGAGTAAAAAAGCATGAATTAGCCTCAGCAGTTTCGTGTCAGCCTCAGGGAACTGAACTCTGATGGCAAACAATGGAGTTGCAGACTTTGTACGTGGGCTAATCCTTTCTCATAAATCAATCACAAGGCCACGGTTCCACCACATCCTGAAGCGCTGCACCCTTTTTTTTTTTTGCCACCTCCCTCAGCCCCTGCAACTCAATCCGAGATGTCCTAAATTCTTCCTCCTGACACATCTCGCAGCCCAGGTATAACTCCTTCTTCCCAATGATGTAGCTCAGGAGGAGATGAGAAGAGGGGTAGCAAGATACAAGAAGACTTATTTTTGAAGCAAGTGAAGTAAATTGAAGACTGGTGAAAATGATTAAGCCTTGATACACATTTCCCCACGGCAGAAGACCCTTGAACCACATTACTGGCCTCGTTCCTAACTTCAGTGAGATTAGCACTTGTGCTGCATGCCTAAATTCAGATAAGAGTCCCACAAAGTGCCTGGGGAGCACCTCTTACTCCAGGCCATCAGAGACTTCAGGTCCTCAGAGTGGTACTAGATCCTGGCCAAGATCTCGATGAACAAAAAGGAACCTCGAGTGGAGACACCAAAAATGGGAGAGGGACAACCAACCACGCTTGCCGTTCGTGAGGTGGATAGAAGTGTACTTTCAAGCCCAACCAGCATATCTTTGAAGCTGACAAGACTTTTTTTTAGCAGCTGCAGAACCCTGGATACATAGCCCTCAACACTGCTCAGATGGCAGGAGCAAAGACACATCCCAGCTGCTCTGCTGCAAGCTGAGAGGTCCATGGTGCTGCACCAGTGCCCCCATCCAGCTCCCCCATCACAGGGCTGTATCGCCCGGGTGAAAAGAGGAGCCTCTTCCTTCGGCTCTTCCCTTAAACCACAGGACACAACAACTCAAAGCTCCCAGAGCAGCAAGTCTAAAACCAACACTGCTCCAAACCCATCCATTTCACACCAAACCAGAGAGAACAGAGATGCTAACAAACTTGTCTCCCTCCAGGCTTTGCTGCTGCCAAAAGAGCCACTCAATCTAATGAGTCAATTAAAAATTCGTAACTGGATCAAAGAAAAAAAAAGTTTGGTTCTGTTTCTGAGAAAATGAGAACAATAACTCTCATTTTGCTCTCGTGTACCTCTTCTTGCATATTGTCTGCAGCAACAAAACCAGCCTGAAGACCTAGGACCTGTAGCTGAGAGCTTAAATAACAGGAAAAAAAAGGGCACGTGCTCTGCCCAGCCCTGCACAGAGGAGCCCGTTTCCCTGGCAGGACTTCAGGGTCCGACAGGGCCGAAGTCAGTGCCGGTTCATGTGAACGGGAGCCAGACAGGAGGCCCTCTGTAAGGGCTTGTTGTCTACAGGTCATCGCAGGGGGCACTCTGGAAAATTCAGTTTCTGTCAGAGTTTGGTTAAACCACAGAAAACACCTATGCAGGTACACACATTCAAGACACAAGTGACCCTAAGTCACTTCTGAAGTGGATTTTCAGAAACGAATTAAGCTAAACCAAATTAGGGCCCCAAATTCTGAGCGCAAGCATCCATGAAAGGGCATAATGTGATTTAACTAATCCACTAAAAGTTACTTTAGATCAATTTTTTTTGAGCATCCCGGACAGACATAAGCCCCGCAGCCAATGTCCTCAAAGTACTATTCATGGGTGTCTACGGAGTCCCAAATCTTACGTGCCTTGTACCAGTGGCAAGGGTGGGACAGAGCAGAAGTATCTCACCCAGCAAGCCCCAGGCTGGCCACCGAAGCAGCTGCTGAGCTGCAGTTAAAACCTGGAGGGCACTGGCTCCCCAGCCCTGGGGAGGGCAGCGGAGGAGCTCCCCACTGCCCAGCCATCGGGCACGCTGGCCACGCTGGCCCGCAGCCCTGTCCTGTGCTGTGCCCCAGGCCAGCAGCTAACGCAGGCACTCTCACTTGCTCTCACGGCTCTCCTGTAAGGGCCCCAGCTCACAGCCTGGTTTCCACATGGTGCAGCTCCCTGGCAGAGGAACCCAGCTGCAAACCCTGACTACTGCAACCCCACCCTGCACCCAGCATGGTTTTTTTCCACCCAGTGTTGGTTTTCAATGGGTTTCACTCCCTGAGGTGACTTTACAGCAGCAGCAGCAGCGCTGACTCAGACTTGTTTAAACTAAAGGGGGAACCGCAAACCTAGACACCTGAAGCAAATAATGGAACTACAAAAAAAAAAAATAGACAAGAGTATTCAGGCATCTACCTCCTGACTGCTCACTGACATCAGATGGGAAAGCAGGCAACTAAACAAGCACCTGTATCCAGGCTATGGGACTTCACCTGGGAGAGTGGCTGGGCTGGCACCTCCTAAGGGAAGGAGCCAAGGTGCACAGCCCAAAGGAGGGCTATTGTGATTTAAATTCACACCTCAGCTCCTTTCACTAGGGGTTTCCTATGTCAACACGGCCTGAACCAGCAACGCCCTGACTGGCTAGCACGTCTGGATAATGCCAAAGTGGTTTCCAAACTGGAGACCTGCAGACTCACAAACGCCTCCCAAGGAAAGCAAGCCTGCTGTCTGTGGGCTTAAATTTGCTAGAGGGGTGTGTCTGCTGTGGAGGAGCTCTTTTAGGAGTCCTTCAGCCAAATAGTTCAATGGAAGCTATTTGACCGCTGTTAGCCAAGTTAGAGACTTCAAATCCAATCCCATTTTGAGATACAGAAAGCAAGCTGAAGCTTGAAAAGGTCAAATCAGCTAGTCAAAGAGGCGCTGTGGAAATACTCCAGATTTTAAAGAACCTGTTTTCGATTTTTCCAACGCAGACAAAAAAACCAAAAACCAAACCAACTCCCCCACATTCATCTACAGACAGCTCAGTTTGATCGGTGTGCTGGTTTCAGGACGCATTCAGCACTGCCCTCTGTTAAAAGCCTGAAGACGACCGTCTCTCCCGTTCCCTTTACGTGCTGCTTCTTACGGCTGCTCTCTTCCCCACTCCGCTATTTTGCCACCTTTGGCACAGGGCTCTCTCCTCTGCAGCTTTTGCCACCTGGAGCAGCCTCACTACCCCTCTCTCTGCGTAAATCAGTTCCACATTCCTCTTGCTTTCAGCCATGGCTTCACACGTTTCTCTCTCTGGCTACGCTGCCTGGTTTCTCTTCCTTATAAGGGTGTCATTACCGGAGAAAGCTTGATTTCTCCTATGTCTCTATACCATGATTCCCTGCAATTCACACCGCTGTGCCGCCTGCTCTCTGCTCCTATTCTCCTCACTGGTGTTTCTTCTGATGGCTTATGTGGACTACATCGCAAGTGAGGGGTTTATGGGTTTCTGCTGCACTCCGGCTGGGAGATGCCCCGTTGCCCCAGCCACGCCATTAGCAGGACAGCTTACCCACGAGGTTCATCTTGGCGCTGTAACTCCCAAAGTACCTCTCGTCGGTGTTGGGCGTGTGGCACTCATACTCCCCGGCGTCCCGGTCCTGCAGCTCGGTGATGTGCAGCAGGACGGCGTCCCCCTGCACCCGCTCCACGTAGATCCCCCGGCTGCGCACGCGCTGGGTGTAGATGGCGTAGGGGAAGGAGGGGTCCACGGTGCTGACGATCTGTACCTCCCGCTCAGGGGCCGAGGGCAGGTAGATGGACCACTGGAAATTCTGCTCCGCCGGGCCCTGGTAGCCGCTCACCTTGCACCACAGCGTGATGTGGGACCCCTCCGTGCGGTAGAGGGGCCCTTCCTGCACCGCCACTTGCCGCTGGGCCAAGGCCATGCCTGCGGGAGGAGAGGAGCCCAGCGTTACTTCTTGGCAGGCAGCCCCCGAGCCTCCCCCAGGTGTACCAGTCCTAGCCCTTCCGCAGCCGCGCTTGGCAAGGCAAGCCCTCCCCCTTTGCCCCATTTTACAACTGGCACGCTGGGCTCTGGCACAGCACCCTCCCAGCCACATTGCTGCTTTCTCGCTGACCCAAGTGAAGTGTTTTTTAAAATGCCCCATGAAAAAAGTGGTGTTGAGATAACATAAAACCTTTCTTTGGTAGCGATAAGAATCCAGGCACGGAAAGGTACTGTGCCGCATGGCAACAAACCAGAAACTCAAGCTGACAGGGCTTTGTTTGCAGTACTACTCTTACTTTCCAACCCCATCATCCCACGATCCCAGGCACGGGTTGCTGCCGGAGGGCACTAGGAGGTGGCACGCGGCTGCTCTGCAGCACCCCAATGCCGCTGGTGGGGCTCCCCAGTTCGGCAACGACTCCCTCTTCTCCTAGCACAGCCCAACCAGGACCGTCTTGCACCAGCAAAGAGGCCCACGTGCAAGCCTGGAGGCTACGCTCCCTCTCCTTGGGTTTCTGGGCCACCCAACAGCAATGCCACAAGCACCTATCCTCCATCAGCAAACTCGCCGGAGGCTTCAGCCGGTACAAAATCCCATTCTTCTTCCCTCAACCCAGCATGCCTTCTCCAGTCTCTCTGTTATGCTTGTAAAGGCATACGGGGAAATACCGTGTTTCCGGCACTGCCTTCCCAAGCCTATTTGAAAGGAGTATATTTAGTACATAACAAAAACAATTAAAGTTAATGGAGGGAGTGGGCATATTACACTAAGACTTACCGCCCCTGGCTGCTGGAAATCGAGACCCAGTACTGTGCATTGTACACACGCAAACTCTTGCGGCACGGAACAAAGGCAATCCCGCAGCACGGCGACTGCGATCTGCTGTATTTTTACACAGATTATGGATGGCTGGCCCTTGGGCTCATGGCACATTACCAGCGCAGCCCCCCAGGGGCCAGATAAATTACAGCAATCTATCTTGTTTGTTGCTACATCAAAGGCTCGAGGTCTGGAGACCACGGTGGGTGTTCATCGGTTATTGAGTTACCAGCAGCATGTGCGCATGGCGAGGCCAATCACCCTGGCTTCTGTGACTGCTTGCTTACCATCATAAAACAGCAATAAGCCGATTTAAAGCGGGTCCTGCATAATCACGTTTGCAAATTTCATCCTCCGTGTGCGTGTGCACATTGGGTCCCCCCCCCCCCCCGCCTCTAATTTTCGACAACAATGTTCAAGTCCAGAGGAGAATTTAATCTTTCAAAAACTAGCAACTTGCAGGTTGAAGAGGTAGCCTGGCATCTGGAGATTACTGACTCAATCCCACCCTCTGGACACAGACGTCCAGATACAAAGTTTTTTCCCCACAGCCAGCCTGGACCGGAGCCAGGAGATGGTTCTCACCAGCTTAAAACAAATTGTGAAAAATGGGTTCAGAACATCCATCAGGCCATGCAGCTGAACAGATGGAGTGCAATTCGAGCTATTAACTTGGGCTCAGCTCGCTGCTCCTCCAAATTACGTTTCTTTTTACTCTTTATGAAATAATGTGATTTAAGGGGAGGACAGGGAAAGCTAGCACGTTCGAAACGAACAGGGAGAGAAACAACAGAGGCAAGCACTCCCCCACTGTTTGCTGTACCAATCTCTTCATCCTGAGGAAAGATACCGCTAGAGACGACTAACACATCTAAGGTGCAGACAGCCTCTTCTCTCACCCTGTAAAGGCCAAAGGACAAAGCAAATACTACAGCCTTTGAAGTGAGCTGTTTTTAAAGCAGCAGGAAGGGTAAGATCTTTATTGCACACCTAAAGACAGCTCATAATACGATTTCTGTATGCACATGAAGCCTTCCCACAGCATACAGATACCCTGCACGCAATGACACAATTAAAATTGCACCACAAGGCAAACATGCAGCGGTAGGAATTACACACACACTCATTCAGGTGTTGCTCAGCTGAGTGCACGACCTTGTTTTGCAGGCTTTTAATGCAGTGCTGGGTTTTTTACATAGGAATTCTTGGAGGAGTTTTCCAACTACCCAGTTGAAGAACATCATTTTATCACAGACACATATTGGCCTTTCCAAAGCTCGCTGGCAAGATCACGACCTCAGGGACCCACAGCGCAGATCTCTGCGCCCTGATGCACGCAGCCTTTTGGTAGGTGTCAAATCCCACCGCCCTCATGGCCAGCGCTAACGTGGGCTTCCTTCTTCCCCTGCCAGTGGTTTTGGGGACTTTGCCTGTAACCCTACAAGCTGGAGTCCTGCTCCAGGTTCGGAAGAGACCCACTTTCTACATTCCTCCTCTCCTATTCCCTCTTGTGCTGGATTGCTGCACCTTCCTGATCCAGCCAAAAGTGAGAGAGGTAGGAGCCCAAGAGCTCCTTGCTTCCCGTTCCGGCTCCAAGAGCCCAAGCAGCTGAGGGACAGAAGAAGCCGGTGCAGAAAGAGCCCTGCCCAGTTTCAGCATGGAAGGAAGACAAAACAGTCGGGGTTTTGCTACAACTTGCAGCAAGTCGCCGTTCAGCCTCCGAGAGGTGAGACACAAAGGCTCAGGAGTTGGCTGACGCCGGTGGATCTCCAGAGGGGCAGGGAGCAGCACACCCACAGTGCTCTTCCCCCCGCCTGGCCACACACTCCTGCTCCAACACAGATGGGCACAAATGCTTTTCAACACTTAAAAAAACCCCACACAGCAGAGGCAGAGATACTTCTCCAATTAATCATTTTAACTGAGAAAGGGAAGGAGAAAAACCAATCAGCCTGAGACGGGCATCCACCACTACAAGTTTTTGCCTCAAACAGTTAACTTTTTGCACTGTGAAGGGTGTCTGGCAGTTTTCAAGCTCTGGGAATTGCTATATCCAGGAACACGCAGTGTCAAGAAAAGAACTGCACTTCTTAGCGAGCAAGCGTTCTGATTAACAAAAATAATGTGCCTGAGATCCCATTTTGAACTCTCATCTTTCCCTCTCGAAGTGAGAGAAGAGCTCACTGGAGGAGGAGCTGTGTGCTCCACACCTCCCCGAGGACGCCCAGGAGACAGTTATGGTGGCATTTGGCTGGTACTTCACTGGCACAGCTGGCTTTTAATTGCAAATCCAATATAATTTACTGACAATGCAAGGGCTGATACGGAGGAGATAGCGAGCCAAGAGCTACTTTAAAATTAATAAGAAATGATAGGTTTGAGCATCTGTTTTTTTCCAAAAGGCAGCAAATCCCCCGCGATAAGGAGGAAGCATTCCCTGATCCTTATCCCCTACAGATGAGGGCTGTTGTCGCCGGCCTTTTAAGCTAAGAGCAAGGCAAACAACAGCCAGGCAGCTCCCAACGCTTCCGCTGGCGTACCCATCTCCCAGGCCCCATTTCGGAGACAGGAGATGCACGGGGGAAAGGGGAGGCGGCAGCGGCATGAGGAGGTGGTGCAGCCAGGCGATTAGACTCAAGGTCATGCAGCAAGGGGACCGTGCAGGACTCTGGCACCAGCAGATGCCCGGTCCCACTGTCTCCTCTACACCAGCCTGCCCAGCAGGCTCCAGGGCCGTGGCAAATGTCATGCGAAGCAGCTCTGAAAGGCAGGTGAAAGGCAAGGGAGAAATGCAGTATCAGAGTCACCCGGCTGTTTGCGTGTCCCTTGTCATATCACAGCCAGAACTTCGATGCCTCTCCATTCAATCTACGGGCAAGAAAGGAGCGTCGAGCATCCCGGCCAGCCAAGCACCTCACCCAGAAGCGCTGTAGCAGCTCAGCTTCCGAGTACGCTTTGTCGTTGCAGAATCTGCACCCTCCCAGCAACGTCAGCTGACTACAAGAAGATCTGACCTTTCCACGGGGAGACATGTAGAGCTCAGAGCTCAGGTTTTCCAGACATCACTGGTCATTTCAGGTGCCTGATTTGAAATACTTTGAAGATGCACCATTTCAGAAAGTGCCAAACACTTACTCTTTGTGAAGGAAGTGGACCTTCAGGTCCCTTTCAGAAGAACAGGCGTGCAAAATTGTATCCGAGAACATTGATTCGAGGCTTATCGCAAGGGATAGGGGAGTGTAATGAAAGAAGGGATGCCTGTGCACAGAGAAGCTCTGCCGCAGCACTGACACAGCAAAAGAATAAACAAAAACTAGGGACAGAATGACCAGGAACCTCTTGCACACACACTCTCCCCATCTCTGAGAGTGTGGGTTATGCCAGCACCACACCCAAAGGCACCACAGCATGTTGCATCGAGGTATCTTAGATATCAATAATCACTGCAAGTAGACCTTTAATCTAAAAGAGAAACTTGAGCTCTTGGAAGGAGTATTATCCTGGATCTCTAATCATTAGAGAGCAATTAAAAAAAAAGTCTTTATATTTTCCATATCTTCCAGAAGCGTAGGGCTGACAGTGCTGAACATCAAATGGATTATGTGGCTTGAGGGGATGTTTCTACCCCTGCAGCTTTACAGCAGTTTTCCTTCACTTGGAAGCTCTAAAGCAGTTTTTTTTCAATAACTGATAATGCTAATCCTAAATTTCCTTTAAAAATTACTTTGTGCCTTTGACTACAACTATTACACAGAAAACATTTCTAAAGAGATCCCTCTCCCACCTCTCCCCATCCCTTGCACAAATACATAGCACACATTTGGGGTTTTTTTGTTGTTGCTATTGTTTGCTCAATTTATAAGTGTTCCTGAAGAAGTGTCAGAGAAGAGCAACAATGATGATGAACACCAGGGAATGGCTTCTACGTAAGAAATAACGGAGCAGGCGAGGACTCTGGCCTGGAAAAAGATGCCTTTGAGAGGATTTGGTAAAGGTGTATACAAATATGCATGCCAGGGAGAGGATGGTCAACAACTGACCATTTACCATCTCTTCCAGTTTAAAAACCAAGGGCCATCAACCAAAACTGGTCAGATCCAGTTTTATAACAAGCAAGACAGTTCTTGCAGCTGCACATAGCAGACCTGGGGGATGTCCCCGCTGAGGGATGCTGTGGATATGGAAAGTTTACATGGCTCGAAGTGTGGGTGGGACAAGTACTTGAAAGAGGACTACTAAATAGGTAGACCACATCAGGTTTGGGAGGCTCCCAAAACAAGCTACAATTGCATAACTGTCACCTACAGCTTTTTGAGATGTGATACAGAGCTCGGTGGAGGACCCTTGGTCTGAACTGGTACAGCTGTCCTCATGCCCCTTCACAACCTGCGTCATTGCAGGCTATACTCTTCAGCCATACGGGTCACATCTGGTCTGCAGACTATGCATTGGCTATACTACAACAGAAGATAAAAAAGGCACCATTTCAGGTTTTTCTCTAGAAGCATGGCTATCCCCGCTCTGAACATGGCCAACTGAACTGGTTCCCCCAAAACACCCTCAGAACTGAAGCAGGAGCCTGTGCCCATGTGCAGGGAAGGGAAGGGAAGCGTGCATAAATCCTATTTGGCTATGACAAATTAGCATCTGCAGCAGACCACAGGATCTGGCAGAAAGTCCCCCGTAATGAAGACAATTCAGACTCGAGTGCTAAAGAGCAGTTATGCTAAAGCACCTACTTCCTAGCGTGAGAGAGAACCCTGGGCACGCACAGCCCAAGAGCAGGTGCAAGCATCAAGAGCATCACAGGCTGTGGCAACTGCTGCCCTCCCGCAGGTCTGGGGCTCGCCCAGGCGAGAGCGGTGCAGGAGCCCAGGCTCGCCACCCGGCTGGCCCTCGCTCTCCAACGCACAGCACGGTGCAGTTTGAGGCAAGGAGAGTGCCAGCGGACTCTTCCTCTGCCTGCATTCAGCGCCTTTAGCCTGGCCCAACGCCACAGGAGGCAGCAGGCATACCTGCACCCCGCTCCGACCGCCGGGCAAGGAAAGGATGCCGTGCCCACAACAAGGAAACAGCGTTTTCATCCAGTCCAAGAGCGCTGTTGCTTTATTAGCCAGTGTTGCTAATCTGTTGCTTCCCCCCCGCCTCCCACACGCTCGCAGCCCACCACAAACAAGGCAGGCAGCACTGCAGGGCAGTGCCACAGCCCGCAGCTCACGGGCAGCAGGCCACGGGGAACAGCAGGGCAGGCAGAAGCAGCCTTCGAGCTGCAGCAGTTCGTGCGCTGGCCGCTTTCACAAAGCAATGGGGTGCGCACAGTTAATTGTAGCCCAGCGAGGTAGGGCTCCCCCGCAACTCGCTCCTCCTCAGTGTTTCCATTCCCCTACCCCAAAACAGGAGCATCATGCCCTGCACAGGCCTTTGCTTCCAGCAAGTTGCTCAGGGACAGTTAACATCTTCCAAGCTCACATTCTGTCTTAATTCAGATTAATTTTTCTATCTCCCTTAGGCATGATGCTTCCCAGGGGATGGCCCTTCCTCTCTCCCTTCTGTCCCCAGGGGAGGACGCAGACAGCTCTTGCCAAGACCAGCCCCTTACTTAGCCCTGCTGTGGAGTCCAGAGAAAAAGCAGGGACTGATGCCCACAAAACAGTGTTTCGTTTCAAGAAGGCTCTTCCAAGCTCACCATTGTCCAGCCACTGAGAACACTTCCTCAAGCGGCCGTCTTACTTTTCACCGGCTGAAGACTAACGTAATCTCTATGGGAGACTCTGCCCCAACAGGCAACACCAAAGCAGAGGCAATCTTCTAGCAACACGCACCTGCTATTCTGTGAAGTCTCCTGTTAACGCGCACAAATAAAAATTAGGTTCGAGCTTAATTTTTGCATAAATGACTCACAGCAGGGACAATCTCTGTACACTGCAACCTGCTGCCAGATGGAAAAAAACAATGCTATCGGAAGAAAACATGTGGTAACCCCCTCCTTATTACTGTAAAGCCTTATTCTGGGAAAATACAGTATTTTGCTTGATGTATTTTTTGTCATGCCAAGAGTTCACTGTACTGAAAGGCTGGCTGGAACCACCTGCAAAACAACTGTGTCCCTGTTCTCCACCCTTATGCTTTGATGTTTAAATCGTGCTACCAAGGGTGTCTGATCCCCTATCCTCCTCCTCCACTCCTGCCACCATCCCACCACTCCCAGCACATGGGCTGTCCCTTCCTGAACCAACTCAAAAAGCTATTCATTCCTCATTCAAATTCCTCCCACTGCTGAGCCAACTAAGGATGGCTAAGTAGAGAGGTCAGCCAGGAACAATTTATACAATAATTGGTATGGAAATATCACAATCAGTGGGGAAATATCAAAGCACAGGCAAACGAGACAGGAGCCGCCAATGAAGCCTTTTGTTCTTCCAACACAACTGCTTTCACTCATCTCTGCTAGCTGCTCTGTCTCACAGCCGCTCACTTCCACAGCAGATGTTTACTCTCTTTTAAGAAAAATGTTTTCAATAAATATGAAAGAGGTGACATTTCTTTTAATCACCATAGATTGTTCTGGCCTGTGACTAGCTTCCCAAGTTCTGACTGCAAAAGAGGTCTTGTACCTCTGCTATAATTATGTATCCAGTCAGACATCCAAGCCCCTCGCCAAGATCAGAGCCATTTTTCATCCTTTGGTTCTTCTCAGATCTGGTCCTCATATTGACAGATGACTTCCTCACTTTCCCCAGTACGGCATTGGTATTCTACAGCTGCACAGTATTAAATGTGATCTGCCCTTGTGATTTTTTTTTAAGCAAACCTCATACTATATGGATGTCACATTCCTCTAACTGCTCCTTCTCTGTGTCTACAATTAGGCATGTTAAAATATGCTAGTTTTAACACCGCCTTAGAATGGCATATTCTTGAGCCACAGATCATCTCTATTACTACAACCTTTAAACATCTAAAAATGCTGGAAGGAGGAAGGAATAATTCATTATCTACGTTGGACACTGAGAGGACAACAAACAATAGGCTTGGATTTGAACAGCAGAGATTCAGGTTGGACATGGGAGCTAGGTATATTTTTAACTTCCCAGCAGCAAGGAAAGTGAGGCACCAGAGAGACTGCTTTGTGAGACTGAAGTCTCTCACACTACATGTCCCTCTGACAGACATTTACCTTCTTCAGGAATACCATAGGTAGAGATGAACCTGCCCCAGGGGATGCATGACACCAGATCTCTCTGCTCTTACAGTTCTATCGTTTTCGATCGTCCCGTCAGAAAGCAGATTTAAAGTTACTTGGTTGCACTGAAGTCTGAAACTACTCTTTAATCTAGTACAGCTTTACTTTGAAAACTCACGGAGCCAAGCGTCCAGAAGCCAACCAGCCACGCCTGTGGTCGGAGAAAAGAGCAATACCCCATACTAACAAAAGGAAGGAGGATGGCAGGGCAGCCGTTCTGCACACAGGTCCCTGAGCTCGGCGGCTCGTGGTACACAGCCTCCTTACTTCACACGGGCTTTGAAGAAGCTGGTGGATCAAGGTGTACCTGATGTAAAAGGTGAATAACAATACGTGCTGATGTACGAGGGAAAGACTGAGCTGACTGTCCTGCTGGTTCAGGTTCATAATGGTAAGTGACTGCTGGGGGCTCAAGTATCTTGGTGCAACACACCTGCTGCTTATTATAGTTTGACCGTTTTCCTGCAAAGATGCTGAGAAAAAGAGTCCCTTAGAATCTGCAATCCTTGTATTCCCCAAAGGAGACACCAGTTTTGACTAATGCCACAGAATAGCAGAGAGCTCCAATAGCACTATAGGCTCTTTTCTGTACTTAAGGTAGAGCCCGTCCCATGAATCTATTTAATCAACTATTTCTCTTCCTCCAAGGTCAGAACAGAACCTTCCCAGCCCTCTTCCAGCTCTCAGATCAGCATGTTCTTCATATACCATACCATCATTACCCTTACCATTATGGGAAAAATACACAAGCAGAAGCTCCCTGGCAGATTATACTTATACTGGGAAGACGCAGGCAGGAAAGTCTTTGTTGGTTTGCGCACGCACTGCTCCTAACTTGCACTGCTCCTTGTGTCTTATCCTCAGGAGTTTCTTCTTTCCTACAGCCCACTGAATACATGCCCCAGTGACTGCTGGTTCCAGGTCTGGTTAAGCATTACGATACACAGCAGCATTTACAGTGGCCTGCTGGAATGCCCAAGGCAATGCCTACTTTTATTATTTTCCAATGAAAAGCAGTGATGGCTTCATTACTGCCTTCCCAGCCTGAGCTTTGAAGCTGTAACCACAGGTACTCCACTGTAAGATTTAGTGTGGACCTGCACAAGAAGTGAAGTCTCCCAAGACTCCTAAGTATGTTTTTTCTTCTGTTCTTTTAGCTCTTAAAATACATGTAAGGACACACCATTTAGCAGTACTAGAGATGCCAGGGTCCCAGACTTCTAAAAGATTCAGCATTGTCGTGCTAGTACCAAAGCTATGAATTGCCAACACACATTTCAGATCGCTGAACTCTTAGCTTGCATGTGTTCCCAGCCTATCAAGAGGAGGGGGGGGAAATGAAATTGCTCAAGTGCCAAAGCTAGGCAGGAAATTTCTGACATAGTTCATTATGCCCTGCAGCCTCTGTACTTCTTTTTATTATCGTTCTTTAGTCTTCAGGTCCTACATGTTCAACAGCCAGGGTCACTCTTAGAATTGTCAAACATTATTCCCTGCACGATCACTCACTCCCAGACAATAAGAAACTTCATTTTGTTTCACAGTCAATAATGTTTTAATGTCACTTCTTTTTTTCATTTTCCTGCATGCTCTGCTATCCCTCCCAATATTAAACAACTGAATGCCCTTGTTACTGCTGCAATTCACCTCATAACATCCCAGATGCTTAAAATACTCTCCCAGGAGAAAAAAAGCATAGAGTCCCAAATCTCACCTTCACATTATCCTTGCCAAAAGGAAGTAGCATTTACTACCTGGTCTTTCATTAACAGAATTCCCTCTCTTTCATGAAGAGGTCTCAAAATGCTTCTGGTCTACAGAGAGCTTGGTTCCTTACCTTCCCTCAAATTTGCTTTTCTTGAAGAAAAAGCAAAGCTTCTTGCTCTCTTCGTTTGAAACAAATGGAGGGAGGGAGCACACACAAGTGACTCCCTTTACCTCCAAAGAGCAACTCCAGTGTTTTGGCCCATCCTTCCATACTCCTGGAAGTTGCTTATTTGGCTTCCATCCCCTCCCCTTGCTCTGAGTGACTCTAGGTTTTCCCTTACTTTGGTAAGGATGACATTTAGGAGTTCAGCACCCTGACTTTCTCTAGGACCTTTACTCGCATGCTTGTCCTCCTGGGCTAGGGTCAGAGCAGAAGACTCTGCCCCTAACTCCTAATCAGCTCCCTCAATTAGCCATTTATGAATTGCTCAACCCCAAATCGTTTGCTTTCTAAGAAGAGAGACTTAACAGTAATCTGTTAGACATGGACAGGTTTGAAGAGCTGATGACACTGCTGCACACCCCTCTCTCCCAAACCACACTGTTCCTCCAGCACTCCAGCTGTATCCTTAGGCATGGGCTCTGCACCTGCTCCCCATCTCCTTTTGAGCACACAGTTCTGTAGAAGTGGCACTGCAAAAAGTTATGAAGTGTAATATCTAGAAATGAATGCAGCCAGGAGCAATCTCTCCCACTTCCTTCTGGCATGCTAAAGAAACATTTGTGCCCCTCAGCCATGGCCATTAGCATGTGAGAACATCCAATTTGCAAGGCAAAGCTGCCATCTTGTACATCTTCTTCAGCAGAAAGAGCTTGCAGGTAAACAGCAAATTAAGTTATCCCCAAAGTCAAGTGTATTGGCTAAAAGCATGCATTTCTCTAAAACAATTTTCCCACGCCACCCCACCATAAAGGATCACAAGAATACAAAGCATGGCTGTACAATAGTAGACAGTTTCCATTCCATCCCCCCCCCCCGATTCTTCTGGTTTCTTCTCTGTTCACTAAGCACCAGCAATATGCAAGATGTTTCCTCTCAAACCTCTTGTGATTCCGTTAGACACCATCCCTGAAAGAGAGACACAGATCCGGGGAGATTCTTCAGCTACCTGCTGCCTCTTATTACTAATTAAGATGTCAGAATTCTTCATCTCCTTACACTATAATTTATTAGTTTGACGTGCTACAGAGACTATCAGCAGTTGCCACCAAATTACCAAGGCTCCCATTTCAAATGGGAGGACAGGTGCTTTCTCATATTTAGAAGGGGGGGGGGGAAGAGATGCAGAAGCATTTACGTTACTACTGCTTCCAGTCTAGGAGGGAGAAAGGTACAATCATTCCCTCTATGCGCATTCATAACACAATACTATTACCAACAAGGAAGAAGGACAATCGGATGCGATTCTCCTACCTGGGGAGGAATGACCCCATGCACCAAGAGGGACTGACCAGCTAGAAAGCATAAGAAAACACTTTTAAAAAATGTATTTTTTTAAAACTGTCAGTGGTGACTGAGCACTGGCACAGGTTGCCCAGAGAGGGTGTCAAGCCTCCATCCCTGGAGATATTCAAAAGCCATCTGAACATGATCTTGGGCAACCTGCTCTAGGTGGCCCTGCCTGAGCAGGGGGCTTGGACCAGATGACGATGACCTCCAGAGGTCCCTTCCAACCTCAACCATTCTGTGAAGGACACTCCAACAGGATTCCATTTGCTGCTGCTACAGGCTCTTACTTAGCTCAGCTCAGCACCAAGCACCTACTCAGGGCAGCCTCATTGCGCCAGCTCCCCTACAGAGAAAACAGCGGCAGAAACACGCTCATCCCAGGAAATTCTGTTTAGAAATGTGGTTTCACAATGCAGTTAAGCTGATGTAGGTACCAGCTGCATGGAAAAAAAAGCAGTCTTGCTTTCTCACTCTCCTTATTCCTAGCAACATACACACTCTTCTCCCTGTGCTTCACCCCCATAGTGAGCCAAAAGAAGAATGACCTAAGGAAAGAGTTATTTGTTTCCACTAAGACAGCAAGAACACTTTTTTCTTTGGGGCTCGGGGATGGGGACAAACAACCCTTTTCATTAGCATTTGGGATATTCCACCAGCTCAGCCATACTGTGAAACAGCACCTTTAGACAGGGGCCGCAAATGGGTCGAGAGAGGCCGGGCAGTAGGAGAGAGCGAGGAAGTGCCGTGGTCTCTCTCCGCGGGCAGACCCTGATGGCGTGTCTCTAACAGGCCTTGCGGCAAAGCGTCAGGTGAAGCAGTGCTGCAGATGCTTCTGCAGGCTACTCCCAAGCACATGGAAGAAAACAAAAGGGCTCCAAGCCACCATTTTTAGCACACAGCCCTCAGAGCAAGGGACTTAATGAAGCCTGGCTTCCTATGCCATCATGAGGGAGGCTGTCTCCGAGACTAATGATTTGACTGCGAGCTTCAACTGGAGCTTTTCCTACGGCTGGCACAGTCATTTGGAGGCACTGCTAGAGCCCTTAAAGAAAACTGTCTCCTTCAGTCCCCTTGCCACCCCCCCGATTCAGCTACCTACTCTTCACAAGACTTGCAGGAACTCGTTTATCTCCAGGCTCTCTACTCCCACCAAATTTGCGTGAAATTGGCCAAAGGGCTGCCAGTTTATCCGGGAAGGGGCGGCAGACGAGGCAGCACGATCAGACAAGCCATCTTTCTCTGAGAATCCAGCCTGAGGAAAACCAACAAGAGGCAGAGGCTAGCAATACAAAAACCATGCAGAGGGAAGAAGTGCTAAAAAAGACAAGGTAGAACAAGGCTAAGAAAAGGGCTTTTAAAGGGAAGACAAGCATCCTGCATTTGGCAGGGCAGAGGAGGAGGAACTAATGTGAGAGCTCAGGGGAGTGAGCAGGCAACAAAAAAACCTGAACAAATTTCAGAAGCAGAGATGGGTAGGAAGTGCTAGAGCTTACACTTCTTAAACAGAAAGACTCAGGTGAACATGTGCATGCACGTAAGCAAGCACCAGAGACAGAGGTCAAGATTTTAATTTGAACAGAAATATGAATTCATAACATCAGCAGAGAGAGGCCAGTCCAATTTTTATTACTGGATAAAATTACCAAGAGGCAGGGCTATAGCAAATGGTGGACGGGGTCACAGAAAGAGCCCCTTATAACCACAGAAAACCAGACCCTGAAGCTGGGCAGGGTATACTCATGAGGATGTAAGAAAAGCTCTATTATAGAGGCAGGAGAAGGCAAAGACAACAGGACTCGGAGGAAATCATTCCAGAAAAAGACCAAAACTGGTTATCGCAAAAGCAATTGCTAAGTCAAGGAAGGTAATGCTGGAGCATGACTGAGACGTAGAGCAGTGGGGGCTATTAAGAAAACCCTTGCGAAGTAAATCACAGAGACAGACTAAACTGGCAGAGAGCTGGGAGGCAAGAGCTCCAGACAGAGCATCCCATGGGGCCTGCAGAGGACAGAGCAGCTGCTGAAGGAGGAGGGGATAAAGAAGCTTTGCGTTGAGAGAGGCTATGAGTAGCAAAGCAAATGACAGAGACAAGGGAAAATGAGCTGGGACCCTTAAGGCAAGCAAAAGGGTTAGAAAACCTACCTTTGTGAAAAGCAGGGAGAAGGAGGGGAGCACAGGGCAAACCCCCAGGTAAAGGCAGGCCCTTACTTGTACACTAGTCCTCTTTGTAAAGTCACTAAGGTTTGAGGAGCAAATCTGAAGGTGGAGAAGGGGCTATCCAAACTGAGGGGGGAAAGTATCATTAGCAGCATTCAGTGAAGCAGGAGAAGTAAAAGCGTTTATGAAGAACAAGGCAGAAGGAAGGAGCTGAGCGCTCTCCGAGACAGGGAGGTCGGCATGGTCAGGGGACTCATGCCGGCGGCACGCCGCTGCACGACAGGAGGAGCAGAGGCAGCAGATGGCGGGGCCGGGAGATGGGAGAGAGGGTGGAAAAAGTGTCCCGGGGGTGGGGGCAGATGCCGCTGTGTCGGTGGTGTAAACAGCTATGGGATGCAAATACTGACAAAGGAAGAGGGGTGGGGGAAATCTAAGTCCAGGGTGCAAGAAGAAAGGGGGCGGCAGAGGAGGGGGAAAGCAGAAAGACCCCAAAGGGGGAGAGTGGTGTTGGCTGAAAACCAAGACAAGCAAAAGCCCGGCTGCCAAGCCAGGTACCTCATCATGGCATGTGGGTGACCCAGGCACAGGGAGGAAGGACCCTGGACTAGCCAGCAGCATTTGCTGAACGAGAGGGGCCCCAGCCTTCGGCACCGAGACAAGAACTACACACAAGAGATGCGACTGAGAAAGGGACATGACCTTAATGACCGCAAGTCTCCCTTGATGTATGGAGTCTGGAAAAAGCTGCAAGTTGGATTTTTTTCAGGATTACAGCATCAGCTCAGCAACACCACACCTCGGGCGCAAGTCCAAACGCCCTCCTGCCTCCCAGAGCGACGCGTCTCGGCACCCACATGACGAGATGGGGCAGCGCGGCCTGAGAGATGCTCCAAAGGCGATACACCCCGACTTCAGCAAGAGCAGACTTGCCCCTTCTTAGGGCTGCAGGTTTATCTGAAGGTCTGGAAGAAAGCACAGTCCCAGCTTCTAGACACAGACTACGCATCTGAGGGTGACTAAACAGCATTTGTCACTAAACAAAAAAATCTTTTCCAATCAACTGAGAAAAGGAGGGGGGGTGGGGGAGGTAAACCCTTCCTCTGCCGATACAACACACTGGTTGTCCTCCTGCCTACGCTCCCCGATGAGCAGATGTATGCAGAAGTTTTGATCTTCAGCTACTTGCTTAGCAGAGCCTAGTCCCCTCTGATCAGGGAGTTAAGGAAAAGCTTACGTAGCTACCAGGGAGGGAGGCTTTTTATTTATCTGATTTCAACATGCCTAAGTTATCAGACTCTAGAGGAATTCAATTAATGAGAATAAAACTCTCGCTTGATGCAAGTCTGGAAGGGTGGGGTTTTTGGTTTTGTTTTTTTTTTTTTTTTTCCTCCTGTAAATAGCTGCACCCCAGAGATTTTACACTGATTATAAGCCTTAACAGCGACTGACTGATGTAAGTTGAACAGATACAGCGACTGCACCAAAACGCCACACACGCTCCAGACCTGTCGGGGACTGACAGAGCTGGAGGAGACCAGCGCAAAGACAGGTGGAAGGGAGGGAGAGGCAGGGCCAGGAAGCTGGGAAGAGCAAGCCCAATGGAGCTGCTGCTGCCATCCGCCCTCCTCAGTTTACCACAGCAGACTGCAAGTGGTGAGGATTGACACCGGTTGCATTTAAGCACCCACTAGCACAGCTTCCCGAGTCGCTGCCCGCGGCAGCTATGAAATACCACCTCCAGACATGGAGGCAAAATTAAATGCCCTGCACAAGCTCACCAGGCAAGGCCGGGGCACCACTGGCGCATGGCTGCTCCTGGTCAGTGTCCCAAGGCACGCAAAAGCCACTCCCAGCGCCCCAAGCCACGGCCGTCCCGGGCTGGGGGGTGCCCCCAGGCCCCCTGCAGCTGCCTGCTCCCCGCCAGGCCCCGGGGAACCTGGCACTCGCTCCTGCTGGGGCTTCCTGCCACCTCGGCATCCCCCGGGTCTCCCCATGAGGAGAGAGGACGACCTGAGGAGGCAGCGGGAACGACAGGACTGTGGCACACATGGCCTCAGATTTCCGTCTCAGGCCAGGCCACGAGGGGGAAGGCACCAAGTTGCCTCCACCTGGGACAGAGCTGCTGACAAGGGGTGCTGGCAGCTCCAACATGGCTCCTGCCTCACGGCTCTCTGCCGGGGCCAGGCCCGCTCGTCCGCTGCCGCTCAGCAAAGCAACATGAATGGGGCCCAACCTGTCTCCCGAGGCAGGACTGAGGGGCTCCGGCAAGCCCAGGGGTTGACCCCAGCACGTTAGTACAGCAATGGGTCACCCCGGGGCCCAGGTTAGCCACTGGCACCGTGAAAGCG